>NC_142072.1:1027500-1370000 GCF_059756535.1 Pantherophis guttatus
CTCTTCTGACCAGCCAAGTCAATGGGGAAGCCAGATTCACTTAACAACCATGTAACTCTTGGGCGGGGGTGGGGGTTGGACTAGATGACCGACAAGGTTCCTTCCAACTCTGTTAATCTGTTAAACTCTGTTAACTCACTGAACAACTGCAGTGACCCCTTTAACCACTGTGGCAAGAAAGGTGGGGCAAAACTCACTTAGTGACTTTCTCCCTTAACAACAAAACTTTGGAGTTCCGTTGCGGTCATAATTCAAGGACTACCTGTAATCAATGCGCTTTAAATGGCTCGTTTGTTTAATCTTTAATTATCGACAAGAGAATATTGGCAGCTTTATAGCTTTTTTATTTTTTAGCCTGTGGACACTTCAGTCTCGTTTTTGGGACCAGGTGGATTTGAAGTGATCCTTTTCTGCCCCTTTGGCCGATGATCTGCTATGACCATCAAAAAGGGGGACCTTCTCTGCCTCCTGCATCCAGGTTTCCCGAGAGAAAACTCTCCCTCTTTCCAGACCCCTGAAAAACCCTCCTCCCCCCCCCTTCCTTTTCCATCTCTCTCTGCTTCACACAACCCCAAAGTCAGGCCTGATTTTAGTGGCCAGATGCTCCGGATTTAGCACATTCTTCTCGGTTTTTCCCGAAAGTCACTCCTCCACAGCTGGCCCAAACGGCCCGTGCAGGAGACGGTTTCTGGCCAAGTCAGGGCGTCTCTCAAGAGCTGAGCTCAGCCATATTTGGGGATCGGCCAAGCTGGACCATCCCCAGAGCTTCCAGCCAGGAACCGCAGAGTAACCTGGTTGTGTAATTGCCCTGAACCGCGAGGGAAGATGAGAGCCAGCCTCAAAAAATACGAAGCGTGGCCTCTTCTTCAGAACCACAGAGTTGGAGGGGACCTTGGAGGTCTTCTAGTCCAACCCCTTGCTCAGGCAGGAAACCCTAGACCACTTCAGACAAAGGGTTGCCCAAACTCTTCTTTAAAAACCCCTCTGGTGTTGGAGCACTCACAACTTCTGGAGCCCATATGGCCCTCATTTTCCTCACTGTTAGGAAATTTCTCCTTAGAGAAACTGCCTTCCTGTTGCAAGGAAGGTCGTAAAACGGGGCAAAACTCACTTAACAGCTGTCTGGGGGCATTTCACTCTTTCCTCCCTGCAGACGAAATCTCTTGTCGTGATTAGCAAATGTATCTCTGGAGGGAATTATTTCAACCAGAGAAAAATTCAGATTAAAGCTCTTCTCCCTTCTGAGTTGGGACGGGCAAAGGAACTCCTGACCTCCAGCTTAAAGTCCACGTGGCCCGTGGGGAGATGAGGGAGGGTCTCCACGCCACCAATAGCTCCCCCTTCCCTTCCCTTCCCCACAAACCATAGTTCTGCTCCGCTGCCCACTCTCCTGCACCAGTTACGTCGTCGTCTTCTTCTTTTTTGAAAGGAAGCTCTGGATACACCTCCTCGTTTGTCTCAAAAGCCTTGTTGCAAGCAAGTCTATTTAAGGTTAAGAGCGAAGCTCTTCTGGGTGACGTTGGAAAAACCAGCCAAGGCTTCACCTTTGCACCAAAGGCACCGAAAGAGGAGAAGGGGAGGGGGAAGCGGAGGCCTGCGTGGGTGGGTGGGCTTGGAGGGGCCAGGAAAATACAGCTTCCCCTGCCCACCCGTTCAGTTCAGGGGGAAAAAGCTTGAGGTTTGTGGTTTGGCTTCTGCTGCTTTTTAAGTCACCTGTAATGGCTCCGGAGCCCTTTCCCTCTCGGGCGCTTGGCTGGTTGCGAGGGTGATGGGGGCAGAAATGTGCTTGTGAAGCGTTTGGGAAAGCCCCGTTCGGAGACCGACCTTATTTTCACAAGGCTGAGATTCGGGGGGGGGATGGGGGCCCAGCTGGAGGGAAGGGGAACGTGACCCCCGTGCTCGCAGTTGTGTTACCAACACGCCCACTCTCCCTGGCTGCTGGCAGCTGCTATGCCAGGCGTGAAGAATCAGCCCGGCAGGTTAAGTCCCGGTTAAGGTTTATTGCTTACAAGGTAGTCCTCGACTTACGACCACCGTTGAGCCCCAGATTTATGCTGCTAAGTGAGAAACTTGTTAAGCAAATTGTGTCCCGTTTCATGACATTTTTTGCCACATCACTGCAGTTGTTAAATTAGTAACACGGTTGTTAAGTGAGTCTGACTTTCCCCTTGAGTTCATAAAAAGTCTTCTGAAGACCCTCAAAGAGCAGCAGCCATGAAATGGGCCAATCCTTAAGACATTTCTAAGCGAGAGTCGGGCCTTCCCGTGGGTGTTTCATAGCAGAGCGAGAAAGATCTCCCGTGGAGACCAACAATCTCTCTGGAATCCTTTGTGG
Organism: Pantherophis guttatus; assembly: GCF_059756535.1. NCBI lineage: Eukaryota > Metazoa > Chordata > Lepidosauria > Squamata > Colubridae > Pantherophis > Pantherophis guttatus. The sequence continues at coordinate 1,029,836 of NC_142072.1, forward strand.
AGGGTGGAATCCACCAGCAATTGGCTCCCAGATCAGCATAGGTTAACTCCAAGGTTAACATCAGACCAACACTCCAGAGGTAAAAAATAGCCCAGTCAAGAAACTGCCCAAGAAGCCAACAGCAAACAGCCCAACCGAAGAATCTCTAAGACACCCACACCTACACACCTACACACACACACACACACACAGAGAGAGAGGGGGGGGCAAGACACCAGAACATAAACTTGAGAGCAAACCACCCTCCTTACTAGCACTGATGATGTTGCCTAGGTGGGTAATGAAGCGTCTGCATGAAAACAAGGAAGCTCAGAGAGTCCCAAGGGCCCTATAACCTTCCTCCCCTTCTCCTCCCCTCCACAAACCCCCCTCTCCTCTAACACTGATGATGTTGCCTACTTAGGTAATGAAACATCTGCATGAAAACAAGCTCAGAGAGCCCCAAGGACCCACTGGGGTGCTACGATCAGCTGGGAGGGTATCTCAGGGGTCTTCAAGTCCCAAGCCCCCCAACGAAGAGCGTCTGTCCTAAAGGGAACTTGCTCAGCCCTCTTTTCTCAGCCGTTCTTTATTGACTTCTCTGGCCTTGGAGATTGCCCCATATTTCTCCAAATACCCTTTGGAAGAAAGAACGCCTGAATGGGAGTAACCTCCAGCCCCCTTCAGAGTGTGGCTGGCATCTCAATTTCCTTCTTCCAGAGCTGAACTGTGGCTTTTTTGTGGTTTCTTGTTTTCTCAAACAATGGCCTCTTTTAGGCTCAGCACACGGACAAGTGTGGGCAGAGAAGCTGGCTTCACATCGTCCCCTCCTCTCTCCCTCTCTCTCTCTCTCTCTTTTTTTTTTTTTTTTTTTTTTGCTGGGTAAGGATTTTCCACTCTCCATTTCCCCTTCTCCGCTTCCCATGAGTCCGCTCTTTTTTGCCAGATGTGTGCAGGATTCTGATTCACCCCAGAACTATGCCGAGAAGGCTCAAACGCCTGGCTTCCTCTGTATATACAATATTTTTATTGGCTTTCCTAGGAACGTGGCAGGGGAAATGACCCTCCGTGATCGTCAGTCCGCTCTTCAGCCTCCTCAGCCACTTGGAGAAATCCCACCAGGCACCCTGTGCTGCCCCTCCCTTGGGTGCCCCTCTGGATCCAGCTGTTGGCTCTAACCTGCCTTCCTCAAGGTGGGGCCCTCCAGACGGGGCCCTTATAATTTCTTGCTGGTAGGAATCAAGAAATGTGGAGCTGAGGAAGGCAGGAAAACAGGAAAGAGAAGGAAGAGAAGGAAGGAAGGAAGAGAAGGAAGGACGCAGGAGGGCAAAAAGGAGACGACAGAAGGAAAAGACAGGAAGAAAAGAAAGAAAGAAAGAGAGAGAGAGAAGAAGGAAGGAAAAGAAGGAAGGAAGGAAGGAAGGAAGGAATCCTGAGCCAGGCAGGAAATCTATTATTCAGGACCTGAGACAGAGAATGAAATATCCCATCCCACAAGATCAAAGCTTGAGAGAAAATCTGACCCCAAATTCAATGTTCTTCAGGGATAAACACAGACAAATGGCTCAATCCACCTGAAAAGCCTCTGGCCTCCTTCGAGTTTTCTGTAACACTAAAGGATCTGCCTTGGGAAGCCCAACCAAGCATGTCCCTCCAGAGCCAAAGAGGTGGTCCAGATCGGTTCCTCTGGCTTTGCAGGACCAGGCTGCCCCTGAAAGGCTCAGGAACAGCGCAGAGAATAACCCAAGCCCTAAGGAAGCTCCTCGACCCAACAGAGAAGAAAAGGGAATATGTTGACCCTTCTTCTTGATGGTCTTTGGCTGTAATGGTGGCTGGCTGCCCCAAGAGACTCCCCCCGCCCCCCCCCAACCTCCTTGAACTCTGCTTCACAAGGAAGCTGGACAACTGCACCGGGATCCTTTCCAACTGCTGCTTCACATATGGCACAGCCCCCCGCCTTCCCCAAGGCAGCAGCCATCTTCTCTTTGGCCCCCGAAAGCCGTGTTTCAGGAAGCAGACATGGAGAGGCGACTCCCCCACACATCTCTTCCGGCCCGGCGCAGCTTCGGGATCTGCCATTTGGTAGAGAAATGCCTCACGTGCTCCTCCTCTGAGTCAACTGAACTTTGTTGCTTCCTAAAAATAGCCTGAATCAGTTGGCCAAGGGGCTCAGAGATTTTTCAACCAAGCCTTTGCGTCCTGTCTACAAGGCATCTCCTTCCCAAACTGGGCTTACCTCTCGTGGCTCCAGGGCCCTCTGGAGAGCCGTCACGGAAAACGACTTCCCCGGAGCCAGGGTTAGGCTGGGCTTTTCTGAACCAAGACTCAAAAAAGCTTCGCTTCTTTCAAGATGAACCAAAGTCGGTGGCAGGTTGCAGCCCACTTGGCTGAACTCCCTGTAGGGATACTGGGGACTTGTCAACCCATCGAGGTAGGCCAGCCAGATCAGAAAACCAACATTGTGTGAACTCAAAACATCAGAGCTGGAAGGGAACTTGGAGGTCTTCTAGTCCAACCCCAGGAGACCTTACCTCATTTCAGATAAACGTCTACCCAATTTCCTCTTGAAAACCTCCAGTGATGGAGCACCCACAACTTCTGGAGAAAAACTGTTCCACTGATTGATTGTCCTCAAGTGTGTTAGGAAGTTTCTCCTTAATTCCAGGTTGCTTCTCTCCTTGATTAGTTTCCATCCATCACTTCTTGTCCTGCCTTCAGGTGCTTTGGAGAATAAGTTGACCCCCTCTCCTTTGTGGAAGCCCCTCAAAGTGCTGGAACTCTATGGTGTAATCCCAGAATGGAGTCTTCCTTTCCCCGCTCTTATACTTAAAAGAATCAAGGTAGTGTTAGCTTGAGTTTCTTTCTCACCTGTTCCTATTTCCTGGACTAAGTTAGCATTTATTTGGTGTCTGTGCATGCCTTCTTCCAAGTTATCTCTGCACTCCTGTTCCCCCACCTACCCAGCTTCCCTAGAAGGCCACACCCCAACTTATTTTGCCTTTTTTCTTTCACGAGAAGCCCTGTCCTGCTTATCACGCCTTCTTGATCTTCTCTGCTTGCAAAGGAAGACTGGTGTAGGTTGGTGCTAACCACCCTCTTAATTTCCATCAGTGTTTTTTCCAACACAGCTACTTTAAGATGTGTGGACTTCAATTCCCAGAATTCCCCAGCCAGCTTTGATGAGTTTCCATCTGTTCCTTCTTGTCCTGTCCCCTGGCGCTTTGCAGAATAGGTGGACCCCCTCTTATCTGGGGCAGCCCCTCGAATATTGGAAGGCTGCTACCATGCCACCTCAACCTCTGTAGGATTGGGTTGGCTGAGGTTGATGGGTTTGCTAACAGAAAAATGGAGTTGGAAGGGACTTGGAGGGCTTCAAGTCCAGTCAGGAGACCTTCTACCGTTTCAGAGAAATGTCTATGGAGATTCCCGGTCATCCAGGTCCTGGTTGTCCCAAAGGAGCTTCTTTTTTTCAAGAGGCAACCGGACTTTCTTGTTTTTCTTTGAAGACGTTTCGCTTCTCATCCAAGAAGCTTCTTCAGCTCTGACTGGATTCAGAGAAATGGTTTCTTTTCAGGCACTCAATCCACCACCAACCACCCTTCTTCCCGCAAACACATGTGGAAAATGAGTTTCAGGGATTTTCTGCATTCCATGCCGTGCAATCAGCTCAGCCCCCCCCCCCCTCCCGTAAGTCCCCTTCTGGGCCATCCCTGAATCTGAATGATGCTATCAACCTCCAGGCCTTTTACACAAAGGAAACCATAACAACCTTAATGCTCGAAGGATATCTCAACTGTCGTGATTCAGGAGGGAGTTCCAGAATGGGGAAGAGTTATCAGGGTGAATCACCTCTCTAGCTGAAGGTATGACTCAGAGACAGCGGAAGCAGAGATGCCTGCCAGCTCCTGGGTAAGATATCCAGGCCTGGTCCATCACTCAGCTAAGTCAGTGGGGTCACCAGGCTGCCCAACGGCTTCTGCCCCCAACAACAGAAGGAAGTTATGGAGATCCAGCCTAGAATTAAGGAGAAATTTCCCAACAGTGAGGACAATGAATCAGTGGAACGGCTTCTTTCCAGACGTTGTGAGGGCCCCATTAGTGAAGGTCTTCAAGAAGAGATTGGACAGCTATTTGTCCGGAATGGCATAGGGAAGAGGTGTCCAACCTTGGCAACTTTAAGACTTGTGACTCCCATGATTCCTCAACTTTAAGACCTGTGGATTTCTGGGAATTGAAATCCATGAATCTTAAAGTTGCCAAGTTGGACACACACACACACACACACACCCCAGCATCAGGTCTCCTGCTTGAGCAGGGGGTTGGACTCGAAGACCTCCAAGGTCCCTTCCAACTCTGGTATTCACAATTTCCATTTATTTCCTGTGGGCCAGAGTGGGCATTCTCTGCTCTACCAGGCTATTCTCATCTGTTGTCCTCTCTCTGCTATCTCAGGCCATCTCCCCACCCCCCACCTCCTTCTTCTCCCTCCCCCTGGCGTGTCTCCTCCTGCCCACTTGGTTCCTAGCATTCTTGTGCTGTGGGGCCTCTGCAAAACCCACTGCAGGCTCTCTGCCAGGAATTGGGGTGATGCAAGTGGAGGCTCCTATTGGGGCAGCCATGGCCCCTTCAGGCCGGCTGGAAGGAAACGTCTGCGGAGGTTCTTCCTTCTCCAGGTGCTTTTCCAAAAAGCCACTGGACTTCCTCGCCTTTTTCGCTTCTCTCCCAAGGAGCCTCTTCAGAACCTGGCTGAGAAGCGAAACGTTTTCACGGGGGGGGGGGGGGGGGGAATAAATAAAACAAGGAAGTCCTGCTGGCTTTTGGAAAAAGCACTTTAGGACAAGAAGGAGAATTACAGAAGAACAGGGAAAGCCATACAGATGGTCCTTGACTTACAGCAGTTTGCTTAGTAACCGTTCGAAGTTACAACGGCACTGAAAAAAGGGACTTATGACCATTTTTCATACTTACGACCGTTGCAGCAGCCCCATGGTCACGTGATCGAAACTCAAACGCTTGGCAACTGACTCGTATTTATGACGGTCGCAGCATCCTGGGGTCACGTGATTCCTTTTGCGACCTTCTGACGAGCAAAGTCAATCTGGGAAGCCGGATTCACTTAACAACCGTGGCAAGAAAAGATGTAAAATGGGGCAAAACTGCTTAACAAACATCTCACTTAGCAACAGAAGTGTTGGGCTCAATCATGGCCGTAACTCGAGGCCTAACTGGATTATTTTCTTCCTCTTTGAAAATACAGGAACTTGTTTTGCCCGGCTCAGAGGGCACCCCAGAGGGGCAACTGAGACTGTCAGGCTGACTTCCCTCGTCCTCTTCTTGGGAGGGAAATCAGCCTTATAAAGGCCCAGGAGCAGGTAAAGAGGATGGTATGTTGGAGAAGGAAAAAGAACATTTTCCAAGTAATTCCCTGAATCCTAGAGTAGAAGGCCAGGTTGGGCTTACGTTGGCAAGGGTACATTATATTATACAATCATTATACGTCATTACTCAGCCACCCAGCCAGCTTCCCTCCCTAAGGCAGGACTGGAACTTGGTCTCCTGGTGATTGGCTCCAAATCACTGAGCGAGCTTCCCTGCCTGAAGCAGAACTAGAACTCACAGCTTCCTGGTTTCAAGTCTGGTGCTTTATTTAAATAAACAAATAAACAAACCTGGCATTCAGTTTCTCAGATTCCTGCCTTCCTAGTCAGGCCGTTTTACTGCTTGAAAGTTAATTTAAAGCAGGTTTCACTGTTACACAAATATCTGACTCACTATTTCTTGATTGCAGATGGAGTGATACTCTCCCGGTTATTGGTGCCCACAATGGTGTGTATTGGTGTGTGTGTGTGTGTGTGTGAGAGAGAGAGAGAGAGAGAGACAGACAGACAGCACAACCTATCTCCATGAGGTTGAGTCATATTTTCTGCTTCCTTGAACACACACACTGTTGTGAGAAAACATCGCAAACGTGCTGAGAAGTTATAGAGAAAGCGGAGTCATCGATTCCATCACAAACCACAAACAAACACTCTGTTTTTGACCCAGAAGTAGGAAACCCATCGATGGCCTGTTTTGTTTCTATCCGTCCCTCGTGTCGGGTTCCGCTCGCCTCGCCTTTTTTACGGGCAATGTTGTGCAAACTCGAGCAGAGAGGATGAGATTTTGATGCTCTGGTTCCACACTTACGGGAACCCATCAGGCCATGAATCATCTCAAGTCACCTGAGAAAAAGGAATCAAAAGAAACCTGCAGGCGTTTCAAAACTGAAAGTCCTGCCAGTAACTTTCGGGAAAGGCTGGATTTGCCTCTGGGCATTGAAACCGACCGCTTGGCAAGGCTGGCACCAAAGGCTGAAGGGAGATGAAGCCACCCCACCCCCACCCCATCTTCAAGTTCATTACAGGGAATTCTGGGAGTTGAAGTCCACCCGTCTTAAAATCCAATAACAATAACCCTGGCCCCATTGATCTTTGCTGGAGGTGGCACTCAATGCCTTTGGGTGGGTGCTACTACTACAGCCTACCAACCAACCTACCTATCTACTTAACTACCTATCATCCATCTGTCTGTCATCTGTCTGTCTGTCAATCTATCTAGCTATATCTAATCTAGCTAGCTAACTATCTCTATCAATCTATCTACCTACCTACCTACCTACCTATCATCTATCTATCATCTCTCTCTCTCTCTCTCTGTATCATCTACCTATCAGCATCTATCTACCTACTACCTACCTATCGCTATCTATCATCTACCTACCTACCTACCTACCTATATCTATCTATCTATCTATCTATCTATCTATCTATCTATCTATCTATCATCTATCTATCTATCTATCTATCCTCCTCTATCTCAAGAGGGAGTGCAGATTCACAGGTGACCTTCCCACCTAGTTCTCCCCAGATGTGTACAGGGGTTCCAGAAACTGGGGCCAGCATATCTAGAAGGAAGTCAGGATGCTGGATAGCTTTGGATAGTTCACCTGGGGGGTGAACCTGTCATCCAGCATTAGAGGTAGTCCTCAATTTACTAACATTCATTTAGTGACTGTTCAGAATTACAAGGGCACTGAAAAAAGTGACTTATGACTCACACTTATGACTGTTTCAATGTCCTCACGGTCACGTGATCAAAAATCAGAAAGCTTGGCAACTGGCATGTATTTATGACGGTTGCTGTGCCCCCGGATCACGTGATCTCCTTTTGCGACCTCCTGACAAGCAAGGCCTGTGGGGAAGCCAGATTCATTTAGCAACCGTCTTACTAGCTGGACAACTGCAGTGATTCACTGAGTTTTGCTCCATTTTACGACCTTTTTTCCAGCTATTGTTAAGGTTGTAAAATGAAGCAAAACTCACAAAAACTGTCTTGCTTAGCGTATTTTGGGCTCAATTGTGGTCATAAATCGAGGACTACCCTAAACTGCTGGGTGGGAGGCTGACCCAAGAGACCCTGGCAACCTCACCCCAGGCAGGTCACCTCCAGGACCTCCAAAAGAGTCGGAGGCCGCATCTGCCCGGCAGGTCGGGATGCCTCTGGGCCACTCAGGAGCCTGGGTGGGACAGCAACCCCCCCCCCCACTTCCTAGCAACCTATTTTACAGGCGACCCTCGAGTCATGGAGCCCCGACCGCCCAGCCCCCTCCCCCCTCCCAGCTGCTGGTCGGGAAAGCCCCGAAAGCGAGGGGGGCAGCGGAGGGCGGCCCTGCGAGCGGCCGGGCGGGGCAGCGCCCCTCCCCGAGGGGGAGGAGCAGAGAGGGGGCGCGGCCGGGAAGGGGCGTGGCCTGCGTTATATCTGGGCCGTGGCGGCCGCCGCGCTTCAGTTGCCGGGGCTGCTTTGGCTGAGCGGAGCGCGACCAGGCGGCACCATGAGCTCCATGCTGGACGTGCGGAACCTCTACCAGGTGAGCGGCAACCCGACGGGCTCCGAGGGGCGGCTTTGGGGCAGGGCGGGGCGCGGCTTGGCCTTTCCACCGGGAGCTCCGTCGGACCTTTCCAGCCCCCCTCCGGGCGCTCCCTGTCCGCCCCTTCGAAGGTGCCGCTGGAATGCGGGGCGCGGGATGGGTGTCGGCTGGGACTCGCGGGCTTTGTGGTCCTCCGCTTTAGGGGGCGGGGGCCGTCCTGGCAGGTGGTAGGTGGGGAATGGGGCGGCGGGGCCCGAGCCCTGCTTCCTGGGCAGGGAGATGGGCGGCCTTGGACGGCGGGCCCCGTGGCGCTTCCCCCTCCTCTCCTCCCCGGCCGAGGGAGAGAAAAACAGGAAGCGCCGCCCGGCTCTTTTTCTAGGTCAAGGAATTACGTCGCTGCCGCTTCTCCCCGCCCCGACGCCGGCACATCGGGCGCAGCCTCCCCCCAGCGCCGAGCCCAAACCAGGCAGCCAAGACCCCTCCCCAGTCTGGCCTCTTTTGCTGGAAGCCCTTTCAGGACCCAGAGAGGCCGGCAGCTTTTTTTTTTTCTTTAATTTGATTTATATGCCGCCCTTCTCCGGAGACTCAGGGCGGCTTACAATGCACTAAGCAATAGCCTTCATACTTTTGTATATTTTATACAAAGTCAGCTTATTGCCCCCACAACTGGGTCCTCAATTTACCTACCTTAGAAAGGATGGAAGGCTGAGTCAACCTTGAGCCTGGGGAGATTCGAACCTGCAGTAATTGCAGGCAGCTGGTCTTAATAACCAGCTTAATAACAGGGTGCCTTAGACCACTGTACTACCAAGGCTCTTGTACTACCAAGCTTCTATATGAATCGCCTGTCAACTGCTGCTCTCCTGCTGTAAAAGAGGAGGGGTCCGCTGTGGGGGTCAGCGAAGGAGCCGAGGAAAGGGGGCAGAAATGGCAGAGCTTCCTGCAATTGTAGCCTTTGCGAGCTGTTGGGGTCTCGCCTCCTTCGCCTTGGAGACTTTCGTCCCAGCTGTCAAATCCGGGTATTTTTGGCTTGGGGGGGGGTTGCTCTCCCTCGAACTGCACCCCACAAATAGCACCGTGGGGCGAAACCCACCAGGCAGCTTTTCTAAACCAGCTTAAAAATAAATCAAGGCAACCTTAGAAAAAAAAAGAAAATTGAAAATTGAATTTTAAATTGGGTGTTCGTAGCTTTTAACTTAAGGGCCAAATTTATAGATTTATTTTAAATTGTTTTTAAATTTTGTGAGTATATGTTTGTTTTAATATGGCCGTACACCGCCCTGAGTCCTTCGGGAGAAGTTTAATAAATAATAATAACAACAACAACCTTAAAAACCAGGTTTTCTCCAGGAAGTTGGTTAGTGTTCAAGATGTTTTCGGTTTCGGCACTGGCTCTCATGGCCACGGTGGGTGGGGGGCTGGGGGCGTATTTCTTTTTCCACCCCGTGCACGTTGTGTAAGGTGGGAAAGCACCCAGCAAGGAGCTTTTGTTGTGAAACAGGATTTTTGAACAATGAGTCTGTTTTCTTATTTGAGCAGGGTGTGAGCCGTTTGGCCTTCGGTGGTGGAAAGCAATTTTTGTTAGGTTGCCTAAAGGTGGGGGAGGGGGGGACAGAATGTTTCTTGGGGGTCGCCTGGGGTCTTGGGTGAGTTTTGCTGTCTGGGCTCTCTGACCCCTCGGCCTTCTTCCCGCAAGAGGTGTGGAAGGCTTTGCAGCCCTCTGGGGTCGTCTCCAGTCGGCGTGCCTGTCGGAGGTGGAAGTTTTTATGCCCCCGTGACCCCCCCCGCCCCTTTCTCTCGGGACTGGAGTGGCCAGCAGCCGCCACAAGTCTCTCTAAAAATAACTCTGGCCCAGCCCCCCTGGGCTATTTAAGGCTGCTGATGTCACACGCCCACACCCCGCTCTCCCCCGGGCGACCCAGAGGGGGGGCGGGGTGGGGCGGGGCAGGGAGGGAGGGACCCCCAAGGCTTCGGAAGGTCCGGGGTCTCGAGGCTTGGCGACGGGGGGGGGCGCTTTCCTCCAGCAGCTCCGGGGCTTCTGCGCTGCCCTCGTGGACGGGTTGGCTGGCCAAGGGCGTCCCTAACCTTTCCCGCTTCTCTTTCCCCCCACAGAACCTGCTCAACCTCTCGCTGAGCGAAGAGCTGGACACACCTGCCTCCGCCTTCTGCAGCCGCCCAGCCTGCTCCTCTGAGGGGGCACTGCCGGGCAGCGGGGAGTCGGCGCTGTGGCCCCCGCGCAGCCCCTGGAGCCCCCAGGGCGAACAGCCGCGGCCCCCGTTGCGCCCAGACCGCTCGGTCAGCCTGATCGAAGGCAAAGGCCAGCCGCTGCCGCCCCCACCACCCGGCTTCCCGCCGCTCAAGCAGCTCAGCGCGCCCACCCCATCGTCCCGCTACAAGACGGAGCTGTGCCGCACCTTCAGCGAGAGCGGCCGCTGCAAGTACGGCGCCAAGTGCCAGTTCGCCCACGGCTCAGCCGAGCTGCGCTCCGTGAGCCGCCACCCCAAGTACAAGACGGAGCTGTGCCACAAGTTCTACCTGCACGGCGAGTGTCCCTACGGCTCCCGCTGCCACTTCATCCACTTCCCCGAGGAGGCGCAGGCCTTCGGCAGCCACGGCGGGGGCGCCTCCCCGCACCTCCTGCGCCAGAGCCTCAGCTTCTCCGGGGTGCCCACCGCCCGCCGCACCTCCCCACTGCCCGGCCTGCCCGACCCGGCCTCCTTCGCCCGCGCACCCTCCGCCTCGCCGCCGCCCACCTCCGCCGACCTCCTGTCACCCGCCTTCGAGCACCTCAACCTGGACCCGCTCGCCCTGGTGGCCTCCTTCAGGGACTCGCTGCCGGGCCCCCCCACCGGGGGCTGCTGCTCCTGCCGCTGCGGGAAGGCGGGCGGCTCGCTCCAGAGCCCCCGGGACTACTTCTCGGCCGCCCCCGGGACGCCCCCGTCGGCCATGCCCAGGACCCCCTCCTCCAACTCGCTCTCGGACCCCGACTGCTACAGCAGCTCCAGCAGCCTCAGTGGCTCCGACTCTCCGGTTTTCGACCAGCACCCCGTCGGCGGGCCGGCGGGGACCTCTCACCGCCTGCCCATCTTCAATCGGCTTTCCGTCTCGGAATGAAGGCCGGACAGGACGTTTCAAGCTTGCTGTCGATTGCCACGGAGGGGGCCGCCCTCTGGATGAGATTCCTTCGGAGATGGGGGGACCCCAAAGTCTGCCCCCTCCCAGCCTGAACTGATGCCAGCTGCTTTTCGGGCCTTCTCCTGCTCTTGCCTGTTCTTTTTTTTGGGGGGGGGGCTTTTCCTGCCTCCCACCTGCCAGCCTTACTGCCCTCAAGAGGCCTGGGGGGAAAATGGGGGTCCAGAAAGCAAACGGGGTTCCAGCCCATTAAAGTTTCCCTTTCACCACTTGGTGCCTTAAGCAGAGCCTGCAAGGGGACACCAGAGAGAGCAGCTCTGCAGAGGGCTGGGCCAAATCCTTACCCACCCTCTCCCTCCCCCTCCCCAGGAGTGCCTTATGGCTGTGTGTGTGTTGGGGAGTCAGATAGCTGGGTCTTCTAACTATCTCAAAAATCACCTTTCAGGGAGCCAGGAAACCAAGATGGGGGGGGGGCAATTTAATTTTCTCTCTGGTTTTGCACAAAACCCCTGGCTGGGCTGAGCTGAGAGGGGCAGTGGGGTGGATCAGCCTCAGCCCCCCAGTTCCGTTTCCCCCTCCCCTCCCCTTAAGAAGTTCAAGGGTAAGGAGATTGATTCCCTTTTAGGAATCCCCACCTAGAAAAGTCTAGAGAAGTGCAAACCGTGGTTTTCCTTCCTCTTAATTCTAAGCAGGTGTTTGCAAGCTTCCTCCCTTGAAGGTGGTTGGACTTCAACTCCCAGAACTCCACCCATCTTCAAGTGAGGGAGATGGAGAAACACCCTGAGCATTATGCCAAAGATTACCTGTCCCAGGGAGAAGAGGAAGTGTACTTCTATGTAGCAGCTTTATTTCTTCTTTTTACAAATTTTCCTCCCGTAATAAGGAGGGGGGGAAAATCTCACACCACAGAAGCCAGATCAAGCCTGGGAAATAAGACTTAGATGACATCCTGGTAGCTCTTAATGTATCTTTTTTTTTTTTAGAGAAAAAAAATAATCATGCTTTATATACTGTGAATATTCTCTCCTTATCTAGTCCTCCAGCAAGAATAGGTTGAGAATTAAGGAGAGGTGCTGAGTTTTATCTTTCTTTTTTTAAAAAAACCCACCCCATGTTGTGCTCACTGGAGTTTTTGAAATAATGGCAGTGTTTTCCCCTTGGGGTGCTCTGAACCCCCATAATTCTGCATTCTCTTGGGGCAAGAGAGGTGGTTTCCTCCCAAATTCCCCTGCCAGCTGCATAGGTGTGAAATTGGACATTTTGGAAATTTTGAACCCGATCGACGTGCGTCTCCAACCCACCTCCTTGCTCCAATGGGATGAAATTCATATTAAGCTTAACTTTGGATTGGTCAAAAACAAAAATCGGGCCTCGATTGCTCATCCCTGTTCCATAGGAATCTCAGATCTGAACCAAACTGGATGTCCGATCATTCTCCCATATTCCAAATTGACAAATTCCAGAATTTGTACTTTCTTCCTCGGTCACCCAAGGAAATATTTAGCCCACTCTTCAATTCCATGAAATTAAATCTCTGGGAATTCTGCTCCTTCGTCCCCAGGTAGGGGAGGATTTGGGACTGGCCAAACAGAGTCCAAATGTTCTCTGCCAGCATCAGGAATGAAACTGGCAGGAAGTTTTTTGTTTTTTTTTAGTGACCACAAAGCCCAGTACCCACAGCGCAGAAAATGGTGTCCTGTTGCTTCAACGTCTGTTAAATTAGACATTTTGCACTGACGGAGACCAGTTGGGGTGGAGGGAAGGAGGGGGAGGAAGGATGCCTTTTGTTTCTAAGCCAATGTCCATGCTGGTCACACCTGCGTGTCATTTTTGTGGTGGGTGTTGTTGTTTTTTTAAATCCTCAAATGTTTACCATGTAATAAGGCAATAACCAAAACCAAACTATTTATAGTCTATTTATTCGAAAATAATTTTATATTGTATTTATCTTTTTTTGTAATATTCCAGAATAATATATATATATGTATGTATATATATAATATCTATATTTTTGTGTGTGAACTACGAAATTGTCCTACAATTTTAAAATGGTTCCAAATGCTAGCATTTTTTTCTCTGCTGGAAAAAGAGACTTTGCTACTCCTTCTCCGAATCTCCAAAAGATAAATGGTGCAACCAATACTCAGTTAATAATAAATCTGAGGATTAGAAAGTCTTATCTGCTCGTGTGTCTGTGCTTGTTCAGAAGGGGGTCTTAAGAAATAATTTCCTACTTCAATCAAACAGAATAAGAGCGGGAAGGGACCTTGGAGGTCTTCTAGTCCAACCCCCCGCTCAAGCGGGAGACCCTCTACCATTTCAGACAAGTAGCTGTCCAGTCTCTTCTTAAAAAACTTGAGTGATGAAGCAGCCACCAGTTCTGGTTAATTGTCCTCACTCTTAGGAAGTTTCTCCTTAGTTCCAGGTTGCTTCTCTCCTTCATTAGTTTCCATCCGTTGTTTCTTGTCTTCCTTTCTCATGCTTTGGAAAATAAGTTGGCCCCCTCTTCTTTGGGGCAGCCCCTGAGATACTGGAATACTGTTATTATGTCACCCCTACTCCCTCTCCAGACTGGGCAAACCCAAATCCTGCAACCGTTCTTCCTGTGTTTTGATCTCCAGACCTTTAATCATCCTATTTGCTGCTTTGTGCATTTTCTCCAAAGTCTCAACATCTTTTTTGGTAACCAAAACTGGGTGCAGGATTCCAGGTGTGGCCTTACTAAAGCGCATGAATACTTTGGAAGGAAATTTCAGTCAAGTAAAGCATGTGTCATATTCAGGTGGGATTTAAATCCTGGGCACATCAGACGCCTGAAGGAAAAAAAAAAAAACGGAGGAAGGGAATCCAGCCTGGGACGCACCCTAAAAGGGAATGGAGAAATATTGAGGGGAAGCAGGAATTGCAAACGGGACCAGATCTTTCTACATTGGTTTGGCTGCCAAGACTTCAGCTTGCAGAGAAAAGAGACACGTCACAACAGCCCCAGTTAAAATGAAACAGCTGCGAGCTGCAGTAATAAGCAGTTGGGTTTGGCACCCGATGCCTCCTGCGTCAGCAGCTCTCGAGGCAGAGCAGGGTGTGGCGCGAATACATTCCTGCACCCGGTGTCGAGTCAGCTGACGACACGGGCGCCTGGAAAGGAACTCCCGTATTAGGGTGGCTGGACTGGGAGAACCTGAGGGGCGGCTTTTCTGGCGGCTGCTGCTTGCTGCTGGGTGGGCCTCCAAGGTGGCACCTCCTGGGCAAGAGCGCCTTGTGGCTTGCCAAGTAAACAAACCAGGCACACCCTGGATACAGCTGAGTTCCAAGGTGTTCCTTTTTCGCTTTTCAAGTCCTGCAGTACCAAGCGGGCAAAACCCATCCGGATGAGGCCTGAAGGTGCCTTTCAACATTATGGATGTTTCTCTAGCTTTGGTTCTCCTTTATGTGCTCCATCGCTGGAGGTTTTCAAGACAAGACTAGACAGTCATTTGTCCCCAGGCTGACCAGTGGCTTCTGTCCCCCAAGCAGAAGGAAGCTACAGGGAGCCAACCTAGAATTAAGGAGAAATTTCTGACAGTGAGCACAATTAACCAGCGGAAGGGCTTCCCTCCAGAAGTTGTGGGTGCTCCATCACTGGAGGTCCTTGAGAAGAGGTTGGTAAGCTATTTGTCCAGAATGGCATAGGGAGGGAAGGGGTCTCCAACCTTGGCAACTTTAAGACTTGTGGACTTCCAACTCCTAGAATTCCCCAGGCAGCTACTGGGGAATTCTGGGAGTTGAAGTCCACAGGTCTTAAAGTTGCCAAGTTTAGACACCCTGGCATAGGGCTTCCTGCTTGAGCCAGGGATTGGATTAGGAGACCTCCAAGGTCCCTCCCAAGCCTGTTTCTCGATGGTTACTGGGGGAAACAGATGAGGTCTGGATCAAATCAGTGGTGAATTTTTCTTTACTACCAGTTCTGTAAGCGTGGCTTGGTGGGCGTGGCAAGGGAAGGATACTGCAAAATCTCCATTCCCACCCCACTCCAGGGGAAGGATATTGCAAAATCTCCATTCCCACCCCACTCTGGGGCCAGCCAGAGGTGGTATTTTCTGGTTCTCCAAACTACTCAAAATTTCTGCTACCACTTCTCCAGAACCTGTCAGAACCTGCTGGATTTCACCCCTGGCCCAAATCCATCCAATATTGGCCAGAGGGGTGTGTGTTTGTCCTACAAAATTCCCATCTCTTTCCTCACAGCTGTGTGAGAAGACATCAAGAATTGAGAATCAATAATTTAACAAAGGGCCCCTTCCTCAAAGTTAAGCCAAGTTGTCCCAATCTGGCATCCGCACTCTGCATCGCCCAAACTCCCACAATCTCGCAATCAACATGGCTTCTGATTGCTAAGAATTCCCAAATCCAGAAGGCACCAGATAAGGAAATGCTGACATAAATCATGTCAGCTAGAGCCGATTCAAAGGATTTCAACTTTTAGATCTGGCCACATAGAACACTGGGCCAAGATTTGGAGGAAACCATGGTTTAACTTTCATTGACAGAATTACAGATTAACAGAATAACAGAGTTGGAAGGGACCTTGGAGGTCTTCTAGTCCAATCCCCTGCTTGGGTAGGAAAACCTATAAAATGTCAGGCAGATGGTTGTCCAGTCTCCTCTTAAAAATTTCCAGTGATGGAGCACCCACGACTTCTAGAGGCAAGTTGTTCCACTGGTTAATTGTTCTCACTGTCAGGAAATTCCTCCTTAGTTCTAGGTTGCTTCTCTTCTTGAGCAGTTTCTATCCGTTGCTGCTTCTCCTGCCTTCTGGTGCTTTGGAAAATAGGTTGACGCCACAATTAGTTCGGTTCTCAGGAAAGGATAAGCCCAAAGCAAACAGGTCACACTTACGTTTCAGTGTGATGTTAGCTGGAGACACAGCTGGGATTTCAAGATGGGATTTCACAATTTATACAAATCAAGCCAAGCTGGCAATGTTGCGTTGGCCAACGTGTCCTTCTCCACCCTGCTCTGAGCTAATTTCCCAGCATGCTGAAGACAGACAGAGTGTAGGAGGGATGACGGGAAATGAGAAGAATCCATTTCCGCCTTGAAGAAGATCAAGGCGGCACCAGGGATGGGATTCTGGCCAGAGAAGGGAAGGGCTGGCACTGGCTGGGTTGGGCATTCACCTGCAAATGAGTGTCAGGATGCTAATGGAGGGAACCGGTTAGGCATCCCAGGCCTCACCTGACTCAGGTGAGACTCCCAAATCCAGCCCTTTGGGTCAGGGGTGAAATGCTCCCGGTTTGGACCAGATTGCCCGATCCGGTAGCGATGGAGGCGGGTGGAGAACCTGTAGCAAAAATCCCTGCCCCCCCCCCATGCCCAGTTGAGCCGTGCGATCATCAGAGGCTTTTTTTTTTTAAAGCATTTTTTCTACAACCTCTTTGGCCGAAAAAAATGCTTTTAAAAGTAAAAAAAAAAAAGCCTCCGATGATCGCACGGCTCAGCTGGGATCGTCAGAGGCTTTTAAAAGCATTTTTTTAACAACCTCTTTGGCTGAAGAGGTTGTAGAAAAAATTCTTTTAAAGGTTAAAAAAAAAAAGTTGGCCATGCCCACCCAGTCACATTTCCCCCCCCCCACACACCAAGCCACGCCCACAGAACTGGTAGTAACAGATTTTACATTTTACCCCTGCTTTGGGTCTTCTTTTTTCGGGGGAGGTCAGAAGCAGCCTTGGGAGTCGAAGTCAACCTATTCTCCGAAGCCCCTGAAGGCAGGACAGGAAGCAATGGACGGAAGATGATCAAGGAGAGGAGCAACCTGGAAATAAGGAGGAATTTCCTGACAGTGAGGACAATCAATCAGTGGCCCAACTTCCCTCCAGAATGATCTCCATCGCTGGAGATTGGACAACCATTTGTCTGAAGTGGTCTATAGGGTTTTCTACCTGAGCAGGGGGTTGGACTAGAAGACCTCCAGGGTCCCTTCCAACTTTGTTATTTTGCTAAGTCCAGAAGTCTTACTGTTGCCAAGGGTTGCCAACAGGGTTGCCAACAGGGTTTGGACAAACCCTGTTCTAGAGTTTGTTCTGGAGTCTCCTCTGAAGGTGTCCTCCAGAACCCTCCCCTCTGCCCCATCTGGAGGAGAAAGTCTTGGGCACAGGGGCCACGGGTGTGCACGTGAGGCTGAGTTCACACATCACACTGAGCCACAATGGGGTTGGTCGGCTCTTGGCTTGGAGTGACACCCTATTGTGGCTTGCAGGCTGTTATTTGTGGTTTAATGCATCGAGTTAATCCGTCACATTGTGTTATTCTCAGCGATTAGTGGCAGAGACGATGATAATGGCTTAGCGTGACGTGAGAAATGGGATCCACAGCTAGCATTGACCCGGTCTGGCAACCTTGCAGAAAAATTAACCCACAGTTGGCTCTCCTGACTTGAGAGCCATTTCTTGGCCTCTTTGTATCCTGGATTCAGATCATAGAAAAATAGGGTTGGGAGAGACCTTAGAGGTCTTCTAGTCCAACCCCCTGCTCAAGCAGGAGAACCTATATGAGTAGTCCTTGACTTACAACTATTTGTTCAGTGACCATTCAAAGTTACAAGATTGAAAAAAGTGACTTACAACCGTTGCAGCAACCTCATGGTGACATAATCAACATTCCGACGCTTGGCATCTGACTCATATTTATGATGGTCATAACATCCTGGAGTCACGTGATCCCCTTTTGCGAACAAACAAAGTCCACAAGGAAGCCGGATTCACTTAAGAACCGTTTTGCCAGTTTTAACACCTACAGTGATTCACTGAACAACTGTGGCAAGAAAGGTCGTAAAACGGGGCAAAGCTCACTTAACGACCGTCTCACTTAGCAGCAGACACTTTGGGCTCCGTTGTGGTCATAAGTTCTATTCCAAACAAGAAGCAAGCACCGTGGGCTTCCTCGCTTGGGGTAAAGTCCGAGATGGCCAGAGGCCTTGCTCAGCTGCCGTGAATCCAGAGCTGGAAGTGGCCTTTCTTCCTCCTGCAGACGGAGCCTTTCGGGGCCTTCCGGTTGTGACGCAGGAAGCGGAGTCGGGGGGGGGGGCAGCACAGGCACAGGACAATCTTTATCTCAAGCTGGGGGGGGAGGGGGAGGGGGGGCTGTGGAAGGGGAGAGGAAGGACGGGGTGGGTGGGTGGGTGGGGTATCAGTTGCGACGGCGTCTCTGCCTCCGATGAACAGGTCCGGCGAGGCCCCCGTGGCACGTTCCGTTCCCAGCCCTGAAGAGGAACCTGTTTTCGCACACAGCGGATGTGTGCGTGTGTGTCTGTGTGTGTGTCTTGCAACCACAAAGCCACTTGCATCACAGGTTGGAAAATATGTGAACTGCCCAAACGGAAAGGGTGGGGAACACTGCAGAGTTATTGGGGGGTGGGGGGGCTTACTGCAGGGACCTCTGAGCCTCACACAGGTAGCCTCACACACTTCGCAGCCACAACTGGAAGCAGGATTTCCATCGCTCAGCCGGGGGCTTGTGACTTAAAAAGTGAATGAATCGTGCCTGGTTTTACAATCTTTTTTGCCGTGAGTCACTGCGGTTCTTAAGTGAACCACACGGTTGTTAAACGAATCCCCCGTTGGTTTTGCTTGTCAGAAGGCGACCAGGAAGATGGGAATGGCGATCACACAATCCCGGGAGGCTTCGGCTCTTCTTGTAACTGTCATGAGTCACTTGTTTCAGTGTCGCTGTAACTTCAAGCAGCCGCTAAATGGATGGTCATATGTTGAGGACTGCCTGTTAAGGAGCCGCGTGTGGCAGGAAGGGGGCCTGGCTGGAAAGGACGCAGAGGGGGTGAGGTGGGGCAAGAAAATGCCAACGGGGGTGGAGGAGGGGGAAGGAGGGGGGGCTGGGCGAAGGCAATTGGCCATCACAGGCAGAGCCAGCTGAGCTGCAGGCAGTCTAATGTTTTGCTTAGTGACTGTTTGAAGTTACAACGGCCCTGAAAAAGGAGGCTTACGATTGTTTTTCACGCTTTTGCCTGTGTTGCAGCATCCCCTGTGGTCACGTGTTCAAAATTGGGGCACTCGGCAACTGGCATGGACTTATGGCCGTGACACCATCCTGCGGGGGGGGGGGAGGGGCGTGTGTCACACAATCCCCTTTTGCGACCTTCTGAGGAGCCCAGTCGACGGGGGAGGCCGGATTCCCTTTCCAGCTGCAGTGATTCACAAGAGCGACAGTGGTTTGCTGAAGAATTGTGGCAAAAACAGGTCGTAAAAAGAGGCACAACCCTGAGTCCTTCGGGAGAAGGGCGGTATAGAAATAAAATGATGATGATGATGATGATGATGATGATGATTATTTAACGCCTCCCTGGCTTGACTACAGAAACTGGGGGGGGGGTACAGTTGTAGCTGTAAGATGAGGACTTCCTGTGGAAAGCAGACTCAGCCCCATGGCTGTCCTTGGGGGTCTGCCTGAGGCCCCCAAAGCCCATCCTCCCCCCAGGGCTCTTCCGTTTCCGGTCCAGCCGAGGCTCCACATTCCATCCTTGAAACCATCCGGCCTTCGGGCTGACCGGCTGGCTGGACAGGAATTAGCAGCTTGCAGGCTGTGTGTGCCAAGGCCGGCTGTCCATGGGCCCAGGAGCAGGGGGGCGCGGGGGGGGGGGAGAGACCAGCCGGCCAAGGCTGTCCTGCGTCAGCACTGCTCCCTCCCTCCCGGCCCTTCGAGGAATGCAGAAAGTGGGTCAGGAAAGGGGAGGAGGGGGCAGCCGGGCTCTCCAAAGCAAACAGCTGGAGTGCTGATGCAGCTGCTGCTTGACAAGAGGCAGCCCAGGACTGGCATCCAGCTTGGCACCAGGCGGACCCTGGCAGACTGGCCTTCGGGGGGGGGGGCAGGAGCAGGTTGCTGCCAGGAGGAGGAGGAGGAGGAGGAAAGAGAAGAGGAAAAGCAAAGGAGGAGGAGGAGGAGGAGGAAAGAGAAGGAAAGAAAAGGAAAAGAGAAAAAGGAGGAGGGGGAGGAGAGGAAGAAGAAGAGGAAAAATAGAAAGGAGGAGGAAAAAGGAAAGAAGGAAAAGAGGAAAAGACAAAGGAGGAGGGGAGGAAAAAAAGGAAAGAGAAGAGGAAAGAGAAAAAAGGGGGGAGGAAGAGGGGGAGGAGAAGGAAAGAGAAAAGGAAAAGAGAAAAGGAGGGGGAGGAAGAGGAAAATGAAGGAAAGAGGAGGAAAGAGAAAAAGGAGGGGGAAGAGGGGAGGAGAAGAAGGTTAGAAGTCAGTCTTTATATATGTTTTTGTTTCCCTTTCTTTTTTCTTCGTATCCTTCCGCACCTCAGTTTCTCCCTCTTCCTCTTCTCTAGCTTTGAGCAATACTTGGGACCCTAAAGAAGGGCCAGCCCACCCCCCACCTCACCCCCGAGCCACAAGAAGAGCCAACCAACCAACCAGGCTGGGCTTAGGCCTGACTTGCTGAAGGCCGTTGAGGTCTTTGGGGGGGGGTGCAGCCCACCCTCTCTGCTGCTGGCGTTGCCACCCTTCACAGGGGGGGGGGCAGGGAGGTTTGGGGTTTGTAGGCCTTAGAAAACATCCTGAGCGGGCAGAATTTTCGGCAAGAGGGCGAGGGCTCCGATTTTGGTAAGGCCCCTTGAGCAATCTTTGAAATTCTGCCGTCGGCCTTCTCGAAAACTTCCCCGGGCCTCAGCTTTTGTGCAATGGATGTGTTAAATTTAGCCCAGTGTTTCCTGGACTGTTGTTGTTTTTGGGTTGGGGCGGGGAGTCCCTGCAGCTGGATTTCTGCTAAGGGAAGCTGGGGCGGGGGGGGGGGGGGGGAGGCAGAAAGGGAAGGGTGAGTGGAGACGGCTTTCATGGTGCAGCGAAAACCAAGATTTCTGCTTCTCAGATCAAGGGGTGGATTTGCAGCAGAGGATAAAGGATAGGAATGGATGGAAAATTAGAATAGAGTAGAAGAGAAGAGAGAAAATAATAGAGAAGAGAAAATAGAGTGGAGTAGATTAGAGTAGAATAGAAATAGGAATAGAAATAGAAATACCTGTAGAAAGAAGAAAGAGAAGAGAAGAGAAGAGAAGAGAAGAGAAGAGAAAAAATGGAATGGAATGGAATAAGACAGAATAGAAAATAGAGAACAGAACATTTGGCCAACTGAGATTCTAGACATTTTCTGAATGTTTCATCCTAACTTGGGGTGCCAATGGGGTGACCTCTGGGTCGCAAAGCTCTTCCCATGGGCCCCCAAGAAACCAAGGTGGGTCTTTTTGGGGTGGGGGAGGAGACAAACAACCCTGGCTGTGGCAGACAAGTAATCCTTGACTTGCAACAGGGACAAGAATTTCCACAGTTAAGCAAGACGGTAAATGGGTCGGGCCTGATTTTATGGCAATTTTTGCCAGGTTTCTTAAACAAATTGCCGCCCTCATTAAGTGAGTCACGCGGTCATTAAGTGAATCCGGCTTCCCCCATGGACTTTGCTAGTCAGAAGTCCTCAAAAGTGGATCCCTCGTCCCCGCCCGGGACACTTTGACCGTCATAAATAGGAGTGTCTGAATTCTGATCTCGTGACCGCGGGGATGCTTCAACGGTCATAAGCGTGAAAAACGTTCATCGGTCCCCGTTTTCAGTGCTGTTGTAATTTTGCCCAGTCACTAAATGAACGGTTGTAAATCGGGGACCACCTGTGTTTTGTCCCCTTCCCAACCCATCTCATTCCGGCCGCGTAAACAGGAGAAACGTCGCCTGGGAGTTAGGCTTTTCTTTCTTTTGTGACACTCACAAGCGTCAAGAAGAGCTTCCTGTTGACTGTGCAGCGCTGCCCCCCACAAGCCCCCCCATTTCCCTCCCCCGCCCTGTGGTCCTGCGGTTCCCCCCCCCTCCCTCCTGCCTGTGGCAGCCCTTCCACCGGGGCTTGTTGTTTTTGCAAACGATTTAGCTTGGCTGATCTTTGCTTTCGGTTTCCTCCCAGCCCTGACAACGATCAGTGGAAACCGGTGCAGATTGTCACAGCGCGTCGTCACACACACAACAACACACGCACAACACACGCTCCTGATGAGCCCAGCAACAGCAGAACAAACTGTTCTGACCTGGGAGGAGGAGAAAAAAAAACCCCGAAAAGGAAAGGAAAGGACTGCCCGGGGCTGACACAGCCTCCCTCCCTCCCTCCCTCCCTCCCTCGTCCTGCACACAGCGCATCGATGCTGCCCCCGCCTGGCGCCAAAGCCAGCCTGCCTGGCCCTCCAGGGCTCAACCTCTGGCTCCCACCCTCACCCCCTTAGTAAGTAAATGGCAACTGGCTGGGTTTGGGTAGAAGTAGAAGTCCACTGAAAACCATTCATTTAGTCACCGAAGTTGCAATGGCATTGACTTGGCGTAATCCTAGGAAGGGAGGCCAACAGGAGATCCAGAGTGGGGAAATGGGGAAAAAAACCCATGCTGGAACAAGGCAAATCTCCCCAGGCTTTTGTGGGCAGAACTTGCAGCGCCCCCCCACCCCCCCATGTCATCAGCAGTCAAGTCACAAACGATTCTCCTTGGTGCTTGTGGCTGGTTTTACGGCAAGGGGCTCACAGGTGGGTCAATGCAGGGGTGAAATGTAAAATTTGTTACTACCGGTTCTGTGGGCGTGGCTTGGTGGGGGGGGAATGTGACTGGGTGGGCGTGGCCTTTTTTTTTTTACTTTTATAACCATTTTTTCTACAACCTCTTCGGCCAAAGAGGTTGTAAAAAAGAATGCTTTTAAAAGCCTCTGCTGATCCCAGCTGAGTTGCCTGATCGGCAGAGGCTTTTTTTTTCTTTTAAAACCATTTTTTCTACAGCCTCTTCGGCCGAAAAAATGCTTTTAATGCTTTTTTAAAATGCTTTTAAAAGCCTCTGATGATCCCAGCTGAGCCGCAGGATCATCAGAGGCTTTCTTTTTTTACTTTTAACAGCATTTTTTCAGCCGAAGAGGTTGTAGAAAAAATGCTTTTAAAAATAAAATAAAATAAAGCCACTGATGATCGCGTGGCTCAGCTGGGCATGGGGGGGGGGAGTGCAGGGATTTTTGCTACTGGTTCTCCGAACCACCTGCCGCCATTGCTACCGGATCGGGCGATCCAGTCCAAATCGGGAGCATTTCACCCCTGGGTCAATGGTACTCTTGAGGGCAGGATTCGCATCTGTTTCCTGCCTCAGCAAATGCCACTCTCTGAAACAAGGTTTCACCAAACTGGACAACTTTAAGATATTTGGCCTTCAGCCTCCAGGATTCTGGCTGGGGAATTCTGGGAGTTAGTCATCTCTTAATGTAGCCCAGTATGAAAAAAACCCGCTACTTTTAAGCAACCTCTTCTCCGATGGTGAAATCCTAATTTTTTTACTACCGGTTCTGTGAGCGTGGCTTGGTGGGCGTGGCAGGGGAAGGATACTGCAAAATCTCCATTCCCACCCCATTCTGGGGCCAGCCAGGGGTGGTATTTTCTGGTTCTCCGAACTGCTTAAAATTTCCGCTACCGGTTCTCCAGAACCTGTCAGAACCCGCTGGATTTCCCCTCCCCCCCCCCGCTCTTCTCCCCCTGAAGTCAAGTTGAGGAAGGCCAAGGCAGCGACCGGCTCTCCGCAGCCCTTTCGCTCCTCCGTGGAAAGCAGTCAGGCCCAAAGGGGGCGCTGCAGAGAGGCTGCAGGGACGGCGCTGCGGCACTAGATGGCGCCCCTGGCTTCCCCAACGCAGCCCGCTCAGATTTCAGCGCCGCCGGGGAGCATCTGCCCACCTGCGCCACGCGACCCCAACCGACCTCCCCGAAGACCCCGCGGCCCCCGGGGCCTCTCCAGCCAGCGGTGCCCTCGGAGTCTTGAGTCAGGGGGTTTCTGAGCCGCCCGACCCCCAGGGAGCCCCGGAGGGGCTGAAAAGAGGCTGGGGGCACTTCGGGCTCTTCCTCCCGCCAGAGAAAGAGGGAGGAGAGGAGAGGCGGGGGGGGTTAATTCCGAATTCCCGCGTGTTTTTCTCCTTCCGTTTTATTCTCCTGTTGGAGCAGAGGGTTGGACTAGAGGACCTCCAGGGACCCCTCCAGCTCTGTTCGTCCACCCAAATAGTTGCTCTTTTAAAAACAACAAATCCGGGCGTCACCAAACCGACCCCAACCACAGTCGCCGTTCGTAGCCATTGGCGGTCAGCTCTCGGCCTTCTCTCCAGGGAGCTGCAAGGGCATCGTCCAGCCAGTCTCCACAACAACCTGTTGAGGTAGGTCAGAGCCAGCCCCGACTCCGCTTCCTGGCTCTGGGAGGATTCGAACTCGGCTCTCTCTCCCCAGGTCCAGCAGCAGCCCCTGCCCAACCCGGCAGACGCGTCCAGCGGCCTTATCCGGCCCGAGAAAGAGGCCCATTCCATGGGGCTGGCAGGAGCAGGCGGCACACAAGGAAGGGCAGTGCCAGGCGCTCCCTGGCTTCTCTGCCCGGTGCAGCCGCGGTCAGTCGTGGGACAGCTCGAACTTGGGGAGGGGGCGCTGCTTGGGTTTCCAGAGGGGTCCCAGGCGGAGGCGCAGGGTGGGGGCGATGACCAGCCTCTCGAGCAGGAGGGCGCCCACGAACCACAGCAAGCAGTGCTCCAGGGCGATGAGCCCCAGGAAGTTGTAGTGGAAGTGGCTGTGGTCCCAGGGACAGGCGCCAAGGCAGCGCAGCAGGTAGCCGGTGCCCAGCTGCCAGAGGTAGATGCAGCCGGTGTAGAGGGTACAGCGGGTCAGCAGGCAGCAGTCCCCCCGCAGCTGCAGGTAGATGCCCTCCATGGCCATCCCGCAGGTGCCGTAGACCAGGAGGGAGCAGGCGCTGAGGGGCCCCTGGAAGACCCAGTCCTGGTCCAGGATGAGGACCACAAAAAGGATCTCGCAGAAGTAGCCGTGGATGGCATAGATGTATGTCCGGCAGAGCGGGCTCAGTGCTTCCCCGGCGCCCTCCATGGCTGGCCAGCTGCAGGCAGGAAGAAAAAATTGGGCAGGTGGGATTTAGCGGCTCGAGGGCAACCCACCCGCCCCTCTGCAGCCCCCCCGGTCTGCCCAACTGCCCTGGGGAATCCTGGGAGTTGAGGTCCACAGGTCTCAAAGGGGCCCAAATTGGAGACCCCTGCACTAAAAGCTTCGCCAATGTACTGACTTTGGATGGGGAGATGGGCGACATATCAATTTAATAGTCAATCAATCAATGGCGGGGCCACAGTGCTCAACATCTCACAGCACCTTCTCTGCTCTGCTGAGAGGTTCACCCAGCCTTCATGAGGACTAGGCACTTAGCCCGTGTTTTCCTTTTCAAAAAGATGTCTTGCTGGCAGAGATTTGTAACCAATGTACTCAGGGTTTGCAACACACAATGATCGGTTTGCATCCTTACCCTCCTTTACTAATTTATTACTTTTAGAGGAGGGGAGAGAAGACCCCCCACCCCCGTACCTTTCTCTTCCTTCCTTTTTACTCCATTCAGATTCACATCTGTTTGCATCTTGAGGGCTAGGGGCATGGGTCTTTTGTTGTTGTTTTGTTTGGAAACCCTGACGAAATTCTTGGGAGGTGGGGCGAGAGATCGAGATAAAGAGGTCAGCAGATCCCCAGATGGTTGGTTTTACCAGCTCAGGTTGCGGTGCAGCTCCGACTGGTTCTTCTGCCTCCTCCGGCAGCCAAGCAGGGCTGGGCTTCACCTGGCCTCCAATTAGCCTTGTGCAACTTGGTTCCTCACAACGCTCCCTTTGTACCTCCACAGGACAGTATTCCCCCTGCGGGAGAAAAGGTCTCAGGGTAGAGTGCCCCTGTATGCAGAGGCTCCACCAGCTCCTTTCAAACCCCTTCCGGTGGCTGCAAAGTTATTACTATCCCTCTACTTTTGGTGGCATCTCTGGAGTTAATCATGTAGTAGCTACTACTCCTTGCTTTATTGTCATCCTGTCCATCTCCCCTTTTCTCCAGCAGCTGGAGGTGGCTTACAGGGGTCCTTTAGAGCTTTCATTCCCCAACAACAACCCTGAGAGGTAGGCTGGGTTGAGGCAGAGTGATTGGATCCAAGTGTCATCACTATGGACGGGGTGGGGGGGGGGGCTTGAACCTACTCTAACCCTGCCATCCCCACGCTGCCCCGATTGTCAAAATGATCCCCTTGCCAACATTTCCAAGGGCCTTAAAACCAGGCTTTCCATGCCTGTACCTGGCAGGATAAAACCCGAAGCCTCTGGGTATCTGAAGAAGGCTGGCAGTGCCAACCGGGTACCCTCTGTATGTGCAGTATGGCCGTTCCATCATCCTCAGCCGGGATGGCTGTAGGAAACGGGGAGCCTGGGGAACTGCAGCTGAACCTTTCCAGCGGGCAGCCCTCTGCTTCCTCCGCCCTCCACTCTCTCTCTTTTTCTCTCTCTCTCTCTTTTGTTCTCCCCCTTCCTTCTTTCCTTCCTTCCTTTCTTTTTCTCCTTCCTTCCTCCTTCCTCTTTCTTTCTTTTCTTTTCTTTTCTTTCTTTTCCTTCTCTCTCTCTCCCTCTCTCCCTCTCCCCCACTCTTATCTCCTAGGCCTCCAAGCTCCTATGCGCCCATCGGCCTGGCATTCCGGCTGCTTTCCAAAGGAGAAGCCAGAGGGCTGGTCAGGTGCCAGGCTTGCTCTCCCCGTGCCAGCAGCAGTGTGGGGGTGACTTACCCTGCTGAGCTGCCCTCCGTGGCTTTGGAAGGATTGGACCAGCAAGCCGGGAAGCACCTCCAATGGCCTCTTCCCCGCCAGGAGGGAATGATGCCTAGGGATTGGAGGCACAAGGAGGGAACTCCTCTTTCCACCCCCAGCTTCCTCTGGCGAGGCCTCAGTTTCCCCATTGTTCTGGCAGGTTAATTAGAGCCAACTTTAGAGCCAATTAGAGCCGCCTTTGAAGTCAGGCTGAGGGGGAGGAGCAGGAAGCCGAGTGCGTCTCCTTGCCTACCTGCAGCATCCTCCAGAAATACAGGCAGTCCTCGACTTACGACCACAATTGAGCCCCAAGTTTACGTTTCTAAGTGAGACATTTGTTAAGTGAGTTTTGCCCCATTTTACAATCTTTCTTTGCCACGGTTTCTAACTGAGTCACTGCAGTTGTTAAGTGAGTAAGACGGTTGTTAAGTGAACCTGGCTTCTCCGTGGGCTTTGCTTGTCAGAAGGTTGCAAAAGGGAATCGCGTGACCCTGGGACGCTGCAACCGTCATAAGTATGAGTCAGTTGCCAAGCGTTCAAATTTTGATTACATGACCCTGGAGATCCAAAACGGTCATAAGTGTGAAAAATGGTCATCAGTCACTTTTTTTCCCCGTACCACTGTAACTGGGAACGGTCACTAAATGAACTGTTGCAGGTCGAGGACTGCCTGTACCTGGAGCAGGATTCAGGGGTGGGAGGGAGGGAGGAAGGCAGGTTGACCATCTTCCAGCTCTGCTGGCGGTCACCAAAGAAGCTGCTGCAGCTGAGGAGGGCCAGGGAGAGAAAGTCACTCTGTACTTGCTCAGAGGCACTCTCTTTTTCCTCGGGTTCAGTCTTAAAGAGCCCTGGTCATTGGTGGGAAGCCGGCCGTCGCTTTCAACCGGACTATGATGACTTTCCCTGCAAGGACAGCTTTGATGTGGATGTAGAAATCAGACCTTGTTAAGCTCAGTTCAGTTTGTCTGTTTCCTTATTAAATGCATACGCTGCTCTTCTGTCTGGAGGGCGATTCTCAGCGTCCTACAATGCAATAAAGTGAGAATATAAAATACGGTGATAAATACGGAAACAGCTCACAGTCCTCATTTAGCCCAGCCAGCCATTAATTGTTCGGGGCTGTGGGAACTAGTCTGTGGCCAGCTATAGAAGCTTCTCTTACAAACCGTGGTTAAAATAAACCACAGTTTGAGTATTGATGAAACCAGGCTGGCTTTTGAATAACTGGCTTGGGGCTCGGCGCAGGAGTTTGCCAGCCTTATTCCAGATGTGGGCCTTTTTGGCTCCTTTCTGTTCTGCAGCTGCCCAGCCACATCTGGCGCCCAAAGCTGACCTCTGAGAGGGTCTTTGGTGCCCTCTGAGCTTGGTGGTTTTCTGGCAGACATTTCACAACCCAGCTAGGTAACATCATCAGTGCTGGTGTAGTGCAGAAGAGAACAGAGAGCAATCCCCGCTCCCTTCCAGTACTGATGATGTTATCTAGTTGGGTGATAAAACGTCTGCAAGAAACCACTAGGCTCGGAGAGCACCACGGACCTCACAGTCCTCCTCCTCCTTGCAAGCCCCCCTCTCCTCTAGCACTGATGATGTTACCTAGTTTGGTAGTGAAACATCCGCAAGTAAACCTCCAAGGTCGGAAAGCCCCACGGACGCCCCAGTTCAACCCCGAGCTGCAAAGGTTCTCCTGTAGTTAGTCCTCGACTTACGACCACAACTGAGCCCAGAATTACGGTCAGTAAATTATTGCTGTCATTAAACAAGGCACCCATGCAACCTCGGCTCTCCACACGGCAGTCATTATGCGAAGCATGCGGTGCCGCCTCCCTTTGCCCCACGACCCTCCAAAAGACCCCCAAACGGTCTGGAATGGTGTGGAAACCACCCAGGAAATGCCTGGGGCGGAACCTGGGTGTGCCTGAAGCCACTCGGGCTGCGCCATGCCAGAGGGTTGGGTGGACGGAGCCCATCCGGAGTAATTACAAAACGGGAATCAGATACGCAGGCGGAGAATGGAGAAGAACTGGATCGACGGTCAGATTTCTGAAAACAAGTGGGAGGGTTTTATCAATTACGGTCCTCGACTTACAGCCACAACTGGGCCCAAAATTTCCGTGGCTGGGCGAGGCAGTTGTTAAATGAGTTTTGCTGCCTTTCTTGCCACAGTTGTTAAAGTGAATCATTGCTGTTGTAAAGTTAGTTACATGGTCGTTAAGCGGATCTGGCTTCCTGCTGCAAAAGGGGATCACATGACACCATCTTTCACACTTTCACACTGTCTGTCTGTCTGTCATTATCTATCCATCCATCTGTCTCTATCTATCTACCTACCTACCTATCTATATTTCATCCATCCATCCAAAGAATGATCCGTCCTGTTAGCTGTCTGGGCCTGTTTACGTGACCCTCAGCACTAAATTCTCTGCACTGGTCAAAAGTGCCCAGAGGATAACAATCTTCCCCACTGGATCCCTCCTGATCCCTTTGGAATACCCATCCCATCTCTCCCCGCCTACTTTCTGCCTGCCCTTCCACACCAGTTCCTCCTTCCCAGCCAGGGCAGGGATCCTTCCCCGGGATCTGTTCCCAGCCGTGGCTCTCCTGCCCTCTGTTGGCCGGCGCATGCAGTGCACCGGAGGGCCCAGGAATAGACAGACTTGGGGCATGTGCAGAGTGGATCCATCTCCATTCCATGCCCAATCACTCACGCATTGGGCTTCGCAAAGCAAGACTGAGTGAGGAAGTTTTTGGGGGACGCTAGGCTGAAAGCAGAGCCCCCCAGGAGGAATTGAACTGACCCTGCACGGAGGAAACTGCCACTAGCCAAACTGTCCACACAGGAGAAGGAAAATACCCCCAAATTAAGCTGTAGTGGATCCCTTCTCTGGTTACAATGCATCCTGGCCAGTCCTCCTGCAGGGGGATCACCCGATCCTTGTTTGCAAACCACCCACACATTTGGGTCAGGCTTAACTGAGCCAATTGAAGGCTTGACGATTATCCGGTCCCATGGCTGAGATCCACTGGAATGTCAGGTTAATCCAATCAAAGTTTTATTACTGGGCAAGGATCCTGTTCTCTGACCCCCCCATCCCCCACCCCCATGTCCAGAAGAGGCAAACACGAAAAGCTGAAATGCTAAAAGGGAACCAGGACAGATTTTCAGAGTTTGTCGAGAAGCGCAGAATTGTGCCAATCCAGAAAGACTGAAGCCCTTGAGTTACAACTATTCACTTAGTGACAGTTTGACATTAAAAAGTGACTTGATTGTTTTTCACATTTATGACCGTTGCAGCATCCCCATGGTCATGTGATTTAATATTCAGACGCTTGACAACTGGCTCATATATATGATGGTTGCAGCCTCCCGGGATCACACGATCCCCTTTTGCAGTCTTCTGTCGAGCAATATCAATGAAGAAGCCAGATTCACTTAACAACTGTGGCAAGAAAGGTCGTAAAATGGGCCGAAATTCACCTAACAAATGTTTTGCTGAGCAACAAAAATGTTGGGCTCAGTTGTGGAGGACTACCTATAAAAGGCAATAAAATTAAATAAGAACCTGCAGAGACAAAATTTGGCTCAAAGATGCCCTTTGGACACCTTTGGATGGAGGGGATCTTTCCGTCCGGCCACAAAGGGGCAGCGGAAGACAACACAAGCTGGACCTTCTTCCCTCCCAGCCTGGACCAGAAAAGAGAGGACCTTGAAGTAGTTTGTTTGGCACAGATTTCCATATCTGTTGTGCCTGAAGGGGGAAGTGTTGTACGTGTCTTTTCAAGAATAGTTGTTTTACCCAATGCTCAGCTTGGCTGGGAGCCCGTAGCCCGTAATCCTTCCTCCGTGTGCTCCAGTTTTGTTAACCTACCGTGTCCACCTGGCCAGGTGACGCCATGGATTAGGGAGGAAGGAGAGATCCCAAGCTGGATATTGCGCTGTGTGGTTTCTAAATTTATGGCTTGTTTGCATGAATCCTAGTTTGAAAACCAGTGTTTATTCCTAGCAGTCTGGAGCAAAGCCCAACATTTTTACGGCTCAGCCAGTGAACAGGGGTTAAACCATCATGCCTTAAAGCAGTGGTTCTCAACCTTCCTAATGCCGCGACCCTTTAATACAGTTCCTCATGTGGTGGTGACCCCCAACCATAAAATTATTCCTAAAACCATTGAAAATATGTGTTTTCCAATGGTCTTAGGCGACCCCTGTGAAAGGGGTCACGACCCACAGGTTGAGAACCACTGCCTTAAAGCATGTGGACTTCAACCCCCAGAATTCAGCTGTGCTGGCTGGGGAATTCAGGGAGTTGAAGTCCGCAACTCTTAAAGTTGCCACGATTGGATAGCCCTGCCTTAAAATTAAGCGTGAAGCTATTCCGGAATTGGGTCCCCACATCCTGCTAAGCCCAGCTGTGATTCATTTGGGGTTATCTTAGGTTGTCACTCAAACCAGCTCTACTGATTTGCAAACCAAGGTTTCTCAGGGGGCAAAGAAAATTCTGAAGGGAATTGCAAACTTTTTGGCCAAAAATTGTAGGCAAGCATCACACTGCCCAAAATGGTGGGTGGGACCAGGACCAGAACAAAACCTCAATCAATTTCCCTTTAATTAAAAGTCAATAACATGTCCTAGGGTTACTCCACTTTGTGGAGTTTTTGGCTTTTTTTTTTTGGAAGATTACAATCCAGTCCAAAAGTTTTGGACTTTTTAAAGGGAGGGCCTCCCCAATAGAAACAATATGGGTCTCCAAGGCAGAAATGGGGAGGGTCTGCTGGGCAGGAACAGGGTGTGGATCCCCAGGCCCCAGACAGAAGTGGGGAGGGGTCCCCTGGGCAGGAACTGTCCCCAACTCATTCCTCTTTGAGCGCAAAAGTGGCACGGGGCCGGAGGGGCTTTCTGGCACCGTCCACCCGGAGCCGCAGGACGTTGCGGATGACCAGGGTCTCGAGCAGGATGGAGCCCACGAACCAGAAGGCGCTGTACTCCAGCGTGATCAGCCCCATGAAGTTGTAGGCGAAGTGGCTGTAGTCCCAGGGGCAGGCGCCAAAGTGACGCAGCAGCGCGCCCGTGGCAAACTCCCACAGGTAGATGCAGGCGGTGTAGAGCGTGGCACGCGTGGGCAGGCGGCAGTGGCCCCGCAGGCGCAGGTAGAGGCGCTCCAGCATCAGCCCGCAGGTGCCGTAGATGAAGGGCGCCCAGGCGCTGCTGCCCCCACGGAAGCGCCAGTCCCGCAGCACAGCGAAGTCCCAGGTGGCCGTGAACAGCACCTCTGCCAGGTAGCCGTGCAGGGCGTACAGGTACCAGCGGCCCAACGCGCTCAGCGACTCCATGGGGCTCCCCATAGTTTGGCACCTGCAAGGTGGGGGGAGAGAAGAACGGCAACGGTGAGGGGGGGGCGCAGTTCCACCATACAGGTAACCCTTGACTTTGGATCACAAGGGAGCCCAACATTTCTATGGGTAAGGGAGATGGTTGTTAGGTTTTGCCCTGTTTTACGACCTTTCTTGCCTCAGCCGTTAAGCAGATTGTTGTGGTTGATAAGTTAGTAACCCCGTTGTTAAGTGAATCTGGCTCCCCCCCGCCCCCCCATTGGCTTTGCTTGTCAGAGACCGCACAAGGGGAATCATGCAACGGTCATAACTCTGAGTCAGTTGCCAAGCGCCTGAATCTGATCAGGTGACCCTGGGGATGGGGCAAAAGGTCATAAATGTGAGAAATGGTCACAAGCAGGGGTGAAATGCTCCTGGTTTGGACCGGATCGCCCAATCCGATAGCGATGGAGGTGGGTGGTTCGGAGAACCGGTAGCAAAAATCCCTGCCCCCCCCCCATTGCCCAGCTGAGCCATGCAATCATCAGGCTTTTTTTTTATTTTTAAAAGCATTTTTTCTACAATCTCTTTGGCCGAAGAGGTTATAGAAAAAATGCTTTTAAAACCCACCCACCCCTCAGGAGCTAGCGTCTGAAGACTCAACTTTCAACAGGTTTTCCCCCCCAAAAAATTGTTTTCATCCTTCCCAAACCGCCTGAGCTGGGCCTGTTCAGGCATCTTGTGGCAGGGAGTTCCACTTGCCCATTAGGATTCCTGGTCAGCTTTTTCCTGGGAGCATCCAAAGAGCCAAACAGCCTCCAACCCCACAACCTGCGCAAGTTGCAGCCTTCCATACGAATTCCTTACCTCCCAGTGATGCTACAGGCTTTGGTTGTGTTAACAGACCCGCAAACGAGCCAGAAGTCCAAAAAGGAAGATCGCCACACTGCCACAACCCTGGAAGGAGAGGTCTCCCTGCGAGTAAAGCAGCACCAAGTTTTGTTTTGGGGCGGAGAGGTCTCCGGAGCCTCCCTGGTCCCACAGAGCCGGTCCTACACCCTGTTTGGTGGGTGAGTCACCTCCTTGTTGGGGCCTCCGTTTCTCCGTCCCTGGAAGTCACAATAATCACCTGCAGCTCACCTGGTGAGGCCGGGGTGGTTCAGCCGGATGCAGGAAGCAGCATTTCCTTCTTACCTTTCGTCTCAAACTCGTAACCTCCAGGGATGGAGCACCCACAAATAGTTTTTAAAAGATTTGTAAGTAATTTGGCAAAGCCACTGAGTGTCCAGCTTAAAGCCCAGGTCACCTGGCATGATGCCACCGAAGCCCTGGTGCTTTTGGGCACATCCTGGCAGGGGTGAGGAGGACCCGCCTCGTTCCTTATTCTGTGCACTTTGCCTCTGAATTTCTGCCCCAGCCCTCCGGGCTTCTCTGGGGCAGCTGGCTTGGCACTGCTTGGTGTTTTCGTTCTCTCCAGCCAGACTGGTAAACAGGAAGCCTAACCCCAACGCTAGCCTCAGCCCTGACCCTGGGCACCCTGTGGGCTTCCTGCTTACAGGTAGTCCTCCACTTACGACCACAAACTCTCCGTTGCTAAGTGAGACTTGCCCCAGACTTATGCGAGTTTTGCCCCATTTTACGCCCTTTCTTGCCCCAAGTTGTTAAGCGAATCGCTGAAGTTGTGAAGTTAGGAACACGGTTGTTAAGTGAACCTGGCTTCCCCATTGACTATGCTGGTCAGAAGGTCGCAAAAGGGGATCACATGACCCCGGGATACTGCGACCGTCATAAATACGAGCCAGTTGCCAAGGAGAGCTAGATGTCTGAATTGCGAGGTGTAAGTCCGGAAGGGTGGCAGCTCAGGGCAGAGTGCAACTGTGGGTCAAAGTGGGCTGGAGAGGACAGGTAAGCCTGGGAGCAAAAGAGGAAGAGAGGCACATCCTTACCTGGCGGTGGTGCTAATTTTGGCCAGTGCAGGTGTTGAATTTTGTTTTAAAACAGGCTTCGGGGAAAGGCTGGGAGGCGCAGGGAATGGGACTGAAATTTCAGATTTTTTCTTTGCTCTGAAGGAACGGAAGGAAAGGGCTGGGGGGGCGTCTTTTAGGGCCCTGTTGCCAGGGAGAGAAAAGGGGGCTTTGGGGCACTTGTGGTCTTGGCCCACGTCAGCCCTTCGAGGTAGGCCAGGGCAGGAAACAGCCTGGGCTAGAAATATTGGCTCTGATCCAAATGAATCACTGAACCCAGACTTCTCCCTCTAGGAGTCACATCTCTCTGGAGGAGGCTGGGATGACGGGAAAGATGGAAGGATGGAAAAGAGGAGGAGGAGGAGGCTGGAAGAACTGAAGGACCCCATTTCCTTTGGAAGGAAGGGAGGGAGGGAGGGACGAAGGAAAGGAGACGGGGGGAAGGAAAGAATGAAGCAGAGGGAGGGAGGGAGGGCGGAAAAAGGGAAGGAAGGAAGGAAGAAACTAAACTACCTGTATGTGTCTGTGGAGATTCTCCGTCATCCAGGTCAGGGTTGTCTCCAAAGGTGCTTCTTCAAGAGGCAACTGGACTTTCTGGTTTTTCTTGGAAGGTGTTTCGCTTCTCATCCAAGAAGCTTCCTCAGCTCTCACTGGATGGTGGAGAATGGAAGGATTTATACTCCTTGCAGACAGACAGAATGCAAATGACCAGAATGCTGTCCTTCCATTCCCCGCCATCCAGTCAGAGCTGAGGAAGCTTCTTGGATGAGAAGCGAAACATCTTCCAAGAAAACCCAGGAAGTCCAGCTGCCTCTTGAAAAAGCACCTTTGGGACTACCTGCATATGACTTTTCTTAATGCCTGCATCACCTGTCCCAACAGCTTTCCAGTTCATCTGCACTCCTTTTAAATTGCATCACCCGTTCACCACCCTCAACGATCAAATAGTTTTCCAGTTATTAAACAGGCATTATTTAGAACTGTGTATTTCACTGTCAAAATATCCAATAAGCTGCATGGGTCCTCCCTCACCCTGTGCAGCCTGTTTTTGGGGTGTGTCTGTGTCTCTTTCTCTGGGTCATTTATTCTTTTCTTAAGAAAATTTATAAGGTCGCCCGACTCACTTGCGGTGACTTCGGACAGTTTACAGAAATAGGACCTCAAAGATACGGAATTTGTGGGTTGTTTAATGGCATCCTGATCTCGTGATCTTTACGGTGTTGTTTGTGTAGATTTGCCTCAGGAGGTGCTTCAGTTTGTACCTCTTAGTCATATAAATGGGATTATTGGGTAGG
Organism: Pantherophis guttatus; assembly: GCF_059756535.1. Taxonomy (NCBI): domain Eukaryota; kingdom Metazoa; phylum Chordata; class Lepidosauria; order Squamata; family Colubridae; genus Pantherophis; species Pantherophis guttatus. The sequence goes on from NC_142072.1 coordinate 1,065,046, forward strand.
ATTTCCCTACTGACTGTATTAATCAACTTGAGATGGAAACACTCAAAATTATAGGGCAGGGATCTCCAAGCTTGGCAGCCTTGTGGACTTCAACTCCCAGAATTCCCTAACACGAATGCATCCTTTTTGAGGTGAATGCCCCTTTGTGGCCTGCTTATTCTCTCACAATCCCTTCCTCTACAATCTCTCCGCTCTAGATGGGCAGGAGAAAAGAAACAGGAATGGCTGGTTGGAGAATTCTAGGAGTTGAAATCCACAAGTCTTCAAGTTGCCAACAGCGTGTTATCCTGTTATAGGATAACATCTAAAAGGGATTAAATAATTTTAAATACTCTCTGGGTCCTGCTCACTCCAGGGATGCCTCCCCACCTAACCTGTGGCATCCCCCTCCCCAAAGCTTTAAGGGCAGTCCTCCCCAGCCCCTCACCCTTAATCGATTTTCTTTTTTGGTTCCATAGGGGGGCACATACAGAGTGGGCTAATTAGGAGGACTGATCAGTGGGCCCAGCGTTAATTGTAATGGATGGTGGAAAGCTGGCGGGGTGAGGGGGATCCATGGGATTTATCGGTGACATAACCGGATGTGTTTTCAACCTATTGGGAAAACAACTTTTTCCTGAATGCATTGGAACCAGGATTGTGAGTTTCGCAGGGTTCACTTTTGGCAATTGAGACCCCTGCCCATCTATCGGGGGTGAGGGGGCTGTTTCAGCCTCTCCTTAAAGATCTTCCAGGCAAGCCCAGGCGTTGTTCACACACACACACACACACACACACACACACTCCTCTGAGTCACATTGTGGACTGAGATGGGCGATTTCTAAATTTGACATAGACATAAATAAAACTAAGAAAGTTCTCCACCTATAAAGCTTTGTGTTTTTCAAGCTTGGCCTCTTTCAGATGTGTGGATTTCAATTCCTAGGATTCCCCATGTGGGCTGGGGAATTCTGGGAGTTGTAGTCCATGCATTTTAAAGTTGCATGACATCTGGGGAGTTCAGCTTTGTAGTCCACCCTCCTTAAAAGTACCCAAACTTGAAAACCAGCTCTAAAGCTCTCCTGGACCAAACAGAGGTCCTCAACTTCTGATGGTCCCAAAAATTGCGCCTGGAATTGCCCTGAGGCTGAGAGAGGAGGAGGAGGAAGAGGAAACTCAGACCCCACACCTTCCACCTTGCCTTGGCAAAAAGCCAGCTCCTTTGCCTCAAAGCGATTCAGACACTTGAGTGGGAGCGTTGAAGGAGGGCCAGAGAGCCCTCACCCGTCCTCGAAGCTCTCCACTCCAACCTCCAATTCCTGGTTTTTGGAACCCCCTCCACAAACTCCAGCTGGGTCCGGTTTCCTAGACCACGATCCGCAGTTCACAGGTGGGGCGATCATTTGGTGGCATTGCATTTTGCATGTTTTGCACTCAAACCAAGGAGCCGCATTTGGGCTTCCCACGAGATGCTGACTCGCCCTGTGTACTACTGAGCCAGGATCCTGGTTGCTGCGCCTGGGACGCATCCTGGCTTGGTGCCTGGAACTGCAGAGAGGGCCCTCTTTTGCCTCTGAGTGGTGGGTGGGGACCACTCCCCCAAGTCGGGGAAAGGGTGGGAAGGATCCATCAATGTTATGGGATTTAGTTTACCTTCCCCCACACAATTTGCATTGCTTTGCAGTGCGGTGCGTTGCGTTGTGTTGCCTTGGTGGTGCTGGGCTTATTGTTCTTTATTCTTTTATATTGGGGTTTTTAATTGCCCGTAAACCACCCAGAGTCAGTCGGGGGGGGGGCTTCTAAATAAAACAAATAGAATAAAAATTGCTCTATGTTGCATTGTGCTGCATGCAGATTAGAAAAACCATTTTGAGCCTGGGGAGGACCCCATATGAAACCGAGGGCCCCCTACAAATTCTCCCCCTCTCTGATTTATACCAGACAGACAGCAGCTCTCAGATTTGAAGGTGAAAACTTTCTCCCCCTGGAAAGCCACCACTAGGGATCTGCACCAAAACTCTCAAAACATCTGGAATTCTGCCCTCCCGGGTAGCTCTAGTGCTCTCCCACCTGGGCTCTTTTTCAAGCCCCAACCAAGATGCCAGCTGGGTCTCAAGCAGCTGGCACGTACTGAAAAGCCCCTGGCATGCAGGGTGGATGCATAAGCTCTTCTCCCTGCTTCCCTCCCTGATCCAGTTGGCATAGACCCCCCTCCAAGCCCTCCAGATCTTCCTCGGCTTGTGCCAACCTGCCCGGGCACAGCTCCTCCACTCTTCCCGTTTACCTGGCACCTGCGAGAGCCGAAGGCCAAGGAAGGCAGGCAGTGCTGAAAGATGCGCTGCCTCGGAGCACCTGGCATGAGGCTGGCACTGGCCTGCCACACTTGAACCTGGAGGGCAGAGGCGTTCCCTGGGTGGCAGGTGCGGTTTGGCAGCCCCAAAGGTGAGGGAGGAAAGGCCCCGGAGGGAGGGAAGGGCTGGGCACAAGAGCCAGACTATCCTGTGCCCAGCTGGAGCCCAGAATGACTTCTTTGGAAGTTTCTTGCCAGTTCCAGCAAGCTTGACTTGAGGACTAGCAGCTTGGTTCTATAAAAAAAAGAAGCTCTCTTCCCAAGTGGGCTGCTCCGTCACGTGGGGGTTTCGCACTTCGAGGGTGAGTCACCCGACAAGCAAAGTGAAGGCATCATTGGGAGCAGCAGAAGTGTCTCTTTAGAGCAGGGGTCTCCAACCTTGGCCACTTTAAGACTTGCGGACTTCAGCTCCCAAAGTTCCTCAGCCAGCTTTCCCCATGCGGGCTGGGAAATTCTGGGAGTTGTAGTCCATGCATTTTAAAATTGCAGCCAGCTTTGCCGGCTGAGGAACTCTGAGAGTTGAAGTCCACAAGTCTTAAAGTAGCCAAGGTTGGAGACCCCTGCTTTAGAGCTCATTCCTTGTTTTCTCTTGACAAAAATCCTTGGCATTGACACAAACCTTAATCTCGGCAAAAACCAGAATAAACACATATTCTTGCCTTCCGAACTTCTCCCACCCCCACCCCCAACCTCGGTTTCTGTGCCCAGCTTTGAATTGCAGTTGGCTCCCTCCTCTGGTATGGAAACCCCGGGCATCTTCCTAATTACGTCTCTATTTAAGACATCTGGGCTCTCCGCTATAAATCAAGATACTTAAGGCAGCCGGCAGCCATTGAATAATGGTGGGATTCTCACCAAATCAATAATAAAGGACACGCAGAACAAGAGAAAAAAAGGAGCATACTAATTTTATTACTTTTGTCCAGGGGTCTCCAAACTTGGTAACTTTTAAGACCTGCAGAATTCAACTCTCAGAATTCCTAGGCCAGCCATGCTATTTCCCCATGCTGGCTAGGGAATTGTGGGAGTTGAAGTCCACAAGTCTTAAAAGTTACCAACTTTGGAGACCCCTGCTTTAATCACTTGACAGGGAAATGGTGGTATATAAATTTAATAAACAAATAAATGAATGGAAAATATTATTTAGCAATGTCAGTGTTCTGGAATTTGGGAAGCATGCAAACAGGGCTTCCTTCTGGGGTTGAGTAGAGAGAGATGGTTAGGCTTTTGAAAGAGGGAGCTGAGTTGCTCTACATTATAAAGTGCTCTATAAACTAATTTATTTAACCGCCGCCTCTCGAGTTGTGTCCTGAGCTCAGTTCCCACAAGGGCCCTTGACGGTTCAGAAGATGCTGAAAGAACACTTGATTCGGCCACCGGGGTGGAAAATGTTCTCTGTTTTAAACCCCCCAAGATGTGTTAATTGTGACAAAGAGGCTTAAATGCTCTTGTGGCATTTAAATGTGGCAAAGCAATCACAGCCGGCCACTTAGGAGCAGGTGAACAAGGTGTAATCCCTCCCAGATTGTGCAATGCAAACTCTTGAGTTGGCCAACCGAACAGGCTCTCTTTATATATTCAGCTTTTTATGTGTGATGCAGATGTTCTCTTGACTTCTTCTCTTTTTTTGCATCATAACAGAATGGTAGAGTTGGAAGGGACCTTGGAGGTCCTGTAGTCCAACCCTCTGCTCAAGCAGGAGACCCTCTCCCATTTCAGACACCTGGCTGTCCAATCTCTTCTTAAAAAGCTCCAGTGTTGGAGCACCCACAACTTCTGGAGGCAAGCTGTTAATTGTTCTGATGGTCAGGAATTTTCTCCTTAGTTCTAGGTTTGCTTCTCTCCTGGATTAGTTTCCATCCGTTGCTTCTTCTCTTGCCTTCTGGTGCTTTGGAGATCAGGCTGACCCCTTCCTCTTCTTCGTGGCAGCCCCTCAGATAACGGAAGAATAGAATAGAATAGAATTCTTCATTGGCCAAGTGTGATTGGACACACAAGGAATTTGTCTTGGTGCATAAGCTCTCAGTATACATAAAAAGAAAAGATACATTTGTTAAGAATCATAAGGTACAACACTTAATGATAGTCATAGGATACAGATAAGCAATCAAATCATACTAGGAAACAGTCAATATAAATCTTAAGGATACCAGCAACAGGGTTACAGTCCTACAGTCATAAGTGGGAGGAGATGGGTGATAGGGACAATGAGAAGATTAATAGTAACGCAGACTTAGTGAATAGTTTGACAGATGCTGTCATGTCACCCCGGGCCTTCTTTTCACTAGAGTAGACATACCCAAGTCTAGTCTTCGTGTGTTTTAGCCTTCAATCCCCTAATCATCCTTGTTGCTCTTTTCTGCACTCTTTCCAGATTCTCAACATCTTTTTTATAATATAGCAACCAAAACTGGATACAGTCAGTCATATTGGGGGGGCGTTTTACACTGGCACTGGCTGATGGAATAAGAGAGAAGACCCCTCCTCCTCATGCACTTGGCTCCCAGTTTTATTTAATTCCTGTTAATTTCAATGTTTTCTCTATTTTTTAAAATCATAATAAGCCAGCCAGAATTATTTTTGGATAGTGAGGTGGGTGGCATATAGGAAGAGGATAAAAACTCTGGCCCCTTGCAAGACCAGCTGCAGCTGTCCTGGAGCAAAGCATTACAAAGGGGGACCCTCCCAGATGCCCCCCCACACACTGGCTGATAAGGAAAAAAATCACCCCGACATTTGCTCCTCCCCGCACCCCCAAAAAATATGAGAAATTTGGGGAAGTTGGACAGTCCAAAGTTGGAGAATTTCAGATGGTGTGGAGTTTCCCCAAGGGCTCTTGGGAGTTGTAGTTTTGCCAGGGGGTGGGGCCTTCTCCAGCTCCTCCCCCTGGAGTATAAGGTTGGGGAGAGGTGACCTTGCTTCCCACTGGAGGGCGCTGCAGGCTTTGTGGTTGGCTGGATACTCCCGACCACGGGTGACTCCAACTCCCATCATCCACAAGTTGCTCACTTGGGAAGGGTCCTGTTTATTTGGGGGGGGGGAGAGATACCTTTCTTTTTCAAACTGAGATGAGGTGGATTTGGGAGGGAAACTAACCTGGTTTTTCCAACCTGGTGATTTAAATGTAGATCAGGGGGTGTCGAACCTCGATAACTAAGACCTGTGGACTTCAACTCCCAGAATTCCCCAGCCAGCCATGCTGGCCTGCTGGGGAATTCTGGGAGTTGAAGTCCACAAGGATGGACACTCCTATTGTAGACATTTGTTTGGTCAACGTCAGAAAAAATATCTTTTTAAGAGAGAAGAACGCTCAGCCATTCCATGGATTACGTGTTGCCTTTTTAAAAGAAATTGATTTTAGAAGGATTTTTTTTTTTTTTAGTTTTTGTTCCTAAAATGATTTGGTTGCGGGGTTTTTTTGGGGGACAGATTTGCAGGCGAGACACAGATGGAAGAGGCTTCATCTCCGTTTGGTCTCCAGGATGCAGAAGAGAAATGCTGGCTCCCTTCAGGAGGGCAGATGGGCGCCTGGGGGATTTTGACAGCAGCTTCTGCCTTCCGTGGGGAGACTCAGCCCACCCACTATGCCTCTCTCTTCCTTCACCTTCCTTTCTTCCCACAGGCATTGTAGACATTGGGGAAAATGAAATATTGACCTCATACTGGAAGGCCCCCTAAGTTCCTCCCCCCCTTCCTTTCCTTTCCTTCCTTCCTTTTTCTCTCTGTTCTGCCTCGTATTTCCTTCTTCTTTCCTTCCCTCTCTCCCTTCCATTTCTCTCTATTCTAACCTCCAATTCCATCCCTCCCTCTTTCTCTTCTTCCTCCTCCTTTTCCTTCCTCTCCTCCTCTTCATCTTCTCCCTTTGCTTCTCCTTTCCTTTCCTCTCCTCCTCTTCTTTCTTTCTTTCTTTCTTTCTTTCTTTCTTTCTCTTTTTCTCTTTCTCTTTCTCTTTCTTTTCTCCCCCGCCTCCTCTAATGCTCTCTCTGTGTGTGTCTCCCCTTCCCTTGTTTCCTAAGCGAGCTAGGCCTGATGAGCCACCGCTTCCCATGGGGCTTTCCCTCCCTCCCTCCCTCGGCGCGTGGGGTGTGCTGGACTGGCCACCTACGCAGCAGATCTCCACTGTGGATGTGCTTGTTGTTCCTCGTTGCCATGGTGATGATGTTGGTTTAGCAATAAAACTTAGGATATTTCCCGGGGATCTTGGCTCACAAGGTTTGCAAGGCTGGGCCTGCCTGCATTCCCACTGACTTTTTCCCTGTGGAATTTCCCGTGGCTTTCTCCCCACTCCAAAGCCGGTGCCCTCCTCCGGGCGGCTTCGGCTGCATCCACCCCCTGGCCTTTCTGATGCTGCCATGGTTCTCCGAGGGCAGCTGCCTGGGGTCAGACTAAATGACCTCCGGGCATCCCTTGGTGAGACTTGCAAACTCTGAAGAGCCCAGAGCCTTCCTGGCGATCGTCTCGGCTCCTTCCTTCTTATTCCAGCCCCTGTCGTGGGTCAGCACGTCCGAGCCAAGTCTTGGACCAAAATAATCCCTTTTATTTATATTCTCCTTTGAGGTCTTCTCATTTCTTGGCTTGTAAACTGTTTTTTTTTTCCAGACCAAACTTGGAAATGGCGAGCCGACCTTGAGAGAGGCATTTACTCTGCCGTCTCCCAGCTTTTCCCAGGCCAGCAAGCTTGACCTCTGTCAGAAAGAGGCTTTGGAAGGAGCAGGTAATACTGTCGGAGGGGGAAAAGATAATTTAAATGCTTCACGAAACTCAAGAATAGCAAGTTCTGTTTCTGTTGCTTTTTTCTGTATTAAGTCATTGCCTTCAAAAGAAAGCTGCATTTTAGCCATGTGGCTAAAGTTCCTCCATCTAAGTCTTTTTAAATATATATATATTTATTTATTCAATTTTTAGAGCCAATCATCTCATATATGTTGGCTCTGGGCAGCTCACAAAATGAAAACCCCCAGCAAAATTCAATAAGCGGAATACAAATAGTCCATAAAACCCTATTAAATGAAGATTATCAAAGCCTTAAAAAACACAAACCATTTAAAATCCATACCCCATGAGCAAAACAACTGTCTAGTGAGGCTCCACATATACTCAGGAAGAAAGGAATGGCAAAAAAATAAATACAAGTTATTTTAATTGCCTTTATTTGGAAGTGCTATCTCCAAGGATAGCACTTCCAAATAAGATAGCACTTAGAGGAGGCCTAAGAGGAGTTACTAGGCAGAATTCCACCTCCCATTTCCATTTTCTTCTTGTGGACTAGAAACTTGATTCTAGCCCCCTTTCAGTTAATATGTTGCAGCGATCCAACAAGGATTCTAAAATCTGTAGGTGAATCAGGTTGGGCATAACTGTCCTTAATTTCTGTGCCAAGGAAGGAAGGAAGGAAGGAAGGAAAAGGGTGGGAGGGAGGGAGAAGGAGAGAAGAAAGAGGAAGGAAGATAGGAAGGAAGAAAGGGAAGGGAAGGGAAGGAGGGAGGGAGAAGGAAGGTAGGAAAAGGGAGGGAGAAAGAAAGGTAGAAAGGAAGAAAAGGAAGAAAGGAAAAGGGTGGGAGGGAGGGAGAAGGAAAGAAGGAAGAGGAAGGAAGGTAGGAAGGAAGGAAGAAAAGGAAGGGGGAAGGGGAAGGAGGGAGGGAGAAGGAAGGTAGGAAAAGTGAGGGAGAAAGTTAGGAAGGAAGGAAAGAGAAAGAAAGAAAGGAAGGGAGGGAGGGAGGGGATGTCTAGAGCAACTGTGTTATGAGGTGAGGGATCATATGAGTTGGTGGGATTAAAATGTCACTTTGCAAAACTTTTGATCCTGATCCAGTTTTAAATTTTGTTTATTCACTTGTTTGTTTGTTTAGTAGATTTGTGGTCATAAATTGAGGCTCCTTCCTGTTGTAAGGGTGGCATGGATTTACAGGTAGTCCTGACTTACAACAGTTCATTTAGTGGCCGTTTGAAGATACAACGGCACTGAAAAATGTGACTTATGACCACTTTTCACACTTATGCCCATTGTAGCCTCCCCACAGTTTACGTGATCCAAATTCGGCCACTTGGCAACTGACTCACACTTATGGCGGCACATGATCCCTTTTGCGACCTTCTGACAAGCAACGTCCGTGGGGAAGCCGGTTTCACTTAACAACCGAGTTGCTAATTTACCAATGTCAGTGATTCATTTTACAACAGTGGCAAGAAAGGTCGTAAAATGGGGCAAAACTCACTGAACAACCGTCTGTCTTAGCAACACAGATTCTGGGCTCCATTGAGGTCTTAGGTCAAGGACTACATGCATTAAATGAGCTGAACCCATTTTGGGGGAAGATTTGAGGCACCCCGCGAGAAAAGCCCTGCCTCATTGGGCTTAGTCTTGCCATAGATTTTTTTTTTTTTTTAAATTTGATTTATATGCCGCCCTTCTCCGGAGACTCAGGGCGGCTTACAATGCGTTAAGATTTCTGCAACTCCCCCCGCTACCCTCTGCCCCCCCCCCCGGGAAAAGGCTGGCGAGGCTCCTGGGCAGCCGCAAGACAGCAAACGCTCTGCTGCGGCCACCACAACTGTGGTTCCCACGACTCCAGGGGCCGCGGGTGAGTAATCAGAGCGCCAGCCGCCTTGGAGGAGCTGTGCCTTTAAAAGGCAAAAATGGCCTTTTTTTTCCTTCCAGGAAGACAAAAAAAAAAAAAAAGAAGAAGAAGAGAAAAAGATCAGCAGGAAAATTAGCAAAATCTTCTTGCTGGACGAGGGTCTCCTTGCAGAGGGTGGGAGCTGGAGGGCAATTTTTCCTAACTTTGGGCAAAGGGAGGGAACAAACGGAAGGTTTTGGCCAGGAAGTGGGGGGGGGAGGCTCCAGGCTTTTCCGAACTGGTCCTCAGGAAACGGCCAGAGCAGGGGCGCTTAGGAAGGGGAGACCCTGCCTGATTTTTCAAGAGGGCAGCTGGTCCTCGACTTACGACCACAATGGAGCCCCAAATTCCTGTTGCTCAGGGAAACATTTAATAAGTGAGTTTTGTCCCATTTTAGAACCTTTCTTGCCACAGTCGTTAAGTGAATCACTATACTTGTTAGGAACACTGGCCTCCCCATTGACTTTGCTGGTCAGAAGGTCGCAAAAGGGGATCACGGGACCCCCGTCATAAGTGGGAATCACTTGCCTCTGAATGTAAATCACATGACCCCAAGGATGCTGCAATGGTCCTAAGTGGGAAAAATGGTTGTAAGTCACTTTTTTCAATGACTTACGTTGTAACTTCGAACGGTAGCTGAATGAATGGTTGTAAATCAGGGACTGCCAGGAGCTGAAAGAGAAGCAGACTCCTAGGGCTTCACTTCTCCCTCCAAAACAGACAAAGGTGGGTGGGTGGGGGGGCTTCAGGGATTCCCTCCAGGGAGGTTGTGAAAGTGACATAGGCTGAAAGACTTTCTCCCCTCCCCCTTCTTTTAAAAGTGGGGTTGGTGGCCTTAGTCTGTAGTGCATGAAACAGATGAGAAGGGAGGGAAGGAAGGAAAGGAGGAAGGAAGGGAAGGAGGGAGGGAGGGGGGGAGGGGGAGGTAAAGAAAGAAGGGAGGGAGGGAGGGAGGAAGGAAGGAAGGAAAGGAGGAAGTTAGGAGGGAGGGGGAGGGAAAGAAGAAAAGGAGGAAGGGAGGGAGGAAGGAAGGGAAGGAGGGAGGGAGGGAGAGGTAAAAAAGGAAGGGAGGAAGGAAGGAAGGAAGGAAGGAAGGAAGGAAGGAAAGGAGGAAGTTAGGAGGGAGGGGGGAAAGAAGGAAAGGAGGAAGGGAGGGAGGGGGAAGGAAGGAAGGAAAGGAGGAAGTTAGGAGGGAGAGGGAGGGAAAGAAGGAAAGGAGGAAGGGAGGGAGGGGGAAGGAAGGAAGGAAGGAAAGGAGGAAGTTAGGAGGGAGGGGGAGGGAAAGAAGGGAGAGAGGAAGGAAGGAAGGAAAGGAGGGAGGGAGGAAGGAAGGAAGGAAGGAAAGGAGGAAGGAAGGGAGGAAGGAAGGAAGTTAGGAGGGTGGGCTTGTGTTTTTTTTTTAAGAAAAAGGAAAAAAAGAAAAAGAAAAAGAAGGTTTTCCTTTTGCAAAAATGAACCAGGGCAAGGGGTGTGGGGGGTGGGGTGAGGGGGAGTTAACCATTTTTGGGATCGGATTGGCCCCTGCAAGGTGATCAATGAAAGTCAGGCGGGGCCCTTTCCTGAACTTTGTACCATCCAGATAAGCTGGATGTCAGCTCCCATCGCTCCCGACCGACACGCCTGTCAGTTGCTCCCTTCCCTCTGAAGCTACCCTGGGCTTCCCGTCCTCAAAAGTCCCTGCAGAGAGTCTGGTTTTTCGTTCAAACCGAATCCAAGAATTTAACGTCCGCAAGAGAGGCTGTGGCTGTGGGCTTTTTGCATTTTGTGCAGCCCCCTCCCTCTCCAGCCCCCCTGCGGCACCTCGTGTTTTTTGTGACGGCTGCGGTGTCCCCCGGGGTCACGTGATCCACTTTTGCGACCATCGGACAAGGATAGTCAATGGCCAGATTCACTTAACAACCGTGTTCCTAACTTATGAACTTCAGCATTTCACTTCACAACTGTGGCAAGAAAAGTTGTAAAATGGGGCAGAACTCACTTAACAACTGTCTCGCTAATCAACAGAAATTGTGGTCGTAACTCGCGGGCTACCTGTGTAAAAGAATAGAAGGCAAGACCCCCCTCCTCTCAAAGAGGCTGCGTGGGCCATGTGCAGAGGAGCCGGTGTGGGGTCGTTTGCACATGGGGTGGCGTGTCTGACCCCAGGGGACCCCCCTTCCCCCCCTCCCCCAGCCCTTCCTTCCTTCCTTCCTTCCTTCTCTCCAGCGGCTGCTATTCCCCCACCCCCCACCCCCCACCCCCTTCGGCTCCTGAGGATTTGGCCAACACGTGTTTTCTCTCCAAAGCGTAATTGCTTCAGAAAACCAGGCCCAGCGCATTCCTGGTGCGTGACTTCACAATGACACACCAGGGGAGTGTGCAAGACAAGCTGCTGCCTCTGGCTTTGGAAGGTGCCGACCGACCGGCATGGCCTTCCCTGCTTTTCCTCCTTCCTCCTGAACCCCAAATCTCGGCTGACCTTCCTCTGAAAGGGGTCTGCTCCCTATCGGTCCCAGAATAACAGTCAGAAGGGGCTTTGGAGGTCTTCTAGACGAACCCCCTGCTCAGGCAGGAGACCCTAGACCTTTTCAGACAAATGGCTGTCCAATTTCTTCTTAAAAACCTCCAGTGATAGAGCACCCACAACTTCTGGTGGCAAGTCGTTCCACTGGTTAATTGTTTTCACTGTTAGGAAATTCCTCCTTAGTTCTAAGTTGCTTCTCTCTTTGAGGAGTTTCCATCCGTTGCTTCTTCTCTTGCCTTTAGGGGCTTTGGAGAATAGGTGGACCCCTTCCTCTTCTTTGGGGCAGCCCCTCAAATGTTGGAAGTGCATGGCTGGCTGAGGAATTCTGGGAGTTGAAGTCCACAAGTCTTAAAGTTGCCAAGTTTGGAGACCCCTGCCCTAGATGAAGGGAGTCTGGCTCTGTTTCCTGGAGAGACCCCAAAAAGGACAGGAGGATGGGGGAAAAATCACGCCTTTCATCCCCCCCCCCAGCCCTCCCAACCCCCCTCCCCATCATTTCTCTCCCTCCCATCTTCCCCCCCCCCCAAAAGACTTCAATTCCTTGCTTGGGTTGCTGGTGGTGGATTCTGATCCAACCTTCCTGCCCATCCTCCTCCTCACTGCTTGGAACTGGCTGCTCTAACCACTGCACCCTCGGCCAGCACCGTGCACACCCCGCCCTCTTCCTCGGGCAAGGAAAGGTGAATCGGCCCTTTGTGCTGGGCAGGGAGAGGCTGTGCCAGCCAAGATGCCCTGGCGACGCTCGGCTGGCTGGCAAATCGCGGCTTTTCCCAGCTCGCCACAAAGAGCCTGTTCTCTGCCCGGTTTGGCATCTGGGGAGGGAGGGAGGGAGGGAGGGGCTGCCTGCCCACCCCCCACCCCCAGTCAGACTCCATTGCACCTTTCCTTTCCCAGAACCCCCCTCAGGAGGGAGGGAGAAAGGCAGAAAGGCAGCCTCCCCTCTGCAGTTTCTGTGGCTTCGCTTTCAGGCACGCTCGGTTTTCAAAGCGTCTCTGTGCGTTGCACAAGCGAGAGGGAAGGATTGGGCTGTGCATTCCCTCCTCATCTGGATCACATTTGTTTTCCTTTCCTCCGAGACGGCTGGGAACTCCTCCTGCCCGGCTGGTGCAGGGCCTGAGCTGGCAAAATATCACTTTGAATGGCAAGGGGGGGGGCGGGGTCAGCTTCTCCAACCAGGGGCCCAGGGGGTCCCACCCCCAAGACATTCAGGGGGTTGCAGGCCAAAGGCAAAGAGCTCTTTTTGAATTGCTCCTCCGCCATGTCTCTTTCCTCACTGCAGTTTACCTGCAGGGGTCCCCTTTGATTTTATTTATCCATTTATGTCTCCCCAAGAGGCTTTGCGGGGAGGTTTCTTCCCTCCTGGGCCCTGCGAGACACCGTCTTCCCCATTGGAGGGAGTTGGGGGCTCAGGGAAGTGTCCTGTTAATCATTAAAGCAATCTGAAAGACCACCCTTTGGGCCCTTCCCCCAGCTCAGCCGTGAAACCCAGGACCCCCCTCCCCTCTGCCTCCCCCCCTCAGTCCCTGCTCTGCTCAACAGCCGGAGATGGGGGGCAAAACTGGCCCTCGGATTCCCAGGGAGCACCTGGCAGGGGCTGGTCTCGGCTGGAAGCTAAGCAGGGTTGGGCCTGGGGTCTCCAGGATAGGATTCCCAAGGCTGCAGGGAGGAATTGAAAAGACCAAGACAGGGGAAGACAATCGGATTGAGAAATTCGGTTCAAATTTTCCAAATGTGCTACAGATAGTCCTTGACTTATGGCCACAATTCAGCCCAAAATTTCTGCTGCTAAATAAGACATTTGTTAAATAAATGTTGCCCCATTTTTACGACCTTTCTTGCCACTTTTTGTTAAGTGAATCCCTGCTGTTGATAAGTTAGTCAGACGGTCGCTGAGTGAATCTGGTTTTCCCATTGACTTTGCTTGTCAGGAGGTCGCAAAAGGGGATCACGTGACCCCAGGACACAGCAAACGTCATAAATACGAGTCAGTTGCCAGAGTCAGAGCAGTATCTGAATTTTCATCAGGTGACCACGGGGAAGCTCAGACAGTCGTAAGTGTGAAAAATGGTCATCAGTCACTCTTTTCAGTGCCGTTGTAACTTCAAACGGTCACTAAACGAACTAAGTCAAGAACTCCCTGTATTTTTGCATCTGCCCCCCTCCCTCTTTCTTCTGCTGTCTTTCCCCCCTCCCCTCCCCCCAAGCCCAAGTGCAGCATCAGCCCAGGAAGAGGGGGGAGGGGAAAGGCGGCAAAAAAAAGAGGGGGGGCATTGCAGACGGTTGGGGGGCTCAGGAAAGATGCCCTCTGCACACTCTCAAAAACCCCCCCCCCCATATTTCTGCTTCTCTCCCAGGCTCTCTTGGGGCTCCCAACACACTCCCCATCACCCCTTGTGGTTAACCTGGAATTAACCCGGCTTTCTGGCAGGGCGCCAAACAGCGGACTCCCAAGCTACCCAACAGGCTGAGTTGGTTCAACAGGTCAAGCTTCTCCTGAGGCTGAGCCAGTTACACACGTGTAGAGGCAGATTCTGAATGTTGCATGTTTCAACAATCCTGCATATAAGCGTGCATTTGGCAGGGTGTGTGTGAAGACTTTGGTTCCCATCCAAGCCAGGTGACTTGTGAGAGACCGTGTGTGTGTGTGTGTGTGTGTGTGTGTGTGTGTGTGTGTGTGTGTGTAAGGTTTATAGGAAGGGACTCACCCCACGCTGCCTCTCTAAGTCAGAGGATCACCTGGGGACCTGGAGGGGGCAGTGGTGTCTTCCCCTCCCTCTTCTGATGCTATGGTCCAGAGAAAGTCTAGAGAAAAGAAGGACCAGGGGGGACATGATAGCATCTTCCAATATTTGAGGGGCTGCCCCAAAGAAGAGGGGGTCAAAATATTCTCCAAAGTACCCGAAGGCAGGAGAAGAAGGAACGGGTGGAAGCTGATCAAGGAAGGAAGCAACCTGGAGTTAAGGAGAAAATGTCCTGACAGTGAGGACAATTAACCAGGGGAACAGAAGTTGCCACCAGAAGTTGTGATTGCTCCATCACTGGAGGCTTTCAAGAAGAGACTGGACAGCCATCTGTCTGAAATGCTAGGGGGTTGGACTAGAAGACCTCCAAGGTCCCTTCCAGCTCTATTGTGATTTTAATGGGGAAAGACCGACGGGACCGCATCCCAGCAATCCTCGGGCACCGCCGGCTGCCTTCGAAGCCTTCGCCCTCTCCCTCTTCTTTTCTACCTGCGGACAAAGGAGAGTCTCGGGGACCGAAGCCCAGCGCTGGGCAGGAAGGAGTTAAAGCCCCCCCCGCCCCCCACCCAACAGGAAACTGCCTGGCAGGAGGGAGTGTGAGAGAATCCCCTGCCCTCCCCCCTCGCAACGCTTCCCTTCCCACCCCTTTGCCTGCCCCTCCCTCCCTCCCTCCCTCCCTCCCTCCCACTTTCCCTGCATCTCCCAGCCTTCCAGCTGGAATCTGTTGCTCGCCTTGTCTGGGCTGCAGCCGCCGTGCAGATCCTCTGGACCCCCCTCCCTTCCCCCCTTGACCCCACCCCAAAATCTCCCCCGGCTCCCCATTCTCCCCTCTCCCACCCGCGGACCCTGGGAAGAAAGGGGGCCAGCAGCTCCGCAAGATGTGAGCCCGGGAGAGGCGGAGGCAGGCAGGCAGGCGGGTGGGGGGGGCTGCCTTGGCCCCTTCCCCACCCGGGCTGGGAAAGGCGGAGAGGAGCGGAGCGGCGATGGAGGGAAGCAGCGCAGCCCGCCTCGGGGGTCGGCGTCGCGATTGCTAGGGGACCCCCCCCCCCGGGCGTTGCGAAGCCTCCGGGGATGGGTCGGAGCGAGAAGCCGGGAGGCGAATTCTTCTGACTCCCGCCCCCTCCCCATCCCTTCCCAAGCCCGCTCCGGACGGTGAGTAATTTCCCTTAGAAGCGGGGCGGGGGGTTCCCACGGGCCCGATCCGCGCGTGGGCTTGGCTCCTGCCGGGGATTAAGTTGGCCAGACTTCTGTGAAAGGTTTGCGGAGGGTCCCGTTTGATTCCTGGGGTGGAGAAGAGAGGAAGCTCGGAGGTGTCTCAAAGCCATCCCTACTCCCCCCCCCCGAATGTCTTGGGGAGGGGGAAGATTGGGACCTCTTCAAGGGGCTGCTTCCCCTCCTCTCTGCAGTCAGGACTTGGGGGGGGGGCTTAGCTAAGAGGAGCTGCCACTCATCCACATCAGATGGGTGGCCTTTGATTGGAAGGCTAGCTAAGGTGGTAGACTTTGCCCCCCCCCCAAGGAATTGCCTGCCCTAGATGGACCTGCCTGGGCCCCTGGGGGAAGGAAAAGATACTTATGGGTGCTCCAAGGACCACCCCGCACTCTGCCCCCTTCCTTGGCTGTTTCTACTCCTGGGGGGCCAGGAAGGAGAAGGTTAGGATGGATTGTGCACCTCAGGAAGGAAGTTCCTCAAATCTGCAGGGCTGGGATGGGGAACTTTCTCTATGGGGCCTTTGATCTGAGGGGATTCCTTGCAGGAAAGGCCCCTCCTGAGTTGGGATTCCCAGGAATTGACTCCTATCTACAACATTGCCTCCTTGTCATCTGATATCCTGGTGGTCTAGGCCAGGGGTCTCCAACCTTGGCAACTTTAAGCCTGGAGGACTTCAGCAAAACTGGCTGGGGAATTCTGGGAATTGAAGTCCTCCAGGCTTAAAGTTGCCAAGGTTGGAGACCCCTGGTTTAGATTCCTGCAGAGCTAGCTAGTTTTTGGAAACCCACCTGAAGATTTAAGAGCGCAGTGTTTGGGGCTGCTAGAAATGGGCTTTGGGGGCTAAAAATACAGGTAGCCCGACTTACGACCACAATTGAGCCCAACATTTCTATTACTAAATGAGACAGTGGTTAAGTGAGGTTTGCCCCATTTTATGACCTTTCCTGCCACAGTTGTTAAGTGAATCTGGCTTCCCCATTGACTTTGCTTGTCAGAAGGTCGCAAAAGGGATCAGATGACCCTAGGGCCGTCATAAATAAAAGCCAAATTGCCCAGCATCTGAATTCTGATCCCGTGATGCTACAAAGCGGTCGTAAGTGTGAAAAATAGTCATAAGGCTCTTTTTTCAGTGCTGTAACTTCTAATGGTCACTAAATGAGCCGTTATAAGTCAAAGACTATCTGCAGACCCCGGAGCTGAGGCTCAGTCCTGCTGGTTCCATTCTTCCACCAAGAAACCTGGGTTTTCTTTTGCAAAAAAACCGTCTGCCTGCCATCCTACTTCTGCACAGCTTCTTGACTGTGGGCCCCAGCCGGGATTTTCTGTAAATCAGCTTTGTGTAACTCGCTTGGGGCTTACCTTTGGGGGAAGGGGGGGCTCCCTTGCCTTGGGGAGGGGAGAGGGTGGAAGGCAGATCTTCGGTGACCCTCGGTGCTCCCAGCTTGGGATGGTCCCCGCTGTTGAATCCAGAGTGAGAAAGTTGGTGGCAATTTTGCAAGAATTGGAAAGAAAGGATCCTGGTTTAAGGCATGTCTCTTCCTCCCAGCCATTGTTCCAAGAAACAGCAGAGAGGGGGAGATTCGGGTTACAGAAATTAAAGGAAAAGGAGGCACTTTATCGGAGTGCCAGTCCTTGGGGAGCTAACCGGGGTTGTGCCCTGGTTTCACTCTTCCGGCCGGGGTGAGTTGCCGATTCTTTGTTTCTGGGATTGAAGTAAAGTTTCTTGGACCTCCGAGCATCCGAAGGGGAGGGGAAGGGCTGTGCCGGCCCTTCGCTTTGGAATCTCAGGAATCGCTTTTAGGAAAAGTCCTGGGAATTCGTTGCTTTGCGGCGTTGCTAAGTTGCACGGCATTGGTTTGTTGCTTTAAGAGGAGGGGGGGTTGAGTGGCCCCGAAGACTGTGAGGAGGGGGAGATCCCGCTCTGACTTAGGTCCACAGGTCCTGTGGCTTCCTTCACTTTAGCGGGTGCGGGTGCTGGATGGGAATGGATTTTCGGTGGGGAGGGAAAGAAGAGGGGGCATCCGGTGCCCGGGAGAAGGCTGGTCCTTTCTGGACTTTTTGGGGTGCCTGCTGATGGGAGGGGAGGGGGACTGGGAAACAAAGAGACCCGAACGACTGGCAGGAAGAGGCGTGGAGAGTTGGCCGAAGTGGGCGCGAAGGGGTGTGGCAAAACCTGGAATTTGGAAGAGGGGGTGGCGTGGCTGCCAGGTGGGCTCCCTGAGAAGCCGAAAGGGGGCAGGACCACCAGGTGGCCCACCCTCTTTGGGCAAGCTCTCCTTCCTTTCCTCCTCCTCCTTTGGCAGGCTTGATGCTGTGGGGCTGGCGAGGGGCTTGCTTGCAACTCTGTGGGCCTAGGACTGAAGCCTTCCTTGCCGGATTCCTTTCCCTGAAGGCCCCGCAGTCTGCAGAGGCTCAGAGGTGCAGGTAGTCCTCGATTTAAGGACCATAATCAAGCCCCAAATTTCTGTTGTTAAGTGAGACATTTGTTAGGCGAGTTTTGCTCCATATTTATGACCTTTCTTGCCACGGTTGTTAAGTGATTCGGGCTTCCCCATTGACTTAGGCTTGTCAGGAGGTCGCAAAAGGGGATCCCGGGACGTTGCAACCGTCATAAATGTGAGCCGGTTGCCAAGTGTTTCGAGTTTTGATCACGTGACCCCGGGGATGCTGCCACGGTCGTAAGTGTGAAAATGGTTATGAGTCACTTCTTTCAGTGTTGTTGTAACTTTGACAAAGTTGGAATAAATCCAGTCAGCCCAAGGAGCATTGAATAACAGAATAAGAGTTCGGAAGGGACCTTGGAGGTCTTCTAGTCCAGCCCCCTGCTCAGGCAGGAGACCCTCGACCATTCCAGACAAGCGTCTGTCCAGACTCTCCTTAAAAGCCTTTGAATGGCCACTAAGCGAATGGTTTGTAAGTCGAGAACTGCCTGAACTGTGAACCAGCTGTAAAGAAGCCGAAGACCAACAGCTTCATGATCTGCTCGTGATCTCCTGGGATCTTCCGATCTGATCCAGCAAGGCAGACGAACAAGAGAATCCAGATTTTCTTTGGATACCAACCGCAGGTTCCGGAAGAGGAAGGCAGGCAGCAAAACTCACCTCCACGCAGTGTTGGGAGGGTGTTTTTAATGCCAGACGGACACATGTGCGATGTGTTGCTGTAGTCGGACCAGAGGCTGGAGACTAGCTGAGTTTCGTGGTTTATGAGTGGGGAAAAAAATCAACCCGGCACTAATTTAACTACCAGCATTCGGGTCAAGTTGCTTGACCCGTCTGAGGATCTGGCCTTGAGACCCCTGGTTGGCTTTGCGGCCGGCACTCCTGGCTCAGCTGTTGCCGGCAATTCTGGTGAAACTCCCTTCTTTGGAAACCCCCCCCCCCAAATGGGCCTGTTCTGCTTGGGTCCTGATGACCCTCGGTGGGGGTAGGAGAAACGTTTGGTCCTTATTGTTGGAGACGTTTCTTTTGATGGGAAAAACAGAATGACAATAGGAAAATAACAGAGTTGGAAAGGGCCCTTGAGGTCTTCTAGTTCAGCCCCCTGCTCGAGCAGGAGACCTGGCTGAGGAATTCTGAGAGATGAAGTCCACAAGTCTTAAAATTCCCAAGGTTGGACACCCGTAGTCCATACCACTCCAGACAAATGGCTGTCCAGGGTCGTCTTCAAAGCCTCCAGTGATGGAGCACCCACAATTTCTGGAGGCAAGAAGTTCCACTGGTTAATTGTCCTCACGGTCAGGAAATTCCTTCTTAGTTCCAGAGAATTGCTTCTCTCCTGGATGAGTTTCCATCCCTTGCTTCTTGTCCTGCCTTCAGGGGCTTTGGAGAATAGGGTGACCCCCTCTTCTTTGGGGCAGCGGTAGCCCCTCGAATGCTGGAATATTGCTCTGTTCCAAATCAGGCTGTGGAATTGGAGGTTGTTCCCAGTTAGAGACTGGATAGGATTTGGGGTGCTCATAACTTTTCCTTTACATTTCAAATGAAGATGTGTTCATACCGGGCCGTGCTGCCTATGGAACAGCCCGCCACTGGGACGAGGAAAAGCAGGGCTGGGACAGGGATCTTCCAAAACCTCCTTTCAAAAATGGTTCAGTTCTCTTGAGTTGTGCAATCGATCCTCACAATAAAGGAGGATATTTGTGGCTCAGGTTTGAAATGAGGGGTGCTTGCTAGAAGAAGTGGAGTTTGCAGGGAGGAGGAGGAGGAAGAGGAAGAGGAGGACAACCACTGGGGGGTCCTTGGCGCTCTCTGAGCTTGGTGGTTTTCTTGCAGACGTTTCATGACCCAACTAGGTAACTTCATCAGTGCCAGTAGTAGAAATTCTGCAACCAGCTTGAAAGGATGGTAGGGAGAATGTCGGAGGTGCCCCTTTTATTGTCCAACTTGGGAGGAAAAAAAAATAGGAATGCAGCAGCCACAGTTGAATCCTGAGTCTTGGCAGCTCCTGGATTCCAAAGGCAGAAATTCCTGTGAGATTCCTGTCTTTCCGCACCAACTTGATTCCAGCTGACAGAGGGAGATTTTTTTTTTTTTTTGTTTCTCGACTAATCCAGGACCGTCTTTCTCCTCCTTCCACAGCCTGTTTTTCTTTTCTTTCTTTGTTTCTGGCCCTCACCCTCCCTCCCTCCCTCCCTCTTTCTTCCTAAAAAGCATCAGCTGGAAAGTCCCGGGTTCAGATTTCACCGGGAGTGCTCCCGCCTGGGAATTCTAGAAGAGGAACAGCAACACCTCGGGGGGGGGGGAGAGGTGGGCACTGAATTGGGGAAAGGATGGTGGGTTCAGTTTAAATAAAGGCCTCTTTCAGGGACTCCTGGAGAGCCTTGAATTCAACATCTGCTGCTCCATGCAGGAATCCAGATGGAAAATCCTGCTTGAAGGCGGTCAGCGAAGGGAGCCCATCACCTCTCATTGGGGTCACGGATCCCCCTGTCCGGCTGCTTTTCCTGCTAGGAGAAGGAACAGAACCTGCCTTTGTTTCCATTAATTCCGTTCTTCCCTCTGTTGTCCCAAAGGTGATTTATTTTTCTCCCAAAAGGCAACTGGACTTTGCTGGTTTCTTTCTTCTTCGAAAACATTTCCCTTCTCATCCAAGAAACTTCTTCAGTTGTGAATAGGAAGAAATATGAATTGAAGAAGCTTCTTGGATGGGAAGCAAAATGTTGTCGAAGGAAAAAAAACCAAGAAAGTCCAGTTGCCTTTGGGGGGGGGGGAATGTAGAGGTAATCCTCATTTTATGATCCAAATTGGGCCTAAAAAATTATGCTGCTAAGGGAGAAATTTCTTAAGTGAGCCTCGCCCCGTTTTACGGCTTTCCTTGACACATTTGTTAAGTGAATCACTGCATTTGTTAGATTAGCCACACGGTTGTTAAGTGAATCCGGCTTCCCCATTGACTTGGCTTGTCAGAAGGTCGCAAAGGGGGACAAGGCGACCGTCATAAATGTTGTCAAACATCCGAACGTAAATCACGTGGCTGTAGGAGATGCTGCGATGGTCATAAGTGTGAATAATGTCATAAGTTGCTTTTTCAGTTCTGTTCTAACTTTGAACGGTCACTAAGTGAGCCGTTGTAAGCAGAGGACTGCTTGTCCCTTTGGGACAAGCATGACCTGGAGCAGGGGTCTCCAACCTTGGCCACTTTAAGCCTGGCGGACTTCAACTCCCAGAACTCCCCAGCTGGGAATCCTGCCAGGCTTAGAGTGGCCACGGTTGGAGACCCCTGACTCCACAGGCATTTCTTCACCCTTGTTTTGTGCGCAATGTTTGCAGAGATTTGAAGGGGCTGTTCGAGTCCTCTGGCGTCTGCTCTCCTCTGAGCTCCAGTTGCTTCTTTCCATTGCTTTGCTTCTTTCCCAGTTCCTAATTCTCCCCTCTGCCTCTCCTGACCCCCTCCCAGGTCCTGTGATTCCTCCTTAAAGCGTGGCACCCCAAACCGGACTCCAGATGGGGGCTGGCCCACGCAGAGGAAAAAGGATTAACGAATCCCCAGGACTTAACGTCTACTTCTGTTGATGCAGCTGAAACAAAGAAGAGCTGCCTTCGCCGTTTTCCAGCCCCGTCGGTCGTGCCAGGCCACTGAGTCATGGTCTCTTTGCAGGCCCCCCTGCACGATTCCCTTAGCTGGGAGGACTGGGAAGAGGGAGGACGGCATCTTTCCAACTCCATAATTCCCGGGATAAATGCCACAGTCAAAGGTGCCACACCTGGAATTGAAAGAGAAGTCTGTTCTCCAGCAGAGGGATTTTTTTTAATTTAGATTTTTATTATTACTTATGCAAGTAACAAAGTAATTCAAGGTGGCAAACATGCCTAATATTCCTTCCTCCTGCTATTTTTCCAATAACAACAACCTTGTGAGGTGGGTTGGGCTCAGAGAGAGTGCCTGGCCCCAAACTGTTTTTCATGGCTGAGCAGGGACTAGAACTCACCACCTCCTGGTGATTGGCCCAAAGTCACCTAGCTGGCTTTCATGCCGAAGGCAGAACTAGAACTCACCGTCTCCTGGTTTCTAATCCAGACCCAGCGTGTCCAACCTGAAGCCTGTGGGATGCATGCAATCCTGGACATCTTGTAATGCAGCCCCACAAGATTTAGTAAAAAAATCTAAAAATAATAAAGTAACGTTGTTATTTATATAGATTAACTGCAATGTATATTTTATATAAGGCCCAAGCATTGCATGAGACCCAGGCAAGCCAAAAGTTTGGACACCTATGGACGGCATCAAACGGGATGTTAGCACAGACATGACCTCATTCTATATGAAGGAGGCTCATATCTCCGCTTCCTACTCCTGTTTGGAGAAGTTAAGCCACAGAAGGCATCTGTCATGCAGAAGATAATTTGAGCCCCTGGAGGGCTCTCTTGCTGGGAGGCTTCAGGAGTCCAACAGATGTGGGACAGGCACGTCATCTGGAAGAAACGTTGATGAAGCTTTACCAAAGCAAGCTGCTTTCCATCCTCAGCTGGAGGATTCTGGGAGTTGAAGTCCACTCTTCTTAAAGCCAACAAGGTTGAAGATCACTGTTCTTTTTTTCTTTTTTTTTTAATTTGATTTATATGCCGCCCTTCTCCGGAGACTCAGGGCGGCTTACAATGCGTTAAGCAATAGCCTTCATAGTTTTGTATATATTTATACAAAGTCAGCTTATTGCCCCCACAAACTGGGTCCTCATTTCACCTACCTTAGAAAGGATGGAAGGCTGAGTCAACCTTGAGCCTTGGCGAGATTCGAACCAGCAGAAATTGCAGGCAGCTGTGTTAATTACAGGGTGCACTAAACCCCTGTACTATCAAGGCTCTTGACCAAGGTTCTTGACCAAGGTTCTTCAAATTTGGCAGCTTTAAGGCTTATGGACTTCCACGCCCAGAATTCCCTAACACGAATGCATTCTTTTTGAGATGAAACCCCACCCCCACCCCCCTTTATGGCCTGCTTATTCTCTTGCAATCCCTTCCTCTACAATCTCTCCTCTCTAGGAGGCAGGAGAAAAGAAGCAGGAATGGCTGGCTGGAGAATTCTGGGAATTGAAGTCCACGAGTCTTAAAGTTGCCAGGTTTGGAGACCTCTGCTCTAGAACAAGGAAAAGAGCCGCCCTCCGTGCTCTGGAGAGCAATCCCTGCAAAGGATTCCCTGGCTGAGGCCACCAAGGCAGGGAAAGCCAAGAGGACATAATCCAGGAGGGAAATGGTCCTCTTTCTTTCCCAGCAGAGCTTCTGCCTTCCGGAGCATCCAAAGTTAGGAGAGGACATTGCCCAGCCCAGTCGCCAAGAAAGCGAAAGGCAGTCCGGGGGTGGTGGGGGACGGACGGACTCCTGAGGGGGGCTCCCAGGTTGATCAGAAAGCCCCCCCCCGTCCCTTCCTCTGCAAACACTCTGCCTTTAAAAGGCAGGGAAAGGACACCATTGCATCTTAATTTCCACCCCACACTGAACCAGCCCTCCTTCGCTCCGTCTTCCCAAGAGAGCCCTTCCGTCTCCCTCCTTTTTTTTTTTTGGAGTTGGCCAAGGCTTCCCCCACCAGCTGCTGGTCGGAGGAATGTCGGAATGTCGCCTTTGTCCAGCTCAGCGCCAAATTGGATTTGGAAAAGCAAACTAACAGCTTTTTCTCAAGCATTTCACACGTCGTTCTTCCTCCTCCTCTTCTTCCTTTTAAAGGAGCTTTTTCCTGCCATCAGTTCTTCTCAGACTGAGCAACTTTGGGTAGCCTCTTGCAAGCAAGGCCCAGGTTGAAGGGGGCTTCCCCGCCCCCTCCTCAAATGGTCATGTTTGGCTGGGGGAGCCTTGAGCCAGACGCATGGCCGAAGCTGCAAAACTCTGGCAGGTTTTTTTAAAAAATTTCCTTTGGACCTTCCTTTGTTTTTCCTTCTTCTTTGGGGTCCCAGCCACAGACCCCTACTCCTTTAAGCATCCTGCACTTCTTTCCTTTATTTCTTTATTTATCTTTCCCCACTTAGCGTTTGGTAGCCCCACCCTCCCTGGCACTGATGACGATCCCTAGGTGGGTCAGGAATGTCTGCAGGAAAACCACTAAGCTCAGAGAGCACCAAGGACCCCCAAATCCAACCCTGGGCCACGAAGACTCTCTTCTACTGGAACCCCAGCACGGGGGTAGTAGCTTCAGGGGAAGGGAAGGTCCAGGAAGAAAAGTTTCAGGGGCCGAGATGTTGAGATGTGAGATCTCCTGTCCCACTTCTGGAAGATGAATGCAGAGGGAGGAGAATTGCTCAGGAAGAGGCTTTGGATAGCAAGGAAACCAACCTCTTTGCTTGTTTATTTTTAATGTTGGGAAATGGGAAAAAAGCCCTTGTGCATGGGGGTACAATTTAATTTATGTAAATCAGCAGCCTGCTCCTTTTCCCACACTCCGGCCAGTGGAGAGCAGGATGAGACAATATTAAAAAGCAAACAGAACTCAGACATCCGTTGAAGCCAAAGCGCTGGCATAGAAGGGTATTTTTGGCCCTGGCTGATGAATCAGGAAGTTGGTATCGGGGGCACCCCAGTCACCAAGTGGGGCTGAATTCTAGTCAGCATCCCACCCCTCCCCCCAAACCTTTGGTCAAAGAAAAGAAAAGAAAAGGAAGGGAAACCGTGGAGAACTGCGAAGTACAAGACAGGAATGAATGGAACTGAGCCCCAAATTTCTGTTGCTAAGAGAGACAGTTGTTAAGTGAGTTTGGCTCCGTTTTACGACCTTTCTTGCCACAGTTATTCAGTGAATCAATGTCATTGTTAAGTTAGCAACATGGTTGTTAAGTGAATCTGGCTACCCCGTTGACTTTGCTTGTGAGAAGGTCGCCACTATTTTCAGTGCTGTCGTAACTTCGAATGGATACTAAACAAATGCTTGTAAATTGAGGTCTACCTGTAACTGAGGTTATCCATCTTTGCAGCTGATGTCAGAGAGGCAATTTTGTACCGTAAACCAGGGCCTGCCACTGTTTTTATTCTGTTTTTTCTAAACAGCTGCCTTTCCAATCAGGAATAGATCTTCTTGCAATTGTTCATGGGTTTTCCTTCCCACAATCCTCCTGGGGACATAGGAGTGTTGCGGTCCCACCACATCTGGAGATGGGCTTATTCCCCACAGACCCAATAAGGACACAGAAGAGAGAGCTGTGGCCGAGTGCCTTCTCACCCAGGTGGCCCACTGCACAGATGGCACCAAGCTGGTTTGCCTGCACAGCTGGCCCTCTGATTTAGCTGCAGAGCTGGCACGAAGTAGGTTTGGTTGCAGAACTGGCACCAAGCTGCACAGCTGGCAGCAGTGGGTCCTCACTGAAAAGCTGCACAGAGTTGGGACCCAGATGTTAAAGTGCTGATAGCCAAAGGGCTAACTAGCCACCCATTGCTGTCCTTTCAGTGGCCCTTTGGCCAGTCTGGGGAGCAGGATGGTCTTCTCGACCTCCAGAGCTGGCAGAAGGCTGCCCCCGACTCCTTCCGCAGGGGGGTGGGCGTGTGGCGGCTCTCCTGCCCCTTTGTGCCTGGACTGGGTTGCTCAGCCAGGGGTGCCGGCAGACCCAGCCCAGGAGATCCGATGCCTGCCGGTCCTTTTCTCTTCCAGGAATCCTGTGCTGGCTCCTTTCAGATCCTGCCTTCAATTGATTCTTTTGTTGTCCGCTCCCAGAGAACTCTGGTTACAACAAGAATGCCTGGTTTGTGTGTGTGTGTGTGTGTGTGTGTGTCTGTCTGTCTGGGTACACAGTTGAAGCGACACAACATTCATTCATTTATCATATGGCACTTTCACATCATATTTCAGTATAAAAAAGGAACCTGGGGGTAAAATGCCAAACATAGAATATGAACTCTGAAACCTTCACAGAAAGATTACAATCGTACTATGTCTAAGTTGCAAATATAACTTGATTTGTCGCAGCTGGGAAACCTCCCTGATGGCTTCTGTTTTGACACTCTTGACACTTTGTGCTGTGCAACACAGCAACACGTTTGTGACTCTCTCCCTCCCAGGAGAAGAGCCCGGGGACCCCAGCCTCACCATGCCCGAAGGTGCCCGCCGGGGCAGCACCAAGGAAAGAGGCAACCCAGGTTAGTCCGGGCTCCCCTCTTGCATTCACCCAGATGCCTGGGAAAGGGAGAAGATCCTTGGGGGGAACAGAACCCCTTCCCCAAATCTGGGCTCCGATTCTGGCTTGCATTCCAAGGTTTGTGCCTGGCCGTTGCAACCCTTACTTTCTTTCTCCCCCCTTTGCAGAGCTTTGACGGGAGGGAGGTGGAGAGTAGAGAAGGGGCAGGGTGGGTGAGTGAGTGGGTGGGGGGTTCCCTTTCTTTGCACGCTGCGCCTCCCAGCATGCCTTGCGAGAGAAACCACAGCTTTGAAAGGTGAGAAAAAAACCCACAAAGGATGTGAAGAGGCAGGAAGCAGCTTTTTTTTTATTGTTCTAAGGGTGAAAAGAGCCGGGGAGGGGGAAACCAGCTGCCCTCCCTACTTCCAAGTGGGCTCCTCACCTGTGCCCCCCCCCCAACATTAATGGCTGCAAGGCCTTTTGGGGAAGTGACTGTAGACCCTGTGGCTTCCTCCCCAGCAGCCCCCAGGCCCTCCTCTACCTCCTCGCTGGCTGGAATCGGGACCAAGATGGCGTCGGACCCCATTCTGGGCAGCTGCACCTCGGTGAACACCGTCTGCTCGGACAGCGACCGCCCTGTCAGCCTCAGCTCTTCGGCCTCCTCCGCCTCTTTGCAGGACGGCTCCAGTGCCTTTGGCAGCAGCATCGGGCTGGGGGGCTGCCCTCCTCCTTACTCCCAGCAAAACGGCAGCGACATCAGCCTGGATCTGACTCCCGTGACGCTGCTGGACCGGCTGGCGGACACCCCGGGAGATGGGCAGCAGTGCTGCGGCTGGACGCCGGGTCCCGGCCGGGCCAAAGAACGCCGGATCAAGCCGTCCCATCTGGACCGGGTGGTGCTGGAGATTGTGGAAACCGAGCAGGCTTACGTCCGGGATCTCAGGAGCATCGTGGAGGTAGGAGGGCAGGAGGGTGGGGGGAAGTTTGGGGCTCACAAAGGAGCTTTGGAGCATACAAGCAAGCAACTCCTGACTTCATTAAAGCAGCCGCATCCTCTCTGGGGAATTCTTGGCTGTGACTCTTTAAAGCAGCTGCATCCTCTCCGGGATCGCCGGCAATGGCCCAGTTCCTGGAAATTGAGATTCTGGGAGTTGATACCTATCCATCTTAAAGCTGCCCGTGCAACAGCCCTGTGAAGTTGGCCAGGCTGGGGGAGAAAGGACCTCTTGCAAAAGCTGTGCTGTTCCAGCAGCTCCCCTCCCCCATTTCAGCAACCCAGCCTGTGTGTGTGTGTGTGTGTGTGTGTGTGTACCGGCCTTCTCTCCCAGACCCCCCAAGGGCCCTTGCAGGAGAGGGTCTGTGGGTCTGCTGTATCTAAATGGGGTGATGTCTCCCCCCTTTCCTTCCTGCACAGGATTACCTGGGCTGCATTATCGACTGCGGACAGGTGTCCCTGAAACCGGAACAAGTTGGTGCTTTGTTTTGCAACATCGAGGACATTTACGAGTTCAACAGGTGAGGTGAATTCAACAGGTGCAGCGGGACATCTCTTGGCTCAGGCTGGGGAGGGGTCAGTCGGCCTTGGAGTTCAGAACAGGGCAAAATATATGTTTGTTTATTTATTTATCCAACGTATTGGCCACCCATCTTAACACAGGATAACTCTGGGCAGCTTACAGTACAGGTAGTCCTCGACTTACGACCACAGTTGAGCCCCAAACTTCTGTTGCTAAGCGAGACAGTTGTTAAATAAATTTGGCCCCATTTTACGACCTTCCTTGCCACGGCTCTTAAGTGAACCACTGGCACTTGTTATGTTAGTAACATGGTCCTTAAGTGAATCTGGCTTCCCCATTGACTTTGCTTGTCAGAAGGTCGCAAAAGGGGATCACGTGAACCCCCCCCCCCCCCCGGGACACTGCAGCCGTCATATGTACATGCCAGTGTCCACATTTTGATCACGTGACCAAGGGGATGCTGCAACGGTCGTAAGTGTGAAAAATGCTCGTAAGTCACTTTTTCCAGTGCCGTTGTAACTTTGAACGGTCACTAAACAAACTGTTGTAAGTGGAGGACTGCCTGTGTTAAAAAATGAAACTATATAAAATGTTTAGGATGGTTTTCCTGGGCTGAAGGGGGAAGGCCTGGCCCCAGTCTTGTTTTCCTTTGCCCGCCAGACAATCCCCCTCCTCACCCCTCCTCTAAGGCTTGAATATCCCACCAGGATCTCATCTCAGTTCCTGGCAGCCGCCTGGTTTTCCTGGTGTTTTTCTTTCTTTCTTTTTTGTTTTTTTTTGCTGGTGGCCCTGAACTCAACAGACTTTTCTTCTGCTTTTGATTTTCGGTGAAGGGGCTGGAATTCAGCAAGGAAGGGCCGGGCATAAATATTTAAGAGGATGTCTCATAAAACGGGATCTTGAATAAGTCGACCTAATAACTTCTGGGGGATTTATGGCCATGGGAATCGGCTTAGGACCTGGGCCAAGACTTTTCTGGGAGGTGGGGGGAAAGACGGACGGACGGACGGAGATCTGGCTCATGGGGGAGAGTCACGGCGAAGCTTTTCTTAGAAGACTGTGGTCCTGAGTCACCTGGAGCAGAAGGTGGCCATCGACAGGACGCTGTGGCCGAGCGGAGAAATAAATTTTGTGGCCCAGGAGAAAAATAATTCCGCCAACAAGAGAAATAATTTTCCTGCCAGAAGGATTCCAAAGGAAGCCTTGAGGTTACAAGAAGCGTGGTGACTTGGCATGCCAGCTGCCTCCGATGCCAGCCTCGACCGAAGCCCAGCAACCCAAGTCCCACCTTGGAGCCTGTTTTTCCCCAAAGATAGAACAACTCATGGTTGGGTGGCCTTGGAAGACATTGAAAAGCCTCTTCCAGTATCCCCGGCTTCTTCCCTCCCACCCTGGGGTTCTCTGGGCCAGGGATTTTCATACAGAAAGTCCTTGTTTTAATTTAATTTTAATTTAGTGGGGAAACGGCTTCCAAGATGGACACAAGTCCAAAACATACGAAGAACAATTGTGGAAGTTGGGTATGACTAGAGTCATGAAAAGAAGGATTAAGAGTGATACGATAGAAATCTTCCAATATTTGAGGGGCTGCCACAAGGAAGAGGGGGTCCACCTATTCTCCAAAGCCCCTGAAGGCAGGACAAGAAGCAATGCATGGGAACGAATCAAGGAGAGAAGCAACCTGGCATTCAGGAGGAATTTCCTAACAGTGAGGACAATCAATAAGTGGAACGGCTTCCTTCCTGAAATTGTGGGTGCTCCAACACTGGAGGCTCTTAAGAAGAGATTGGACAGCCATTTGTCTGGAATGGTAGAGGGTCTGCTGTTTGCGCAGGGGGTTGGACTAGAAGACCTCCAAGGTCCCTTCCAAATCTTATTCTGTTAATCTGTGTCCAGCTCCTTCCAGAATTCCTTCTGGTGTTCCCTCACTTTCAAAGTGCTAAAAATCCATGCGCCGTCCTTAACCTGGGAGAAAAGTCCGGTCATGCATCTCTCCCCAGCCTGCTTGCTGACCCAGCCAGCCCCCTCCCCATTTTTTGCAAGAACAGGGATGGCAAAACCCAACCCACTCCGCATCTGACCTTGAATCTGGTGGTGGTTTTGACACTGAGCAGCTCGGGAGGATTTAAGCTTGTCTCATTCCTGAGCTGGCCGAGGAGGAGACAAAAATCCTGCTAAAGGTGCATGGATGGACATTTGGATGGATGGATGGATGGATGGATGGATGGAGTTTGCCAGGGCTGCCTTGAACCTTGGTCAGCTGCGAATGGAGCAAAATATTGGAGGAGTGTCCGGTTGATGGCAGGCGTGAACCGATCCTGGGTTAATTCTCCCAACACTTTTTAGTTCCCCATTGTATTTTTGCAAGAAGAATAAACTGGAAAGGAATATCGAATCCAGAGATCCCCTCCACCCCCCCCTCCCTCCCTGCCTGAGGATAGTGTGTTTAATTCCCCTCGGTCCATCGTCCTGCCTTTGCGGAAAATCTCTATTTTCCTTGCTTCAGCATCTTGCTTTCCGGTTCATGGAAATACACTCCCTGACTTGAAGGCGTGGCTGGTGCCAGACTCTGAAACGGCACCTTCCTTTCCAAGGATGGGGGGGGGGGAGATAGATAGATAGATAGATAGATAGATAGATAGATAGATAGATAGAATGAAAGAAAGAAAGAAAGAAAGAAAGAAAGAAAGAAAGAAAGAGAAAGAAAGAAAGAAAGAAAGAAAGAAAGAAAGAAAGAAAGAAAGAAAGAAAGAAAGAAAGAAAGAAAGAAAGAAAGAAAGAAAGAAATCCACGGATCAAATTGAACCCAGGAGATGCAAACCCCCACATAACTGGGGTGTTTTGCCCCAAGTTCATTTTCGCAGCAGGCTGGTCTGATCCATCACCTGCTTTTGCAGCGGTGAACCAGGAGAGCAGGACTGGGGGTGGGTGGGGGGAGAGGGAGAGTTTTTGTCAACTTGGCATTTGCTGAGCCTGTAATTTGAGCAGGACTGGGGAGGGGGTGGATTGAGGGGCTGAGAAGGGGGAGGTGGGGGAGATGAAGGCTGGGAAGGACACAGAAGGAAGCTGTGGGGGGGAGGGCGGTTGGAGCAGCACCGGCCTGGCAGGAAAGTTGCTTGGCCCCAGACTCTCTGGGGAGGGGGCAGTCTCTGTCCTTGCCACAGTAATCTCAGCCTGACCTAGGAAGGAAGAGGTGATAGAGAGCAGGAGAGGGTGGAGGAAGGGAGAACATCTGCTTAAACCTGGCAGATCTCAAATCGTGGTGCCGTTTCTGGGACGTGGAACTTTTGCCCCATCCTGCTGGAAGTGCTGAGAATTAGAACTCGGTTCACTCCGGGGAATGAAGAGTGCCTCTGAGCATGCACCGAGGTTCAAGGCTCACGATGGTGTCATCTTAAGGACAGAGCAGCAACGGCAGAGCCTCCTTAAGTGAGGTCTGCAATGGGGATCCCTCCACCTCTACCTCTGGATCCCTTTTCCCCTTCTTTTCCCTTGCAAATGATTCAAGGCCAAAGTCCGGGAAAGGAAAGGTTCCAATTCCTCCGGCTTCCAGATCTTTCCCTCCAAATTCCCTGCAAGTCATTCTCCCACGAAAGGCTTGAATGAGCCCCTGGCCAGTTGAAACGGGGCCCCATTTCAACCCAACTGGAAACTCACTGGGAACTAAAGTCCAGGAGAATTTGGATACAAACAGCTCTCATTCTTAAAATGCATCTCTCTCTCTCTCTCTTTTTCTGTCTTCCCACCTTCCCTCCTTCCCCGTCCCCTTCAGGTAAGGGAGATCTCCGGGATATTGCAGATGGAGAAGGTTCCCCAATGAGACTTTTTGGATCCTTGCCAGCTGCTTGGTTTATTTTTAGTTGCCCCCCCCCCCCCAGCCCCTCTCTTTTTTCCCTGGCCTCCTGCTGATTTTTCGCCTTTTAAAACCTGGCCGGTGGCCAAGAGCTCCATCAATGCTCCTGACTTCCCATCTGGGAGAGTTTTGGTGGGGAGGCACCGGCGGGAAACGCAGGGGAAGTGGGGGGAAGGAGCTGGTTGGGGGGTCCCCTCCCTCCACCGAAGCCCCCTTCCCACTAATCCTTCAGCTCCCCCCCCGCCCCCATTCACAGGAAGGCACTGGCTGCCCTGCCTCGAAGCGCAATTATCCTCAGTTTGTGTTTGCAGGGGATTCAGTAACAGGGAGAAAAAAAGACGAGGCATAAAGTGCCTTCAAGGAGGGGGGGGGCGAGCTGCAACCTGTGGCAAATCTCTTCCTTTATGCCCCTTTTGCAATTCTTTTCTCTCTTGGGACAGTGAGCTGCTAGAGGATCTGGAGAGGAACACCAGTGCCCACGCAATCGCGGACTGCTTTGTGCAAAGGGTAAGTGCCTGACTTCTCCCCCTCCCCCTCCCCCTCCTCCCCTCCCCCCCTTCTCTAGCAGGCAGAGAAACCGCCTTTTCCTTGTGTGCTGTGATGCATTTGATGCTGTTCCGTTTCATTTTGCAGAGCGAAGAATTTGATATCTACACTTTGTACTGCATGAACTACCCCAAGTAAGCACACAATCCTACGCAAATCAATAAAGCATGAACCTCCTGCTTCCCCGTGTGGTTTTCAGCACAATCTGGGTTGATTTTTTTCCCCCATCCTCTAGTCTAGGGGTGTCCAAACTTCGGCCACGTTAAGACCTGTGGACTTCAACTCCCAGAATTCCCCATCCAGTCACGCTGGGAGTTGAAGTCTTCAGGTCTTAAAGTTGCCAAATTTGGAGACCCCTGCTCTAGTCCCCTCCAGCAGTGTTGGTTAACCTTACTCATTTTATAATGTCTGGACTACAACTCCCAGAATGCCCAGCCAGCTAGGCAAAGTTATAAATCTCCGTTTCTCACTTTCCTTCTCTCCTCTCCCCATGACAAGCTCTGTCTCGGTGCTCCGGCAGTGCATGGAGGATGAATCCCTGGCGAAATTCTTCCGGGAGAGGCAGGCCACTCTCTCGCACTCGCTGCCACTGGAGACGTACCTTCTCAAGCCGGTCCAGCGAATTCTGAAGTACCATCTGCTGCTGCAGGTTAGTGGCGCCACTTCGGTGTCTTTGGTGGTCTCTGAGCTGGGTTGCTTTCTTGCAGACATTTCGTGACCCAGCTAGGTAACCTCACCTATGCTAGAAGGGAGTAAAGGTGTGTGGAGAGGAGGGGGAGGAGGACTGGGGGGTCCTTGGGGCGCTCTGAGCTTGGTGGTTTTCTTACAAACCTTACATTACCAAACTAGGTAACATCATCAGTGCTAGAAGAGAGTGGGGCTTGTACAGTGGAGGACAATGGGAGGAAGAGGAGGGGGAAGAGGAGGAAGAGATTGTGGGGTCCCTGGGTCTCTGAGCTTGCTTAGTTTTCTTGCAGACGTTTCATGACCCAACTAGGTAATATCACCAGTTTTTCTGAGGAAGGGGTTTGCTCTCTGTTTCTATACAGTACCTTGCCTTGCAGTCTATGCAGCCTATACCCAGGTAAGCAGGGATTAACACCAGACAAACAATCAAGCAGAAAACAATATCCTAAGCAAGGAATGATGGAGAAAACTCACACCAACCCTTGCAGGGCAAGCTACTGTATAGAAACAGAGAGCAAACCCTTATCAGATTCTTGTTCATTTTAATGCTCCTATATTTATTAATTTATGTACCTATGTATTTATTTATTTCTTACATTTATATGCTGCTCATCTCACCAAGAAGTGGCTATATGATTTATGAATTTATTATACTGCAAATCGTCCAGAGTTGCTTCTAAGTCAGAAATAACATCCTGTACAAAAAGTAAATTGGATGCAGAATTTAACTCTAACTGGAAAACCATTCTTGAAAATGAAGGTTGGGTGTGGATTAGTGCCACAGGTGAAGTGCGGATTCTCTTCCTCAGAGGCTGATCTGGAATTTCCAGGTTGTTTCTCAGATTCCCACTGAATGAACGTCTCTTGTCTCTGACACCCCCCCTGTTGTCCCCCCCCCACACACACACACCTGTTTTTCCTTCGCAGGAACTAGCCAAACATTATGACAAGAGCAGTCCTGGCTACGACTCGGTGGAAGAGGCCAGCATCACCATGACGGCGGTGGCTTGGTACATCAACGACATGAAGCGGAAACAGGAACATGCCAGTCGGCTGCAGGTGCGGAGGGGCAACCTTCCCGGCAACGGGAAAGAATTCAGCCTTTTTTGTGGGTTGGGAAGGGCCAGCTCACCTGGGCTGCTTTAGCCCATCTGGGGGGTGGGGAGGGAGGATACTGGCATCCCATGCCTAAGTCAGAACTCCTGGAGGGGAGTTCCTGCCTTTGTGGGGTCCTCGGTGCTCTCTGATCTTGGTGGTTTTCTGGCAGACGTTTCATGACCCAGCTAGGTGACATCATCAATACTAGAAGGAGGAAGGTTTGCTCTCTGCAAGCAAGCTGCTTGTAGATAAACAGGCAGCACAGACCCATCCATGAGGTCTCCAATGATCCAGTTTGATCCCAGGGACTCCCCCTCCCCTTTTCGTAAGCTGAACTCTCTCCTCCTCTCCCCTTCTAGGAGATCCAGGGTTTGCTGGCTGGCTGGACTGGTCCGGAGCTGGGGGCCTTTGGGGAGCTGATCCTGGAGGGTCAGTTCCGGGTGCCACGAGCCCGCAAGGAGAGGGTCTTCTTCCTTCTCAGCAAAGTCCTGCTGATCGCCAAGCGGCGCGGGGAGACCCTCGTCTACAAGAGCCACATCTTTGTAAGGGGGAGTCTGGGCCGGAGGAGGATTGGGACCAGTTAGATCTGGGTTTCCCAACCTGGGCATGCTGCCTGGGGAATTCTGGGAGTTGTAGTCCACTCAGCTTAAAGTGGCATGCCACGGGGGGAATTCTGGGAGTTGTAGTCCACCCAGCTTAAAGTGGCATGCTGCCTGGGGAATTCTGGAAGTTGAAATCCTCTTAGCTTAAAGTCCCTGAGGCTGAGTTAGATTTGGGGGGCAACGTTTTCAGTGACCTTCCCCTCTGGCTTCACAGTGTTGCAACCTGGCGCTCCAGGAGAACACCAAGGACCCTCTGAGCTTCAAACTCTCGGACCTCTCTATTCCCAAACAGCAACACACCGTCCAGGTGAGATGCCCAGCGCCGACAGCAGCTGATTCAGGAAGTCTGAGGACCTCTAGGAGACGGTTGCCCATGGAAAGCGATTTGGGGAAGGGCCTGAGCTCAGATCTCAGTGAAATGGGCGTAGAATGCCTTTCTTCCTGGGAAATCAGAAGTGGGGGGGAGGGAATTCAGATTTTTCCTCAGCTACAGGTCCTGTAATTGTGTGGGGGAAGGACCTCGAGGGATGGGGGTGAAGAGATGCTGGACGGATAAGAGGGGACGTAGCCCTCAGCTACATAATGGGTGAAAAAAAGGGGCTCAGAAGGGACCATCCCTAAATCTTAGGTTGTAAAGGAGGCGGTTGGAGGTTTGTATTTTCAGACTTGCAAGGTTCTCTTCGTGTAGTTTCACAAACAGCTCATCTGGTTGTGTTTCCTGTCTGGATTACTGGGAAGGCTGGCAGATCCCAGGAAGCCACTGTCTTGCCCTTGATCCCATCATCTTAATCCTAATCCTGCCCTGAGCCTGAGCCTTAAATGGTTTTATTTCACTCTTTTACAATCCCGTCTGCAAAAATTTTTCAAATGTTTCCTGCTTAAACGGAACCATGGCCTGTTTGTTGCTGATCAACTGACCCACATTCATCCTTGGTAGATTCCTATATATCTTTGGAGGAAGAACCGTAGCTGCCGGTCTTTAGCTGCTCGTCAGCCAAGCAACATTCCCAAAATATTTGAAGTGTGTTCAGTTGCAAATTGTCAATTTATAGCTAGTCCTCGACTTATGACCACAACTGAGCCCAAAACATCCGTTGCAAAGCAAGAAGGTTGTTAGGAGAGTTTTGCCCCATTTTACGACCTTTCTCGCCAGCATTGTTAAGTGAATCCCTGTAGCTGTTACGTTAGTAAGAGGGTTATGAAGTGAATCTGGCAAAATCCATTGATTTTGCTTCTCAGAAGGTCGCAAAGGGGGATCACGTGACACCCCCCCCCCCAGGGACCCTGCAACCGTCATAAGTACATGCCAGTTGCCAAGCCTCCGGACTTTAATCATGTGACCGTAGGAGATGCTGGGATGGTCCTATGTGAGAAAAACGGCCATAGGTCCCTTTTTCCAGTGCTGTTGTGACTCTGAATGGCCCTTAAACGCATCGTTGTAAGGCGAGGATTACCTGTAGATGCTTCTGGATTCCCGGGCTACAGAAATGGCCTCCACACCTTCCTTTCTCCGCTGTTCCAGGTGAGGAATCAGGAAGAGAAGCGACTTTGGATTCATTACCTGAAGCGCTTGATTGTGGAAAACCACCCGGCCTCCATTCCCCAGAAGGTAAAGGGGGAGGGGGCTTCGGGGGAGGCAGCCGGCTGGGGGGGTTTCTGAACTTGGGCTCTGAATGGAAGGGGGAAGCCTCTAAGGGTAGTCTCCGAATTACGACCACTATTTGGATTTGGAAATTTGGTTGTAAGCCGTTGCGTTTATAGAATAGAATAGAATATTCTTGATTGGCCAAGTGTGATTGGACACACAAGGAATTTGCCTTTGGTGCATAGGCTCTCAGGGTACATAAAAAAAAACCACATTTGTCAAGAATCCTAAGGTACAACACTTAGTGATAGTCATAGGATACTAAATAAGCAGTCAAATCATACTAGGAAACTAAATAAAACAATATAAATCGTAAAGATGGAAGCAACCAAGGTCCTAAGTGGGAGGAGATAGGTAATAGGAAGGATGAGAAGAATAATAGTAATACAGCCTTAGTAAATAGTTTGACAGTGTTGTGGGGGTTATTTGTTTAGCAGAGTGACGGCATGGGGGTAAAAGCTCTCCTTGTGTCTGGTTGTTCGGACGTGCAGTGCTCTATAACGTCGTTTTGAGGGTAGGAGTTGAAGCAGTTTATGTCCAGGATGTGAGGGGCCTGTAGATATTTTCATTATAAGTCAAGGCAACATTTTTTCCAACAGTTTTCATGGCAGTCATTAAGGGTACGGCACGGTCATTAAGTGGAACCCAAAATGCGGTGGGGGTGCATGAGATTTTACGGTGGCTGGAAGTGCCTCCCAGGCCGTAAAGCACTCTCTTTGAAGCTGTCGTAATTCAGAATTGTCGTAAAACATACGGTCGTAAGTGGAGAACTACCAGTGTTTTCCAAACTTGCCCACTTTCAGACGGGTGGACTTCAACTCCCAGAATTCTTGCTCCTGATGGTCTCTTTCTTTCTCTTTCCAGGCCAAGCAAGTCCTCCTGGAGAACAGCTTCCAGGGTAAGAGTCTGGGGGTCTGCCAGACCCCAACCCCATTTCCAGGATATCGCTACAGCCGCCTCTTCTTGCATGGGGCGTGGATGGGGACACAGGTCTCTGGCCATTTGCTTTCCGAGTGACGGGGTTCTCTCCCTCTGGCTAGGCTCCCCAGACGTGGTCTTCAGCCCCGAGACCCCCAAGAAGCCCCTGCCTTCTCCTCCGCTGGACGAGTCCAGGGCCGGCATTCGTGGCCGGCGGCAATCAGGTGAGACAGGACAGTCATCTCCTCAGGGGCTTCCTTCCGGGATGGTCAAGAATTCCTTGACCCACCTGGTGGATAGAGAGTTCCTGAGAGGCACCTGGGGAGACAGGTACAGGTAGTCCTCGACTTACAACAGTTCGTTTAGTGACCGCCCAAATTTACAACAGCACTGAAAAATGTGACTTATGACTGTTTTTCAAAGTTACAACAATTTGCAGCATCCCCACGGCCACGTGGTCAGAATTCAGCCGCTTGGCAACTGAGTCATATTTATGACGGTCACAGAGACACACGATCCTCTTTGGCGACCTTCTGACAAGCAAAGTCGATGGGGAAGCCAGATTCACTGAACAACCAGGTTACTAATTTATCAACTGCAGTGATTCACTTAACAACCATGGCAAGAAAGGTCGTAAAATGGGGCAAAATTTACTTAACAAATGTCTCGCTTAACAACAGAAATTTTGGGCTCAATTGTGGTCGTGGGAATGCTGCAACGGTTGTAAGTGTGAAAAACGGTCATAAACCACCTTTTTCAGTGTAACTTGAAACAGTCACTAAATGAACTGTTGTAAGTTGAGGACTACCTATAGGAGACTTGGCCTAACAGTGGAGGGTGTAGGAACTTCGATGTTTTCCAGCTTCTCATTTTTAAGACAAAGAGCCAAAAAGGAGGCCTCAAATCAGCCTTCTGAGTTCAGAAAGACTCTGGACCACAATTCCCAGGATTCTCTTGAGCCTTGTTGGCTAAGAATGCTGGGAGCTGCAGTCCTGATACATACTACCAGTAGACCTAGAACAGAGTTCCTCAGCTCTACGAGGCATAATGAATCGTTGTTTCGCTTAACAACTGTGGCATTTGCTTCACGACCATTGCCCAAAGGGTCATAATAATTGAGTCAGTTGTGTTGGTGACCTGCTTTATGACAGTCCCAATTTACAGCTGTGATGGGAAGGTTCTATTACGGTTGAATTGTAAATCAGGGAATGCCTGCAAACCAGGCAAGGAATTTGCAATCCAAAACCCTAAACCCAGAATTCCTGAAGGGTCGTATTCAGTAGGTGGGTTTAAAAGTGGAGCTGGGTGTCCTTGGACCATCCCTGCCGAGGCGGGGCAGGGATTCGAACTCAGAACTTCCTCTTTCAGAGCCTCCGGAGTCCATGTACAGCCCTGAGAGAATCCGGCGGAGCTGCCCCATTTTACAGCTGGAGAAAAGCGGCTCTTATCGCCGGGGCCGCAGGCAGTCAGGTGAGCTACCTGGAGAAAGGGGCGTGGCTACACAAGGTGGGTGGGACTCCAGCACATCCTCAGGCAGACAAGCCGTTCCCAAAGCACGGTGCCTGTTCTGCAACGGGACACCAGGGGGCGCCAGCAGACCACGAGACCTGCTCATCTTCCGGATTCAGATGTCCTTTTTTGGTGACCGGAATGGTCACTTTGAACACAGCCAGGGCAGATGGTCAGGGGCAGGAAGCTTCTGAGTGAGCCTCCCAGAGGAAGCTGATCAGGGGTGAAATGATACCGGTTTGGGCCGGTTCGCCCGAACCGGTAGTAAAAAAAGTAAAAAAAAAAAGTTCCAAAGATCAGCTGAGCGAACCTTTTTTTTTTACTTTTTAAGCAATTTTTTACTACTGCTTCTCCGGAACTGGTAGTTAAAAATGTTTTAAAAAGTAAAAAAAAAAAAAAAAAGTTCCGACGATAGCACATCACTCAGCTGATCTTCGGAACTTTTTTTTTTTTTACTTTTTAAGCATTTTTTTGAACTCCAACTCCCAGAATTCCCCAGCCAACTTGAAGATCCGTGGACTTCAACTCTCTCCAAGGTCGAGGCTATTAAAGCTGTAGAAGTTAGAACTGCTATGATTTTGTCTGGGGAATTCTGGGAGTTGAAGCCCAGCTCTCTTCAAGCAGCCAAAGTTAGGGAACGCTGCCCAAGAAGACAGAACACCACGCTGATGGCTTCTCCAGTGACGCTATCTGGAGCTTGGGAACTTTCTCCGGAACCGGGAGTTAAAAATGCTTTTAAAAAGTAATAAAAAATGTTCCGACGATCGTGCGCCACAGCTGTTTTTTTTAACCTCTTTAAAGCATTTTTTACTTTTGGTGCACATGTTTGTTGCAACCAGCAAACCGGTCCTAAACTGGTCCAGTTTCTGGGAGTTGGAGTCCATCCATCTTCAAGCAGCCAAGCTTGAGAAATACTGCCTTAGACACTATACAGGTGGATGCTCAACTTACAACCGTTTCTCTAGCAACAATTCAAAGTTTAGTGTCACTCAAAAAAAAGTCACTTACGACCGGTCCTTGCCCTTATGTCCATTGCAGCGTCTCAGAGTCATCGTGATCGCCAGTTGCTTCCCACAAGCAAAGTCAACGGGGAAGCCAGGTTCGCTTAATGACCACAATTCATTAAGAACTTTGGCGAAAAAATTGGTAAACCCCAGTGCAGTTCACTTAACAACCTCCTAACTTAGCAACGGAGGTCGTGGTCCCAACGAAGGTCGTAGGTTGAGGACTGCCTGTAGTTATAATACCCGTTTTTCCCTACCGAACCAGTGCTGCCTTAACAATTCTGAAAGGTTTTATTCTTTTATAAAATTAATCTTAACCTCTCCTCCTCTCCTCATGCAGATTTAGAGGTGAGTTAATTTAACCCTCACCCCGATGCTAACCATCATACTAACTCTAACCCTGTTGCTTCCTTATAGAGCCAGCCAAGGAATCTCAGATTATATTTCATCCAGCAAGTAAGACCCTTTTTCTCCCGGATTCTGGGTGTTTATTAGGGGTGAACGTTGTTGGCATGTGCTCAAAATCTAGAGGCTTGGCAACCGATTCATACTTATGACCGTGGCTGTGTCCCAAGGTCACATAATCCCCTTTGGCGACCTTCTGACGAGTGAAGTCAAGGGGGAAGTCAGATTCACTTAACAATCGTGTTACTAATTTAACAACTGCAGTGATTCGCTTAACAGCTGGGGCAAGATAGGTCGTAAAATAGGACAAAACTAATAAATGTCTCGCTTAACGACATAAATGGTGGGCTCATAAATTAACGACATAAATGGTGGTCGTAATCCGAGGACCACTTGCAAAAGATTTTGTACAATACAGAGAGTCCTCGACTTAGGAGCGCGACCGCAACTGAAATTTCTGTCGCTAGACAGTTGTTAAGTGAGTCGTATCCTTTTCTTGCTGCGGTCCTTAAGTAAATCCCATAGCCATTAAGCAAGTCCAACTTCCCCCATTGACTTCGCTTACCAGAATCCAAGGAAGGTCACTAATGAGGATCGCTCGACCCTCAGGACGCTGCAACCATCATCTATACGTACAATTTGGAATTTGGAACATGTGACCACAAAGGTCGCTACGACGGTTGTAAGTGCGAGGACCACCCATAAATAATTTTTCTTCCTCCAAACTTTGAAAGAAATGGTCGTACATCGAAGGCTGCTTAGCTCTCCAAAGCCTTGGTTAGAAGGGGCAAAGGAGGACGTCCTAGAAGCTTCCTGTGGTTTCCTAGGAAGACAGGACGGCTTCTCCCTTCCAGAGAAATGTTGAGGATTTTCCGAAGTCTTGTTTTATGACTCATTCATTAAAAAAAAAGTCTGTGAACGGATCTGTTACGGCACAGCCTGCCACTCTGGAGGGCCACGATTTTTCAGAGAATTGTAAGCCCTGGATATCTACGGGAAATACTCCGAGGAATTGGGCCGCAACCCATTAAAAACATCTGCCAACGTGGCATCGCTCCAAAGGATTGATGCAACCGTTTCCTTTGTCCAATATTGAATTTCCCACGAAAAACAAAATGCCTTTGATGAGAGTTTTTTTTCCCTTTTCTTGTCTTTTCTCTCCTGATCTCGTCTTTTACCTGCTGGGACCTTTTCAGACGGGGCCAGGTTAAAGGTAAGCTCCCCAGGTGTGACCTGTGGCTGTTCCTGGGGGGACGGGACACATTATAGGAAGATTTCTTTTCTTTTATATTTTCTTTTATTTTCTTGCTTTGTTTTATATTCATTCATTCATTTATATTTTTTATTTTCCTTTGCTCCGTTTTGTCCCAAGAAAGGAGC
This sequence comes from Pantherophis guttatus, assembly GCF_059756535.1. NCBI lineage: Eukaryota > Metazoa > Chordata > Lepidosauria > Squamata > Colubridae > Pantherophis > Pantherophis guttatus. Next base: position 1,106,143 of record NC_142072.1, read on the forward strand.
CTTCCCGAAATTGGTTTACATCAGGGAATAATAGAAAGCAAAATAGATAGCTTTTTTTTTTTTAAAAAAAGAATGATTATAATAGAATAAAACATGGCAGTTCCAAAGAGGAGCTATTGAATTTCTAGCAAACAGTGGAAACTACTGTTAGTATCTTGATTTAGTTCTTGAGTTCAGTGGCTTAGACCACTGGTGAAATCCAAATTTTTTTACTACCGGTTCTGTGGGCGTGGCTTGGTGGGCATGGTGTGGTGTGGCTTGGTGGGTGTGGCAGGGAAGGATACTGGAAAAATCTCCATTCCCATCTCACTCTGGGGCCAGCCAGAGGTGGTATTTGCCGGTTCTCCGAGCTGCTCAAAATTTCCACTACCGGATCTCCAGAACCTGTCAGAACCTGCTGGATTTCACCCCTGGCTTAGACCTGGGAAGAAGACCAAAATATATTGTATATCTCTTCGTTTGTGGCTACGTAGGGATTCTAGGCTGATGCCTGTTTTCACTCTGCCCCCTGTCTCTGCCATTCCTTCTCCTGCACTCTCCTCCTTTGCAGCATGCGGACAGCGAGGGAGACCTCTTCCCCACCAGCGAGCCCCTCCTCTCCTCCAGCAGCTCCTGCACGCTGGCCTCAGCCAAACCAGAGGAGGAAGCCGAACCCTCGGACCTGGAAGCGGAGGAGGCCGAATTCTCCCTGGCACAAGACCCGCTTACCACCAACCTCTCCATCACCGAGGAGATCCTGGAGCTGCTTAGCCAACGGGGCCTGGACAAGGACACTGGAAAGGAGGGGAGGTTTTGGAGAGAAAGTAGCTCCGAAGCCCCCAGCTTGGCTCTGCAGGTAATCTTTCAGAGGTGGTGATTATTATTATTATTTAATAATAATCGTGGTGGCGCAGTGGTTAGAGTGCAGTATTGCAGGCTAATTCTGCCGACTGCTGGCAATTCGGCAGTTTGATCCTGACCGGCTCAAGGTTGACTCAGCCTTCCGTCCTTCCAAGGTGGGTCAAATGAGGACCCAGATTGTTGGGGGCAAGAGGCCGACTCTGTAAACTGCTGAGAGAGGGCTGGAAAGCTGTGTGAAGCGGTATATAAGTCTAAGTACTATTGCTAAGTGGGAAGGAAGGAAGGAAGGAAGGAAGGAAGGAAGGAAGGAAGGAAGGAAGGAAGGAAGGAAGGAAGGGCCGTGGTGGCTTAGTGGTTAGAATGCAGTATTGCAAGCTAATTCTGCTCACTGCCAGCAGTTCGATCCTGACTGGCTTAAGGTTGACTCAACCTTCCATCCTTCCGAGGTTGGTAAAATGAGGACCCAGATTGTTGGGAGCCATAGGCTGACTCTGCAAACAGCTTGGAGAGGGCTGGAAAGCACTGTGAAGTGGTATATAAGTGCTATTGCTAAGTGCTATTAATAATTTATTAAATTATTATTTATTAAATTTATTCCTGAAGCCTGTTCCTGATAAGCCATGGAAGAGAGGGTGAGCCTCATAGGGACCTTGTAAGTATTTCTCAGCCCTGGCAACTTGAAGATGGGTGGACTTCAATTCCCAGAATTCCCCAGCCAGCTCTGCTTGCCCTCCTTCCACTGCTCGCTCTGCTGGCTGGGGAACTCTGGGAATTGAGGTCCACCCAGGGCTGAGAAACAGTGCCGAGGAGTGTAATTTCCAGCTTCCAACACCGCAGAGCCACAAGGAGACTTGCAGGGATTTAGGGGAGGGGGGAGAATATTCGGTGTATGCTCAGAAACCCTGTTACGTTCCCTTCAAGAAGGCAACGATGGCCGTGGGCAGCTGCCTTCCCTCCAAGAGTCCCGGTTGATGAAAGGGCTTCCTGAAGGAGAAGCAGCTGGCCCAAACAGATGTTCTCCAGACGGTATCTCCGAGAGGTGTTTCTCCAGCTGCGTGTCCTGGGGAGATGTGGGGGTCGAAGCCCCTGGGGAGGATAACTCAGGGAAGCAGAAGCTTGTCTGAAGGCACCCCAGAGAGAGAACGGAGGTCCAGGGCGTCCTTGGGCTGTGTTAAGTCTGCGTTTGTCTTCTGCCCCACATTCAGGATCCGCTCTCGACCAAGGATGGCGTAGAAGAACAGGAGGACAAAATGGAAGAGCAGCAGCAGGAGGAGAATGGGGTCTTCCAGGAGGAGGCCCCCTCTCTCCCTCCCCAAGGGAGCTCCCTCCAAGAACAGTTGCTCCCCGCACTCCCCCACCCCTTCGGCAGCGACTCTTCTGAAGAAGAGGACCTCCACCGACCGCAGGAATCCTCCGGTCCCTCTCCTCTGCATGTCCTGGAAGATCTCCCCTTGGAGGAGACAAGCAGCTCAGCCTCCATAGGGCAGGAGGCTGCCCAGGGGGAAAGCCAGACCCCCAACTCTTCGACCAGGCCTCACTCCTGCCCCATAAGCTCCACGGGCGGCTTCGGCAGTGAGGAGCAAAACAGGGAGGTAGACCCCAACCTGACCAGGGACGACTGGGTTCTGCTGGAGAAGATCCAGAGCTACTGCCAAAGCGTGGAAGGGGGCAAGAAGGGGCCGGAGGTCGCCAAGGAAGAGGGGGTCCCCCCAGTTCCCGCCGGGGTGGTGCGAGAATCCGTCCTGCGGTTCAACAGCATCTCCAAGCAGCAGGAGGCTCTGGGAGAAGAGGGAGGAGCCCAGCTTAGAAGGCTCCGCCCACAATCCGGCCAGCTAAGCCGGACCCGGAGTCAATCCTGCAGCAGCCAACATCTGTCCGTCCCCAAAACCACCACCGGACGGAGTCGGGCGCTCACAACAATCGAGCGGAACCATTCGGATGCGGGTTGCTTCCCTGCGCAGCCTGAGAGTCCCGAGGGGCAGGGGGCAGAGAAGGGGGACCCCTCTGATGCTCCTCCAGAAGCTTTGGGGAGAGAAAGAAAGCAGCGGGAGCCGAGCAACGGATCGGAGGAGAGTCCCGACGAGCCCGGGTTCCGATCCTGTGCAGAAATCCGGCGGGCTTGGCAGGAGAAGGAGCGGAGCGCTAAGGACACCCCCAAGAAGGGGGCTCAGGGGGTCAGGCGGAGAGTCTTCTGCTCCCCCGATCGGCCTGTGTACGCAGAGCCCCTCTGCATCGTGGAGGATTCGGACTTGGAGGACCCTCTCCGGGCTCCCAGCAAGGAACCGGACGTCCCCCTGGGGCAGCCGAGGGACGGGTGGGCAAAAGAGGGGCTCCCTGCCTCGGCGGACTTCCTGCCAGCCCTGGGCCTCTATCAGAGCGACGGGGAGCCCTGCCTTCTGGAGAACTCCGAGCGGATAATCAGCAAGGTCCAAGCCCTGGCCAGGATGTACAGCGACAAGATCAGCCGGCTGAAGTCCCAGAAGTGGACCTTGGAGAGGCCCGGCGTGCGGCCCCGGGGCCCCCACCAGAAGGCCCTGGGCAGGGGCCAGGAAGCCTTGCAGGAGAGCCAGCAAGGAGGAAGCTTCCCCCAGTGTGAGTCAACCCTCCTTCCCAGCCCTTGGTGGGCCTTCTGCCTCGCCCTCCTTTCCCTCCCCAGGTGCCCAGCCGGGCAGAAGGCATCTAGGGCCCGGTTCATACCACGGACTGAACTGGGCAAAGGGGCACAAAAGCTACACATGATGCCCCATGCTTATCTCATGCACACCTGGGCATTGGATAGCCTCCTTCCTTCCTTCCTTCCTTCCTTCCTTCCTTCCTTCCTTCCTTCCTTCCTTCCTTCCTTCCTTCTTTCTTTTTCTTTGTCTCTTTCTTTCTTTCTATCTTTCTTTCTTTCTATCTTTCTTTCTTTCTCTAAACTTTTGTTTAGTCTTTCTTTCTCTATTCTCTCTCTCTCTTTCTTTGTCTTTTCTTTCTTTCATTCTTTCTCTCTTTTAGTCTTTCCATTTTCTTTCTTTTTCTTCCTTCCTTTCTCTCTCTCTCTCATTCCTTCCTCCTCTTTTTTCTTCTTTCATCCCTCTCTCCCTCCCTCCCTCCCTCTTTCCTTTATTTTCCACCCCCCTCAAAGAGCCTCTCTCAAAAAATACCCATAGGAATACATTGATTTGGTTAACAACTGAAGCTTTTGCTTAATGGCCACTACAAAAAAAAAAAAATTGTATAGCGGTCACGTGGGCGCTTCAACCTAACAGAAATTCTGGGCTCCATTTGCGTCGTAAATCGAGGATCCCATAATTAAATAGATTTAGCACCCTCCCATTGTCGGTCTCCCCTCAAGGAAACCGGTGTTTCATTTTGCCTCCTGCCTCTCTCTCCCCACAGGTGAGCCCCAAATCTACGGCCACGTGCTGATCCACGAATCCCTCCCACGTGTGGTCGGCATCCAGGAGAACACGCCTCTGGTGGCCGCCACGCGTGAAACAGCCGTGGTGCTGCACAGCGACAGACCCTGCCGGCTTCTTTCGCCTCAGATCCTGGCCTCACTGCAGCACGACTTGCACGAACCGCTGCCCCCTCCTTCGGGGGTCCCCATGGGAGGAGAAAAGACGCTCGCGGCCCCCGCAGTGGGAGGAGGAGGAGGAGGAGCAGGGAGCCCCAGGGGTCTCTCGTGGACAGAGGGCCCTTCCTCCACCCTGGCCCCCAGCCCACAGAAGGGCCCTCCCGCGTCTTCCAAAGCGTCACACCGGATGGAGCACGGAGGGAAGAGCGACCACGGAAACCCAGGTCCCCGTGAGCCAGGCTGGAATATGGAGGGGGGCAGTCGGCCTTCGGAGCCCAGGCTCCACCCCAAGATTTCTGTGGGTGCAGAGCAAGCCAGCCCTGCCCCCCAACCGCAGCAAGGCCTCAGCGACCACAGTTCTGACAATGTTTCCGTCTCTTGGGAGCCCCCCAAGGAACCCAAGGCCAGGACAGCCGGCTGCCCCATTTTCTGCCTGCCGGAGGGGCCCCTGGCCCCAGCATCGGGAAAGGGCCACTCCCCACCAAGCACTGGGGGGAGAAGCCATTCACCCCTTTTTTCGGAGAGTAAGGGCCCAGACCGAGAGGCAACGGGGCTCAGCCAGGAAGCCTCTGGGACGCCGCCTGGGGGGCTCCACCAGTGTCCCCCAAAACCTTCTGCTGCTTCTGAACCCACCACAGCCACCCAGCCCCTGCCACTTGACTCCTCCACTGAGGGGCTGCCCTCCCCACCCCAGGAAGCCCTTCCCGCTGCCCCTTCTGAACTCCCGGCCGGGGTGGAGTCCCCCGTGTGCATCGCAGGGCAATGCCCCAGGGTGCCACTCCCCAAATTCCTCCCCTCGTCCCCCGTCCGCCGATGCCTCTCGTCCAGCGCTGCTGCCATCTCCAGGTACATTGCCGCCTCCTGCATCTCTCAAAGTCTGGCCAAGAGGAATGGCGTCCCTCCCCCCGAGGACCCCCAGGGGCCCTGGCTGCCAGCCGACCCCCTGGCTTCGCTCCCCAAGGCGGCACCCAGGCGTCATCGGAACCCAGGAAGGCCAGAGATGGTGGTCGCCTCCTCCTCCTCTCAGTGCATTGGCCCTCGGCCCCTCTCCCCCTCCCCTTGCAGACCCCCCTTGTCGGGACCCCCGGCTCTTGAACGATGCCCCCCCTTCTCCTCTGCCTCGGCCCCCAACTCTCGTGTGCAGTCCCCCGTGAGGCCCAGGATGTGTTCGCCCCCTCCAGGAGGAGCCCACCCCTGCACTTTCAGGCCCCTGGGGGTCCACCCGCAGAAGCAGCCCCCCGTCCCCATGGCCCACCCAGAGCCCTGGACGCCAGGCCTCTCCTGTCCCACGGTCTGCTTGAGAGCCCAAAGGACCCTCCTGCCATCTGAAGAACCATCCCCCAATGGGGGGCCCCAGGAATCCTCGGGCTCCGAGGCCTCATCCGGAAGTGGGCCCCACTCCCACGAACTGGGCAGCATCAGGTGGCCGAACGTGCCGAATCTGTGTTTGAAATACGTCAACCAAGAGGAGTGGACAGGCGGCTCCCCAAGACTGCAGCTTGAGATGGGGGAGCACTGCCCCAAACGGGGAGCCCCCTTGAGCCTGGACACGGCTCGGTTCCCCGAGAAGGGTCCTCAGAAGGCCAGTTACTCCACCACAGTCAACATCCAGATTGGGTGCAGCGGTCGGATCTCCTCATTTAGTAACGCTCAGGTCAGCCTGACGCATCCTCTCTCGGCCACGCTGGAGCAGCGGAGGGTCAATGGCGGTGAGGCCGAGACGCCCCCAAAACCGGGCACCTGAAGGCATGAAGCTGGACGTGCCAGCGGAGCCCAACGTCCTGACAGTGCTGGCTGGAACCGGCCCTGACCACGCGGCCCAAGAAGAGGGTGAAGGTGCAGGCGGTTGGTGACCGCCAGCTGAGAGATGGTCTTCTGGGTGCTGAGAAGACAGTAGAGACACACCAGATTCCAGAAGATCCTGAGAAGGGATCTTGCCTCCTTCCTCCTCGCCAGATCGAGCCTCCGTCGGTCTCAGCGTCTTGAGAGGGAGAACCAGAAGGCCAGGAAGGGACCAAACTGGGTTCACTGGTGGTCGCAGGAAGGCCGGGCGAGGGTTAAGCAAATCAAACCCTCTTGAGAAGGGGGAAGGTTGCCAGTTGGGAATTCTCTATTGTGTCGCTTCCCTTTTTACTGGTTCTGAATCCTTTGGAAAAGAGACAACTGTCACACGAAGGTCTCTTGGTGCATTTGTGGGTGAATGATGGGGAGGTGGGGAGGGCCCTCTGGGGACGCGGCTTTGGAGGTCCTCCACCCATCCTGGAGCACTTGGCAGAGGTGTGAGGGGGGGGGAGATAACCACAGCCCCTGGCGTCTCAGCCAGCCGGGCCGTTTGGGGCTTCAGCAGCTCGACATTTCCAGATTCAGAAAGGGGCTGGTTTGGAAGTACAGATGATCCTCAACATGACAACAATGAAGCCCCAAATTTCCTTTGCTAAATGAGACAGTTGTTAAGTGAGTTTTGTCCCATTTTGCGACCTTGCTTGCCACAGTTGTTAAGTGAATCGGGCTTCCCCATTGTCTTTGCTGGTCGTGCAAGAATGATAGGAGTTACTTCTGAGTAGCTCCTTTATTGGTTGCTTGCCTATAGACAGAATCTTGCCGGACTAAAGCTGCAATCACTATTATACAGTATACAGTACGTGGTCCTTGACTTAAGAACAGTTCATTTAGTGACTGTTGGAAGCTATAACGGCACTGAAAAAAGGGACTGATGACCGTTTTTCACACTTGCGACCGTTTCAGCCTCCCCATGGTCACGTGATCAAAATTCAGACACTTGACAACTGATTCATATTTATGACGGTTTCAATGTCATGGGGTCATGTGATCCCCCTTTGCGACCTTCTAACGAGCAAAGTCAACAGGGAAGCCAGATTCACTTAACAACCATGTGACTAACTTAATAACTGCAGCCATTCACTTAGTAACGATGGCAAGATAGGCTGCAAAACGGGGTGAAACCGGACTTTGCGTCTCACTTAGCAACACAAATTTTGGGCTCAGTTGTGGTCGTAAGTTGAGGATTACCTGTATTCCTCAGCCGTGTGGCCAGATTTGGTTTGGAGAAGGGGATCTTGCTCGGGAGCTCCCGGACCTGAACTGATCACTTCCTGGATTGCGTCAATAAAAGGCGGGATAAAAACAAATCAGAATTAAATGAATTAAAGCAACCCCCTGGGTCTGGCCCAGAAATGCTCTTCCCAAAAGCCTCCAATTTGCAGCTGTTTCGCTCTGCAGCCGGGCCAGCTTTCCCACTGAGCCACTGGATCCGTTTCCAGGAATATTGTTTAGATCCTTCGTTGGGTCACCGGTTCAGCTTGGAGTCTGTCCCAGAGACTCTCGTGTCTGAATCCGGAATCGTTTTCTGTCAAACTGAGACGCTCGTCCGGTGAGCGGTCGTGCTGCGGGCAGCCATTGCCTCTGCCAAGAAAGCATTCCAGCACCTTCCATCCAAAAGGAGAGGGCATTTTTCAAAAATCCTTTGGAACCGGCGGGTGAGGCCATTTTTGAAGGGGAACCTCAAAGCTAGAATTGCTCTAGAACCCCTTTTTACAGTGATCTAGACCGACTTCAGCCGCTGTAAATAACTAGATTATTTATGGGAGAAAAGAGGCAGCCTCAAAATATGTTTCCCTTGTAAGGGAGAATTTTATTTTGGAGGGAACCGGGGGTTAAAACGTAACCACACGTCCCTTGTGAGGAGTCCTTGGCTCTCTCAGCTTGGTGGTTTTCTTGCAGACCTCTCATTACCAAACTAGGTAATATTATCAGCGAGAAGCAAATGGGTTTGCACTGATGATGTTACCTAGTTTGGTAATGAAACGTCTGCTTTGAAAACCAAACTCGGAGAGCACCAAGGATCTCACAATCTTCCTCCTCCTCTTTGCAAACACCTCTCCCTCCTAGCACTGATGATGTTACCTAGTTGGGTCATGAAACATCTGCAAGAAAGCCACCAAGCTCAGAGAGCACCAAGGAACCCACCAGTCCTCTTCCTCCTCCTCCACCCAAACTCTACTCGCTTCTAGAACCGATGGAATTCTAACAGCTGTGCAAAAATACAAGGGAAAAGGATTTCCTTGCCTTCATCAAATTTTTCTCCAAGGAAACAAAATGTACAAAAATGCGTGGAAAGTGACTCCTTAGTCATAGTAACCATCAGCAGAATTTTCCCTTCTGGGAAAGAAGGAAAAAGTCGATTAGCAAGAGGCTGGTAGATGCGATCTGCAGATATGCGCCTGTGGGAATCCCCTCAAAAGTATTAGGGGAGCTCGCACAGGGAAATTATGTTTTGGGGGAAAAGATATAACTTCATTTCTCTGCAGCAAACGTTATTGGTCTGTAGAGCCATAGGGTTTCTCAACTTTGGCCATTTTAACTCCCAGAATTCCCTAATCAGCATTCGTGGACTTTGACTCCCAGAATTCCTAGCCAGCATGAATTCTGAGAGTTGAAGTCCACCCATCTTAAAATGGCCAAGCTTGAGGAAGACTGCTGTAATGGGTGGCTTAGCAACAGGTTGGTAAGCTCAGAAATGGGCACTAAAGCTTTGCTGGCTGGGGAATTCTAGGAGTTGAAGTCCGCCAGGCTTAAGGTTGCCAAGGTTGGAGAGCCCTGCTCTAAAGTGTTGGGTCATTAAGGACAAGAAGTTTTAAATTTTTTTCCTATTACTTTTCTTGGAGGAAAAGCAATAATCAATGGCCCCGGCAGCTCCTTCGGAATATTAATTTTAGCTCTCTGTGGCTCCCCTGAACGTGAAAATTTGTTTTCTGCTCTCCCACTGTTCTGTAGCGGGGAACGCAGGGAAACCACCCGGTCAGCCTTAAGGAGATGCATCCGTGGTTCAAAAGCCACGTCTCCCCTTCCCCAGTCTGCCCCCTCCCAGCCCTGCCCATGGTCTGGCTCCAGCTGCCTGGTCTCTGAGCCCTCCCCAGCTGCCAAGGGTGGCGCTTTTCCATCCAAGGGAGCCCATGGGGGTCCTAAAATAGGGGTAACCAGAATGTGCATCATGTTTAGATACAGTGTAAATCCTGTGTTCGTTAGCACTGATGATGTTCCCTAGTTGGGTCATGAAAGGTCTGCAAGAAAACAATCATGATCAGTGAGCACCATGGACCCCACAGCCCTCTCTCCTCTTCCCCTTCTCCTCCTGTCCAAAAACCCCACTCCTTCCTAGCCCTGATGATGTTCCCTCATTGGGTCATGAAATGCCTGTAAAGAACCGGTTTCCGAGAGCACCGAAGACCCCACAGTTCCTCCTCTCTGCAAACCCTTCTAGCACTGATGACGTTACCTGGTTTGGTAATGAAAGGTCTGCAAGAAAAACAACTAAGCTCAAAGAACCCCAAGGACTCCGCAGCCCATCCCGGAGCCGCACAGATTGCCTTCTACTGGAACGATGTCATCCATTCCATGAGATCTTGGCGTTGCTGCCAATACTTGGGGGAAATTTGGGAGTTGGGATGCAACTGACCAGTTATGCCCATTTCCCCCCTGTAGTCATATTTCCCCCAAGTCCTGAAATCACCCAGGCAACAGGTGGGGTGAAGGTGAAGAGGGGGGTCAAACGCCTGGCTCACCTTGAACCCTCCTCCACCCCAGCTACCTATGAGCCCAGCTTTTTTGTAATGGGCTCTGCCGCTTCTGCTTTTTCTGCTGAGTTGTCTTCCCTGTGACGATGGGTCATGGGTGAGCAACCATGTGCCTGAGCTCCCCCCGCCCCCCCCCCAAATCAGAGGGTTCCCAGGCAGCGCAACCCTTCAGTCTGCTTCATGCCACGGAAGGGTGGAAGACGGCAGCAGCAGCCCAGAGGTTTTTCCCATCCGGGCTGAAGGACTTCCGGGGGCTTCTTCCCCAAAGGCCAAAGGGCAGGAGGCCAGGAGCAGCCCACAAGCGGCCTGGGAACGCCGGGCTTGGGGGCATCTGGGAGCCTTGGAACTGGGTGCAAAGGAGGCTACGTGCTTCAAGACACTAGGCAGCATGAGGGAGGCCACGGCTTTCAAAAATCACTTGGTTGCATTAGATTAGAACCACTACAGACAAGAGTAAGGCTCTTTCTTTCTTTTTCTTTCTTTTTCTTTCCTTCCTTCTTTTTTCTTTCTTTTTCTCTTTCTCTCGCTCTCCTTCCGTCCCTTCCTTCCTCTGCCTGCCTGCCTTCCCTCCCTCCTTTTCTTTTTCTTTCTTTTTTCCTACCATCCTCTCTCCCTTCCTTTCTTTCTCCTTCCCTTCCTCTTTCCTTCCTTCCCTCCCTCCTTCTTTCTTTCCTTTTCCTTTCCTTTCCCTTTCTTTTCTTCCTCCCTCCATTCCTTCTGAGAGAGTGGGGGGGAGGGAGACTAACCCAAAGTCACCCAGATCTCTACGTCTCCCAACTCCTAGTCCAGCCCCTTTAACTACAGGACCAGATCAGACACCAAACCTTCCAGTCAGCTAGAAAAACTAGAATTCTCCTGGTGCAACTTCTGCCAGCTTCTGCACAAGCCCCCTTTCGCTGCCACCCCTCCAGCACTTTGGGGTGAGCAGGCCTCAATCTCCCCCAGTCTCTTCCCAATTGGCCCACCTGAGCCCGGTGATGTCCCAGGTTTGAGGGATCAGAGGTGAGTTTGTGGGAGGGAGGGAGGGAGGGAGGGAAGGAGCCAAACCAGGCAGACTTTAGGATCCCGAGGATGCCTGCCTGTGCTCCAGCCTGTCTGGGATGCACCTGGCTGGGAATTGCAGAAGAGCCAAGAGTGTGAAGGGGGAGACCAGCTGGGAAAGCTTTGCTCTTTTCTCTCTGCAAAAGGCATCTTCTCGCACTCGGCTCTCCTGCCTGGACCACCGAAGGAACCCGCTTCCATCGGTAAGTAGGGGCTTGTCGAATCGTCCTCCTTTCGGGCAGAGGGGCTGCCTATCAAAGCCTCTTTTGGGGCCCCTTGCAAACAAAAGGAGGTGAGAGGGAGAGTACAGAGTTGGAGGTCTCCTAGTCCAACCTCCTGCTCAAGCAAGAGACCTTATTACCTGAGGGGTGTCCAACCTTGGAACTTTTAAGACTTGTGGACTTCAACTCCCGGAATTGCTGGCTGGGGAATTCTGGGAGTTGAGGTCCACAAGTCTTAAAGTTCCCAAGATTGCTTACTCTTACTCCATACCATTCCAGACAAGTGACTGCCCAGTCTCTTCTTGGAAGCCTCCAGTGAAGGAGCACCCACAGCTTCTGGAGGGAAGCAGCTAATTGTCCCCACTGTTAGGAAGTTTCTCCTGAATGCCAGGTTGCTTCTCTCCTTGATTCGTTCCCATGCGTTGCTTCTTGTCCTGCCTTCAGGGGCTTTGGAGAAGACCCCCTCTTCTCTGTGGCAGCCCCTCAGATATTGGAAGATTTCTATCACGTCACCCCAGAGCTTCTCCTCCTGAGACTAGACATACCCAGGTCCTGCAACCGTTCATCGTACGGTTTACGGCAAAGAGCTTGCCAAATCAAGCCTGCATTGACCGCTGGAGAAAAGCAGACCAGCCTTGCCTGGAGATGTTAAAGGGGGCATCACAATGCAAGCACCCTCCCTGATCTGCATGTCTCCACGGATCAATAGAGGACTTGATTACTCATTATCCAAACTAGGTAACATCACCAGTGCTAGAAGGGACTCCATATAAACACAGAGTCCCCCCTTATAGCACTGATGATGTTACCTATGAGATGCTGCAAGAAAACTTCACAGTCTTCCTCCTCCTCCTCCCCCACAAACCTCCCTCCCTTCTAGCATTGATGATGTTACCTAGCTGGGTAATGAAACGTCTGCAAGAAAACAACCCAGCTCAGAGAGCATGAAGGACCCTACAGTCCTCCCCCTCCCCCTCCTCCCCCTCCTCCTCTTCCCTTTCCACCTTTTCCGTGAACCCCCAGACCCTCGGTACCTACCATGTTATTTTGTGGGTGCTTTGCCGGTTTCGGATATTCACGGCTGAGCTGCTGAGGGCTGGGTTTTCCAGCAGGGCGACACCCAGCCTGCTTGAAATAAAACAGACCCACAATAAACAAACATGAAAAGGAGAAACAAGATGCTACTGAGACTGAAAAAGGAGAAGGAACGTGGTTTTCCTTCAGGGTGGAATGAAGGCCAGCTCGACTGGGACATGTTGACCTCAGTTCTTTTGGGAAAGAACTAACCCGGGTTAATTTAGTGAAGCGTACTGTAGTTGAACTTGCATGTTGAAGTGAATCACTCTATGCCATTGTTCCTCAATCGCGGTCACTTTAAGGCTTGTGGACTTCACCTCCCATAATTCCTAAGAGCTAGCTGGGGGATTCTGGGAGTTGAAGTCCACTCATCTTAAAGTGACCAAGGTTGACAAACACCATTGCATGCAATCAAACAGCAGCTGTATCTCCCCCCCCACCCCTCCCAAGCCGAGATCTGAAGAACTACTGGCCTGATCCTGGTTTATTCCATCTCTGGATTGCTACCTCTCTGTCTTTGTCCTTCGAGGGTGGGGAACTCCTGTGCTGCAGATGGGATGCACCTTATCCAGCACGGGGGACGCAACGGACCCAGCCGTCTCTGCAGACAGGAGGGGCTCAGCTTTAGGCCTGGATGAGAAAGGGACGGACGGCAGCCACGGGGAGAGGGAGGAAGCGTTTCCCCTCTCCGAGGCCCAGAAAGAGTGGATCCGGGAGTCCTGGAACCTTCTCCATAAGAACATCGCCAGAGTGGGGATCATTGTCTTTATTGGGTAAGCCTCGAAGGTTTCTCTCTTTGCAAGGGAACATCCCAGTCAATGCAACATAAGCCACGAATGTGCAGCTGTTGGGGAAGGCTGGTCTTTGGTCACGTGACTGTGGGGGTCATAAGTGTCTGTGGCAATTGTCCGTCATCCAGGTCAGGGTTGCCCCAAAAGTGCTTTTTCCAAAGGACTTTGTTTTTCCTTGAAGACTTTTCCCTTCTCACCCAAGGAGCTTCTTCCGTTCTGACTGAATGAGTCAGATGATTCACTCAGAACGGAAGAAGCTCCTTGGATGAGAAGCGAAATGTCTTCAAGGAAAAACAAAGTCCGGTCACCTTTGGAAAAAGCACCTTTGGGACGACGGTCAAAAGTGTGGAAATTGGTCCTAAATCACTGTTTTTCAGTCCTGTTGTAACATCGAGCAGTCACTAAATAAATGATTGTAAATTGAGGACTACCTGTAAAGCTCTTCTCTGTTGCAGCATCTGCATCTTCCCCAAAGATCTGGGGGTCTTCCCCCGCCCCACTGAAGGTGTCCCCAGAAGACCTGGCTGTTCTCCCAGGCCTTGGACAAGATAAGGGCCAAGCGCTTGTCCCTCCCTCCCCTTCATCCCTCTATTCATTCCTCCCTCCTTCCCTCCTTCCCTTCATCCCCCCTCCCTCCATTCATCCCTCCCTCCTTTTCTTCATTCCTCCATTCATTCCTCCATCCCTCCATTCATCCCTCCCTCTCTCCTTCCCTTCATCCCTCCCTCCCTCCTACATGTGTGGGGTTGATTCTTCTCCGCCATCCGGCTTCTCTTCCATTCTAACTTCTAAGCCACCCACGGAGGTCGGCAGTCCAGGGAGGGAATCTCTAAATCTAATTTAATGAAATAAAATAGTGTTTCTCAAGGGGGGGGGACTCCACTTTGCAAGATGATTCATCCCAAAGTTGCATCTCTTGGGATCAGCAGCCTCTCCCACGCCTGGCGGGCTCCCCAACCAAGGGAAGTCAACTCGCCAGGCAGGGGAAACGGAGGATTGGCCCCTGGCTTCCTTCGCAGGGAGGCATTCCCAGTCAACCACAATGCCCGTTTAAGGAACCCCTCCCCCCCCATTTGACTCTGAGACTTCCATCTCGGTTCTCCCTCGGGAGAAGTTTTGCATCCAGATATATTTTATTCTTTGTACTGTTCCCATCTGCCCTTAAAACATGAACAGAATCCACAATGGGAATCTGAGAATCGGCGTCTCCACTAGATAATCGACAGTCAAGCTGAAAATCAATCAATCAAGTTGAAATAGCAAACGGGGATGAAAATCCTTTACTCTGACAAAATGAAATTCAATGGTGAAAAAAGCAAGGTTGGGGAGATTGGGGGCCCAGTGGAAGAGGGTCTTTGTCTGGTGCATCATCAGTGCTAGAAGGGAAGGGGGTTTGGGAGGAGGAGGAGGAGGAGGACTGGGGGGTCCTTGGTGCTCTCTGTGCTTGGTGGTTTTCTTGCAGACCTTTCATGACCCAACTAGGGAACATGATCAGTGCTAGAAGGTAATTTGGGAGGAGGAGGAGGAGGTGAATTGTGAGATTTTTGGTACTCTCTGCACTTCATTTTTTTCTTGAAGACTTTTCATGACCCAACTAGGTAACAACATCAGTGCTAAAAGGGAGAGGAGTTCCTATCTGCGTTATGAAATCTCTGCAAGAAAATCACCAAGCTCAGAGAGCATCAAGTACCCCATAATCCTCCTCTTCCTCCTCTTCTCCTCCTCCCCCTTCTAGCACTGATGATGTTCCCTAGTTGGGTTATGAAATGTCTGCATGAAAACCACCAAGCTCGGAGACCACCAAGGCCCCCACTGTCCTCCTCCTGTTCTGGCCAGTCATACCGGAACGCCCACTGCTGCAGACAGTCAGTTTTTACTCCCCTGGGATCATTCAATGAGGCAATAAATTCCACTCGTGATTATCAGACTCACAGCAAGCCGATAAGCATTTTCCGCCCCAGGAAACCTTTTCGCATCAGGATCTCGGACCTCTGCACAGTCTCCCAGCAGGGCTGATCCACGCTGACTCGCAAACGAGGGAAGCATCTCTGGAAACTTGTTCAGGGGCCATTGTGGATCAACCCTGGATGAGAATCTGCCCAGAGACTCTGCAACGGTCCGGTTGATTTCCAGATGTTAAGCGGCTCTGCAATCTGTTGGAAAGGGACCCCCTGTTTGCCAAGGGCAAAGGCTGGCATGGGAAGAGAGAGAAAGAAGGAAGGAGAAAAATATGAGCCCCCCCTCCTTCTACAGCCCCCATCCCCCCACCCCTTGCTGGCTCTTTTTTTTCCAATTTTTTTTTTCATTTTATTCTTTCCAAAATTAAAATACAAACTCTAAAAGGAAAAAAAGAAGAAAGAAACAAGAACAAAATTAAACTAAACAAAACAAGAAAAAAATGTCCATTAAAAAAAACCCATACACATAGATTGTCGTGTCTCCCCCACACACCCCAACAACAAATATATTTCAATAATAATAGTTCCCTTGCAAAACTCTCTTGTGCCCCTTTTAGGCTTCACCCCCTGGGGCCCAGCTGGC
The DNA here is from genome assembly GCF_059756535.1 of Pantherophis guttatus. Lineage (NCBI taxonomy): Eukaryota > Metazoa > Chordata > Lepidosauria > Squamata > Colubridae > Pantherophis > Pantherophis guttatus. The sequence continues at coordinate 1,121,804 of NC_142072.1, forward strand.
TTAACGCCTCTCCTGCCCCCTGGAAGCCTAAGGGAGGCAGCAGCAGGGAGGAGGGCAGCCCCAGCCTCTCCCTTCTTGCAAGGGCTTTTGTGGAACCTTCCTGCCTCCCTCCCACCCCAAGGGCCTTCCCTTGTTTGGCAGGCTAAGGTGCCCACCTGACGGGTTTTGTGTAGAAGCCGAGGGAGCTGGCACCAGCTTTTCAGGTGGCTGCGCCATTCAAATGCTCCTGGCTAATTAAAATCAGAGCAAAATAGATGAACGTCCTGAATTATAACCCACCAAGGTAGCCTTATGTTTCTTGAACTGAGCTCTTTCCAAGGGAGAATCATCGAAGGAATCCGATTTGGCAAGTCCTCTGGGCTGTTTTTCCTTTGGCGCCCCTGGAAGTCCAGTTTGTTCATGTTGGCAGGAGAACGAGAGAAAACATTGAACGTAGAATGTAGAATAAATGAGTTGGAAGGGACCCCAGAGGTCTTCTAGTCCAACCCGGTGCTCAAACAGGAGACCCTCTGCCATTCCAGACAAGGGGCTCTCTCTTCTTGAAAGCCTTCCAAGGAAGGAAGGAAGGAAGGAAGGAAGGAAGGAAGGAAGGAAGGAAGGAAGGAAGGAGTAACAGAATAACAGAGTTGGAAGGGACCTTGGAGGTCTTCTAGTCCAACCCCCTGCTTGAGCAGGAGACCCTCTACCATTTCAGACAAAGGGTTGTCCATGTTGCAAAAGATGCCCAGTTAGAACTAGTACAATCATCTTTCAGCCACAGAATTTTTAATGCGGACTACAGGGTCATAAAAAAGGAGGGTTTTGTTTTTTTAAATTCTTAAGTTTGTTGATAAGGGACAACAGCAAGAGCCCTGGTGGCGCAGCAGACTAAAGTACTGTTATTAACATCAAGCTGATTCCAGCCTGCATAGTCATAAGAATAATTGGTCGCATTTATATGCCACCCAACTGCCAGCAGCTCTGAATTTCCCAGCGACGGAAAACCCATCCCTTTTCAGTGCCTGTCTCTGTCCCTTACCCAGCTTCAATGCAGTTTCCTCCCACGAAGAGAGCCACAAATCCACGAATCCAAAATCAATGACCTCTTTTTAAGTGGCTCCAACATCCACTACATCCCAAGGCTGATCACGTCTCCCACGCTGGAGCAGACACGACCGGATTCATCTTCTTAAGCCTCTTTTAATGAAACCACAACATTCAAAGAATTTGATAGAAAGGAAGGTCTGTTTGTTATTTAGTCAAGGCCAAGTGCTTACGGACAGAGAGCAGTCAAAACTTTAACACATCCTTTTCGACTTCTGAATCGTCTGTTGCACCGTTGCGTTGCCTTTGTTTGTTTTCACTGGGGTAAGAAGAAGAAAGACAGCTCTCCAGACGCCTTGCATTTCTGCAGAAAAGTTTCCAATTGAACCTTATCCACATGGATTATATTGAAAGGCCCACCATCCAAAAAGCCCAACAAAGAATGTTCTTCCTGCGCCAACTCCGAAAACTCAGATGGCCCAAAGAGCTGCCGATAAGCGTCCTACAAAGGAATGATGGAGTCTGTCATTTGCACCTCTGTACCTGTCTGGTCTGGCACAGCAACCAAACAGACTCCGAGGGATGGTCAGGATTGCAGAGAAAATAGTTGCAAGAGTTGCTTTGCTGGCTGGGGAATTCTGGGAGTTGCCAAGGTTGGAGACCCCTGCTATAGGGCACTGCACGCCAAAACAACCAGACACAAGGACAGCCCCCCACCCCCACCCCCAATGCTATCACTCTGGTAAACCACTAATTCCCACAATACTGTCTTATGCCCTGGGATATTGAACCGTTAGTAGGGCTGTATTTACCTATTAGCCTTCTCATCTTTCCTATTTCCTAGGCATCTTGTTATTTCTATCTTATGATTTATGTTGATTGGTTTTATTTAGTATCTTATGACTATCGCTGAGTGTTGCACCTTATGATTTATGGGGATTGTGTTTTATCATTATGATCATTATTTATCACTTGTTGCTTATATGTACAATGAGAGCATATGCACCAGAGACAAATTCCTTGTGTGTCCAATCACACTTGGCCAATAAAGAATTCTATTCTATTCTATTCTATTCTATTCTATTCTATTCTATTCTATTCTATTCTATTCTATTCTATTCCATTCCATTCCATTCCATTCCATTCCATTCCATTCCATTCTATTCTACCCTACCTTATTCTTATTCCTATTCTTATTCTCTTTGCTTCTCTTCTCTTCTCTTCTCTTCTCTTCTCTTCTCTTCTCTTCTCTTCTCTTCTCTTCTCTTCTCTCCTGCATTTTATTCTATTCCATTCCATTATTTTTCATTTATTCATATTCTGTTCCTTTCCAATCTGTTTCTCTTCCCTTCCCTTCCCTCCTCTCCTCTTCTCTTCCCGACTTAACCCTTACCAGGATGGCTGGTGGAAGATGGGAACTGAGATTTGAAATCTTGGGGGTGCAACCTGCCGCAGAAGCCCGCCTGGCATCAAAAACTAACAAATGAAAGGACCAGTAGATTTTAGGGCCAAGCAATCTCGAACTTTCTTGGGGATCTGACGGGCACTTCAGTCTCCAGGGAGCCATTTCCAGCTTGGCTGGGTTTGCGCTGCTGTTTTAACACGTGCTTTTCAGATGGCTTTTACAGATTGTGTTGGCTTTTGTTTGAAGAGAGTTTTAAACATCCTGGGATCACGATGACAAAGGCCAGGATAAACATTCCTTGAACAATTCTTGTGTTTATCCCCCTCCCCTTTTTTTTTAGCCAAAGAAGATGCCATAAAACCAGGGGGGAAGGAGGGAAGGGGGGGAGGGGACAGAGCCTCAAAGATAGGGGGGAAAGAAAAGGGGTTCAAAACGCCTCTGAACATGGGGGTGGGCTGTCTGGTCTGGGAGAAGAGAGGCAGGAGGAAGAGGAACTGCAGAATAAGCAATGGTCAGATAAGAGACCCCTCAGCCCTCAGGAGAAAAAGGGGCCTGGCAAACATCTCAGAAGGGACCCTCCCCACTCTCTGGCACTGCAATGGTCGGGGCAAGGGGGGCGGGAAAGAAATCAACTTTCAGGCTTGCAAGTTGCTAATAAAGGAGAATATTTAGCAATGATGATTTAACCTTGTTTGGGCAATGAAATGCATGCAAGAAAACAATCAAGGTCAGAGAACACCAAGGACCCCTCACTGCAAGGTTCTGTTAATGTAACCTTGCAATAAAGATAGTATTTGTAGTATATAAATACTAGTTTATATACTTATTTATATTTATTTTCTATTTATGATATACAAATACTAGTTTATATACTTATTTACATTTATATACTATTTATAGTATATAAATACTAGTGGCTTTTTCACAGTTATGACCTTTGCAGCATCCCCATGGCCAGGTAATCAAAATTCAGATGCTTGGCAACTGACTCATATTTATGACGGTACACTGGGATCACGTGATTCCCCCTTTTGTGATCTTCTGACAAGCAAAGTCAATGGGGAAACCAGATTCACTTAACAAACGTGTGACTAATTTAACCATTGCAGTGACTCACTTAACAACTATGGCAAGAAAGGTTGTAAAATGGGGCAAAACGTACACAGTCTCATTTAGCAACTGAAATTTTGGGCTCAATTTATTTATTTATTTATTTATTTATGTAATTTATATGCCGCCCTTCTCCCGAAGGACTCAGGACGGCTTACAAAGAAAACATTCAAACATTCAATTGTGGTGGTAAGTCGAGGACTTCCTGTACATGTTTCTCCCCCCCCTCACCTTTACAGTCCCAGAGACTGTGGGGGGGGGGTGTCCTCTGAGATGTTTGCCAGGCCCCTTTTCCTTCTGTGGGCTGAGCGGACTCTTCTCTGACTGTTGCCTAGACTGTACCACCTCCTCCTCCTCCTCCTGTCTTTTGGGGACCTGACAGTCCATTAGAGTTCAGAGAAAGAGAAGACCCCATTTCCCCAAAGGCCTCCCAAGGAACTCACTCTCTGGACTGTCTCCTGTTTCTTCTCCAGACTCTTTGAGACCCACCCAGAGTGTAAAGACGTCTTTTTCCTCTTCCGTGATGTGGACAATCTGCAGCAGCTGAAGATGAGTAAGGAACTGCAAGCTCATGGCCTCAGGTGGGTCTGGGGGTCCTCTTTGGGCCAGGATTCTGGGTCTCCTCCATCCAAACGGCAGGGTCACCTGGACTGAGAGTCCATCGTACCCTTTAGAGATGGTTCTCAGGCGATGCTTGGATCCTTCGTTGTGCCGTGGGCAACACGAGGGCATTTCCATCCTTCCATGACCCAGGAATAAGGAGAAATTTCCTGACAAGGAGGACAATTAACCAGTGGAACAGCTTGCCTTCAGAAGTTATGGATGTTCCATCACTGGAGGTTTTCAAGAAGAGACTGGACAGCCATTTGTCCAGAATGACATAAGGCAGGGACTTATGGACCTGTGGACTTCAAGTCCCAGAACTCCCCAGCCAGCATTTTAATAAATATTTACAATGGGTGGACTTCAACTCCCAGAATTCCCCAGCCAGGATGCTAATGAACTTTTAAGTTGGGTGGACTTCAACTCCCAGAATTCCCTAACTAACATGTTAATAAACTTTTACGATACATGGAATTTAACTCCCAGAATTCCCCAGCTGGCATGCAGTTGGGCGGTTTTGGTGCTTTTTGGCAGAGGATTGGGGGTGGGGGGAAATCTCTTTTTTTATTTTTCTGGCTTTTATCTTCCCCATGGGCTTGACATTTGGCCGCTGCAACACGATCTTCCCCGTTTTTTGGAGAGGAAGGGTACATGTGGCCTGCATTATCATCTTGGTTTTATCTCTTGATCTTTATGGGTTCTGGAGGAGATTACAATAAACCTTGAAGGCCAGCTAAGAAATTAGCATATCTAGGCCAGTGCTTCTCAATCTTGGCAGCTTGAAGAGGGGTGGACTTCAACTCCCAGAATTCTGGGAGTTTGCTGGGAGTTTGCCAGCTTTGCTGGCTGGGGAATTCTGGGAGTTGAAGTCCACCCCTCTTCAAGCTTCCAAGATTGAGAAGCACAAGTCTAGACTCTGAAAGGATTACCTCACTGCTTTGGGACCTCCAAGTCCCTCTCCTCCAGCCGTTTCCCCCCCATGCCGCCCCACCCCATGGATGGGAAGAAAGAGCTGCATTCTTTTGCTTTCCTAGACATTTCCCATAATTTGGAGAATTCCTCCCTTCTCCCTTCTTATGCAAGGCTGAATCCGAACTTCTGCCCTGCCCAGAACTTTGCTGTGGGTCTTCGATAGATTTCCTAGGAATGGGGGCCTCGCGTCCCACGGAGGATGGACGCCTCCCCGCCAAGAGGTCTCCTCTCTTCTCTCGCCCTCCCCAGAGTGATGTCCTTCGTTGAGAAGAGCGTGGCCCGGCTGGATCAAGAAGACAAACTGGAGCTCCTGGCCTTTGAGCTGGGAAAGAACCACTTCCATTATAGAGCTCCCCCCAACTACTACGAGGTGAGAGGAAGGACACAGGGAGCGCAGCCAACTTTCTGCGGCCAACTCACTGCAGGAAATTTAACAATTCTATTTACCGTAAATTATTTAAAATGAAGAAAGAATTATTTTAATTTTTGCCATTCACATTTCATTCCGTCCCTCCTTTTTCATCCTTTCTTTAATGATTCTATTCCACCATTTCTTTGATATTAGTGTAACTCTTGCCCCACAGCAAGCTGTCCTACGACAAGATTAGGGGACTGGAGGCTAAAACTTACGATGAACGGTTGCAGGAACTGGGCATGGCTAGTCTAGGGAAGTGAAGGACCAGGGGAGACAGGATAGCGATTTTCCAAAGGACCGTAGTTTGAGGACCCCTGATTAAGTGCAATATAAAAAAATGCAAATAATTTTTCTGTGGACCACCAAAATTTTCTCACAGACCACCAGTTGGTGACCGCTGGACTAGATGACCTACAAGGTCCCTTCCAACTTTTAACTCTGCCCCGAGGTCCCTCCTCTCCTTGTCCTACCTATGGAAGGGCAGCAATATTCCCTTGTGAGTAGTGCTGTTGCTTCTTCTAAATGCTTGGCTGGTCTCCTGCCAACATCACCTGGTTCACTCAATGCATTGCAGGTGGGGTGTCTCTACCTGTCCTCCATTAAAACATGCAGATGTGTTGCTTTTTGGTTTCTTTAGATTTTGTTTTTTGCCTGATTGGTCTTGCTAAGAAAGAAAAAAAATTGAAACATAAACACCAGGGAAGAAGACAAATGAAAAATGACCAAGCCTAAACCCTTGTAAAATTCATGGTGTGAGGCGAGGGAATTGCACCATAAAATTTTATCCTCTTTTCTCAGATGTTATTGTAGAACCAGGACTGTATCTCTTCAAATGTCTGTGGTCTGTAACACATATATTTTAAAGCAATCCAATGGCTATAAAAGCTGCTAGTAATTCACAGCAGGTAATCCACTTCTCGGTCTTTCTTTCCCCAAATTACGGTTGTTTCTTTGGCTTTTTATATTTTTCTTTTCTTTTTTTTTCTCAGTACATTGGAGTTCAATTCATCCAGGCTGTTCGGCCAATTCTCAAAGAAGATTGGACTCTGGAAGTTGAGAAGGCCTGGGAGGTAAGGAGAATTTGGAAGGTAAGCAGGGATTATCAAGCAGAAAGTATCCTAATTACCAAGAAGAAAACCGTATTCCATCAAAACTGGCAGAGCAAGTGACTGTATATAAACAGGACACAAACCCCAGATTCACTAATGATGTTAGTTAGTTGGGTTATGAAACCTCTGCAAGCAAACCACCTAGTTCAGAGACCACCAAGGACCCCACAGTCCTCCTCCTCCTCCTGTCCACAAACCCCACTCCCTTGTAGCACTGATGATGTTACCTTGGGTTATGAAACATTTGCAAGGAAGCAACTAAGTTCAGAGAACACCAATAATCAATTCTGGTCATAAGTCGAGGACTGGCTGAATTACACTTAGAGTTATAAAAAAATTGCCTTCTCTTTAATCTCCCCCCCGCCCCCGTTCCCAAGGGTCTCTTCAGATACCTGGCAGCTGTGATGCGCAGGGGCTTCCATAATGAAGGAAAGAGCCTGGGGGCCAGCCCCCTTCTTCCCCCACAGACAGCTGACGTGGAATCCGCTCCAGACCAAATCTGAAGAAGGTGTCATTCCTGGAAGTGGCTTGTTGAAGGATCTCCTTGGACTTCCTGCTAGGAGCCCCTGATGCTGGCCGAGGAAGGTCCTTTTGGGAAGAGTTTGCATTTCTGCTTCGTGGTCCTTGCAGAGTCTACATTTCACCCTTCCAGTTGTTCAGCTACAGCAATCCCTCAGCCCCACACCTGAAGCCCTGAACCTGTCCTCCAACACAAGAAGACAAAGCATGACGTTGTGTAGACCTTGGAAAGGTTTTGGACGGAAGCCGTCTTGCCCAGTGTGTCCCATCAAACATCTCTCGGCATCTGTAGAATTTGCCTCGTTATAGCCATTCCTTGCAATCTTTCAGATATACAATCTCAGAGTGGAAAACTTTGGAGACATGGAGGATAGGGACTGTCCTCCTCAAGAGAGGCCAAGATCTTGTCTGGTCAGGCATGGAATGTCCCGTGCGCAAGATTTGGGTCTCTCCTCAAGGCGACCGATGTCACATGAGTTGCTCTGTGGACCTCACCTGTGCTCCTGGGACAGGTCAGCCCCTGGGCTGCTTCTCCGCCTCGTTTTGCTCCTGGACCCCGGAGTGCCATGTGGACCTTCGCAGGCCATCTCGGGATGATCACTGCCATGATGTTAAAAAGATGCTAAGACCCTGGAAAGAGTGCAGAGAAGAGCAACGAAGATGATTAGGGGGCTGGAGGCTAAAACATACGAAGAATGGTTGTAGGAACTGGGTATGTCCAGTCTAACAAAGAGAAGGACTAAGGGTGACTTGGTAGCAGCCTTCCAATATCTAAGGGGCTTCCACAGAGAAGAGGCGGGGGTGGGGTCCACCTGTTCTCCAAAGGACCAGAAGGCAGGACAAGAAGCAACAGATGGAAACTCATCAAGGAGAGAAGCAATCTGGAACTAAGGAGGAATTTCCTGACAGTTAGAACAATTAACCAGTGGAACAACTTGCCTCCAGAAGTTGTGAATGCTCCATCACTGGAAGTTTTAAAGAAGAGATTGGGACAGCCATTTGTGTGGAATGGTAGAGGATCTCCTGCCCGAGCAAGGGGTTGGACTAGAAGACCTCAAGGTCCCTTCCCACTCTGTTATTCTTTCACCATTTCTTTCTTCTTGTTTTCAACACGCAGCCTCCGACTGGCTGTCGGGAGTTGGTATCCGCTTTTTGATTCTCTTCTTTTCTTTGCATCTTTTATTACCTGTGCGACACACACACACACACACACACACAGCTTTGTACCCCAATTAGCTTGTGAGGCAAATAATGAGGTTGCTTTTGAAGGCCCCTTTGTTTCCTCCTGCGTGGTTTGTTCTCAGCACCGGCTCTGATCCTGGTTTCTTTCAAGCCTCCTCTTTGATGTTCTCTGGAAAGCAGCTACATTCACGTGGGCACATGAATCGTGGCTGTCATTCTTTCATCCTCTCTGTCTTCCAAACGGGTCTCTCTCCAGAGTTAAAGAGTTGGGGAGCCTCTCCTTTCAGAACAATCCCTCTCATTGCAACCCAAAAACACATTACAGGTAGTCCTCTGCTTACAACAGTTCACTTACTGACCATTCAGAGTTACAACAGTACTGAAAAAGGTAATTTATCTCCATTTTTCACACTCACAACCCTTGCAGCATCCCCGTGGTCACGTGATCAAAATTCAGAAGCTTGGCAAATGATTCACATTTATGACGGTTGCCATGTCCTGTCACATGATCCCCTTCTGCGACCTTCTGATGAGCAAAGTCAAGCCGGATTCACTTAGCAACCGTGTTACTAACTTAACAACTGTGATTCTTGAGTTAGTGAGTCATTTAACACTTGCGATTCACTTAAACAACTGTGGCCAGAAAGGTCACAAAATGAAGCAAAGCTCCCTTAACAAATGTTTCACTCAGCCGCAGAAACGTTGGGCTCAGTTATCGTCATAAATCAAGGATTTGTACTTAAGAACAAAAAACATGTTTTTTTATTTTTATTTTTATTTTTATTTTTTTAAATTTGATTTATATGCCGCCCTTCTCCAGAGACTCAGGGCGGCTTACAGTGCGTTAAGCAATAGCCTTCATACTTTTGTATATTTTATACAAAGTCAGCTTATTGCCCCCACAAACTGGATCCTATTTGTGTTCTCCTATGCCTCGGGGGGGGGGAATCTATCTAGGTGCTTGCTTGCTCTTAAATTCAGTGGCAATCTAAAAATAAGCAGCCAAAATTAAAATATAGCCTGTGGTACCTTCGACCCCATAACTACACAGCCCCCCAAATCTTGCTGCTTCCCACGTTGTGAAATTTGGTGTAATGGAAACTCTGGTGCCCGGAAGAGCCCCGATCCTCAAATCCTCACTTCATTTGAGCTAATAACCAACACAGATTCCATTGTATGCCCTTCCTAACACAACTCCACACTTCTTAGACAACCCACAACCTGGGCTGTTTTGGTTCTCCCCGAGCATCTTTCCAACGGGGGATTTTTTTTTTTTTATTCATAATTTTCTTTGACCTGATTTGGTCTATGAATGTATCTTTTGGCTGTGATCCTTGGTCACCGTTGGATCCATTCCATGAATATCTAAAGCAGCGTTACTCAACCTTGGCTGCTTGAAAGTCTGTGGACTTCAACTCCCAGCAGAGCTGGCTGGGGAATTCTGGGAATTGAAGTCCACACGCCTTCAAGCTGCCAAGGTTGAGTAACACTGACCTAAATACAAATCCCCATTGCAACACTCAGCTTTGTTTTTCCTTTTGTTTCTCTTATCTTTGAGAGAGGAAAAAGACTGGAAGAAGAAAAAGGAGAGGCTGCTAATTGAAATAGTTTTTGTTCAGTTCTGGCTCAGGATTAGCCCGTTGGGACTGAGAAAACGGTGCATTCCATTTCTGGAGCTGTTTATCAAGTCGGTTGCCTTTTTCCTCAGAAACAACCCACCCCATAACCCTGGTGCTCCTGGATATTCCTAAAATCCCCTGACATCCCCTGGCATTGTAGCTGTAATCTCGATCTCTCCAAACCTTGCACGTACAAAGGGTGTCCAGTTTGCTCGCCCAACAGTCTATAAATCAGCATTTCACAATCTTGGCCATCTTAAGAGGCCTGGACTTCAACTCCCAGTGTTACCTTAGCCAGCATGCCTGATGAATTGCTGGCTGGGGAATCCTGGGAATCAAAGTCCACACCTCTTCAAATGTTTTAGCTTTCTATTTGTGGAAACGTAGCCCCTGTGGTTCATTCAATAAACTGGAGACATCAGAGGCCAACCTGGTGTGGGAAGTTTTATATCCAAATATATTTTATTCTTTGCACTGTTTCCATCTTCCCTTAAACATTAGCAGAATCCGCAATGGACTGAGAATCAGCGTTTCCGCTAGGAAATTGACAGTCAAGCTGAAACTAGGTTAATCAAGTCAAAATAGCAAATGGGGGGAAAATCTTTTACTCAAAGTTCCTTGCATCCCCAAATAGGTTACTCAGATCTAATCCACATATCAAAGAAGGTCTGTAAACACAAATAAATTAAAATGGTCTCCCAGCCGAGCTGCATGTTCCCAAGAATAAACAAATAGAATAGAGTAGAGTAGAGTAGAGTAGAGTAGAATAGAATAGAGTAGAGTAGAGTAGAGTAGAGTAGAGTAGAGTAGAGTAGAGTAGAGTAGAGTAGAATAGAATAGAATAGAATAGAATAGAATAGAATAGAATAGAATAGAATAGAAAAGAATAGAATAGAATAACAGAGTTAGAAGGGACCTTGGAGGTCTTCTAGTCCAACCCATGCCTATATCATCTCAGACAAATGATTTTCATCATAGATGATATGTGTTTATACCCCTCCAGTGTCACCCTAGAATCAACATATGCGCAATTCCACATCCAGGACAAGCAGCTCCCCTATAAAACAAGCTTGCTGTACCTTTTCTCTGTAGCTGCCCCTATAGGAAAGCTCTTTGCTTTTGGGAATAAGTATTTCCTTACAGCTGCCTAGATTTCAACCCCAAATTATTCTTCTGACACTGGTCAATATGAGCTCCCACCTTTGTCTCGCTTCTGAATCAAGCTTGGTTTCAGTCTGATCAACTGATTAAACAGGCACAAACCTAGTTACATCCTGGTCAGCTTTGTATTTATTCCTACCGCTAAGATGGCTAAACCTGTCTCTAAATCACCCCATAATTTGCTGGTCTCTGTGTCAGAGAGAAGTGGCAGAAATGGAAAGCAAAATTCAGGCAGCTGTGACTAAAACTGAGAATTGGATGGATAGCTTCAAAGTTGTGTCCAATTGCGCAACCTCTCCTGAGACCCTGGTAGAAGGTGGCCTCTCTCTTTGCAGGGCCAGCAGAAGAAGCTGACCATTCCTGTTTTGGCAAGACCACTCCTGGGGGCCGAGATTAGGGGTCTCCCCACCTTTGTGGGTCAAAATCTGTTGACTTGAAAATGACTTTTGCTGACTTGAAATGTTGTCCAACAAGCCCGTTGGCAGGATGAGATGCGAGTGTATTATATGGGCTGCGTTAGCAGCTGTCAACCCTTTCTTGGGGCAGCCAGCAAATATTTGGAAACGTCCCCTGGTTTTAATTTTACACAGCCATTTCAACATCATAGAGGTGGGGCGAAAGCCTGCCTCATCCGGGTGTAGAAGATGGTTAGTGTTTTTTTTAACCCTGGTCACAGTTCTGACAACGCGAGGCAGGCTGCAGAGAGGAACCGTGGAGAAGCTCCGGCGGTCTTGGCAAGCGAGGGAAAGGGAGAAGATCGGCACCTTTGGGGATGATACAATGCCTGGTGGGATCCTTGTTTCCAGCGGTCCCTAAAATCCACCCATCAGGATCAAAAAGCATGACCTCCTTGCAGGATTCCTGTTGCCCTCGCAAAGACCAGAGCCTTCGAAACAGAGGTACTTGGGGCTGGGCTTGGAAAGAAGTACTTTGGGTCAAGGAACCAGTGGAACAGAAGTTGCCACCAGAAGTTGTAGGGTGCTCCATCACTGGAGACTGGACAGCCATTTGTTTGAAATGGTATAGGGTCCCCTGCTTGAGAAGGGGGGTTGGACTAGAAGACCTCTAAGGTCCCTTCCAACTCTATTAAAGCTTCTGGCAAGAAGAGATAACACAGGTGGGTGACACTCTTGTAGCTCTTCCATGGCTGCTGTTGTTGTTACTATTGCTGGTATTTTAATAGTAATAGTAATAATAATAAACAACGCTTGGGAAGTGTTCGACTAGTGATTTGTGATACGAAATCCAGCATGGTTATCTCGTTTGCTGTGCATACTGTCATTTTTGTGTATATAATAATAATAATAATAGAAGAATCCACTGGCAAAGCCAGAAAGGCTACAAATTGATAGTGAGATCCTTGAGAGCTGGTAAAAATTGCTCTTTCTTTCTTTTCTTTTCTTTTTTTGAATTTTTTTGCATTTTTTAAACAAACAAAACATTAAACATCCTTCATCCATTACAATTTCAAACAGTGTGTCGGTCAGTTACAAATCCCTTGTGCTTCTTCCCCTTATTCATATTTTACTAATTATCTAATTTCTCATATTACCAACCTGATATATATCTTTGTATCATTATCCTCATTTGTCATTTATGTAACAGTGGCATTATCATTCCATTGTTGCCCAGTGAAAACTTAGTTTGGAGACAGAATAACAGAGTCGGAAGGGACCTTGGAGCCCAACCCCCTGCTCAGGCAGGAGGTCCTGGACATTTTCTTTCGTTTCTTTTGTGCAAGATCTTTCTTGCTCAGATATGGACTCCTTGGGGACTTACCTCAACCTCTCTTAGATGCCTCCTGATCAGAGTCATGTGTGGGAGGAACTAAAACCACCGGCAGGATCTGTTTATAACGGGCCATTAGTCACCCCAAACGGAAGTAACATTCATAGGCGGCTGGCCAAACAACAACAACGATGTATTAATTGAATATAATTCAGAGGCTGCCTGACTGCAGGAGACACGGGGGAGGTCACGTTAAAGAAAAGTAAGAGCAGTTTGAAAAAAAGAAAGAGCTCCTAAGCATCCGGAAGGAAAATTCAGAATTATGGAAGCCAAATTCTAAATGCTGTTCTCATAAACATACGTATGTATACCTGTAAGGAGAAATTTCCTGACAATGAGAGCAATCAGTGGAACAGCTTCCCCTCCAGAAATTATGGGTGCTCCAATATTGGAGGTTTTCCAGAAGAGACTGGACAGCCGTTTGTCTGAAATTTCCCGCTTGAGCAGGAGGTTGGACTAGAAGACTTCAACCCTTCCCTTCCAACTCTGTTATTCTTCCAGCCAGCAAAAGGAGGCGGGAGGGAGAATACAGACTCACGGAGTTGGAAGGGATCTTGGAGGTCTTCTAGTCCAACCCTCTGCTCAAGCAGGAGCCCCTCTACCAGCGTGTCCAGCCATGGAACTTTAAGACTTGTGGACTCAAAGTCTCTGAATTCCTCAGCCAACCGTGTGCTTCTAATATTGGAGGGGCTTTGGAGAAAGCAACGAGAGGAGGAGATAAAAAAAATGGACTAAGATTAGAGATTAGGGCAAATGGTAATATTGGGTATATACTGTATCAGAAGAAACAAAGAAAGGAAAATAAAAATTACAGAGAAAGAATATTATCGCAAAAAGTGAAATATACAAATTGTGTTGGAGATAAGTAAAAGCTGTATAAATTTAGACTCGGCCAATACTCTGTTTAGAAAAAATGTATTGTTTGTTTGTTTGTGTATGCTTGTTAAAAAATAAAAAACTTTTATTAAAAAATAATAATATTTGAGGGGCTGCCCCAAAGAAGAGGAGGTCAACCTATATTCCCCAAAACATCTGAAGGCAGGACATCTAGGAAGAAGTAACCTGGAACTAAGGAGAAATTTCCTAACAGTGAGAACAATTATCCAGTGAAACAGCTTGCCACCAGAAGTTGTAGATGCTCCAACACTGGAGTTTTTCAAGAAGAGATTGGACAACCACTTCTCTAGAATTGTGTAGGCAATAGTGGGTTTCAAATCCCGTCGCTACCGGTTTGCTCGTGGGCGCATGTGTGCACAACGCTTCTGCGCGTGCACAGAAACTTCTGCTCATGCACAGAGACATCCGGGTGGGTGGGCGGAGCCTCCCACCGCCGCCGCTACCAGTAGCAACCCACCAGTGTGTGTAGGGTCTCTTGCTTGAACTGGGGCTTGGACTAAACGGGTCCCCAACCTTTCGGATCTCAGAGACCACTATATTAATAATTTTAAATCCCACGGACCACTAATATGATCTGCCTAATGACTGGCTGGGTGGACATGGCTAGGTGCTCATGTGACTGGGTGGGCATGGTCAACTTTATGTCACATCGAGGGACACCTTGCCGGCCTCTACTCACCCCTCCCCTTCCAACCACACCCGGGGTCCTTAGGGCCCCAACAGGAAGCAGTTGCTGGAGCTAAGCAGCCACCACGAGAAAGAGTTGGCAAAGCAGCTCAGTTCAGATTGGATCTGACCAAGAAGGAGGCTCAGCAGAAGCACCTCACTCAGGACTAGGAGCATAGGCTTTCCAAGCAGAGGGAGGACCTGTGGGAGTGCAAGGCCAGCTACCGGCGCCTGGAGTCTCAGTGGGCTGAGATGGCAGCCAGTTCCAGGCCGTGATGCAGTCCCACTGGAACGAGGCCCTCCGGCTCTTTGCCACCAGTGGCACTTCTCTGCAGCCTTTGCCCAAAGCCCCGCACCAAGAGGTTGAAGCAGACCCCAAGTAGGAATTTCTGCCCCCCTCTGACCCGCACAAAAAGACTCTCTGCAGCAGCACAAACGTTCATTGCACGTATCTGGCCCAGGGGTCTTAGTTTGAGGACCCCTGATTTAGTGCAATATAAAAAATGCAAATAATTTTTCTGTGGACCACCAAAATTTTCTTGCGGACCGCCAGTGATCCACAGACCACCAGTTGGTGACCGGTAGACTAGAAGACCTCCAAGGTCCCTTCCAACTCCAATATTCTATTCAGTAATTTTGTATCACACTTTTTATTTCCTTCCTTCTCTTACAACTCCAGAGTGGTGGGCTTGGAATAAATCACAAGGACTAGCTGTATAGTCTTGCACTGATGGCTGCTTGATCCCTTAAACGGTTAAACCCAAAGTCTCCAACCTTGGCAACTTTAAGACTTGTAGACTTCATCTCCCAGAATTCCTATCTAAAGGGTCACCAAATCAACCCATATTATAAAGCGGGGGTCTCCAAACATGGCAAATGGACCTCAACGCCCAAAGTTGAAGTCCACAAGTCTTCCAGTTGCCACGTTTGGAGACCCCTGTTTTATAAGGTAGGTTGATCTGGTGACCTCTTAGATAGGAATTCTGGGAGATGAAGTCCACAAGTCTGTTACGTGATCTGAGCCAGGGGTCTCCAACCTTGGCAACTTTAAACCTGGCAGACTTCAACTCCCAGAATTCCCCAGCCAGCTTTGCCAGGCTTACAGTTGCCAAGGTTGGAAACCGCTGATCTAAGCCACTCAAGTTCCTTTGCTCTTTGCTGAAGAGGAATCTGAAGGCAGGAAGCAAACCAGCATCTGGTGGTTCCGTAAAAAGCATCACGGTCATCACACGGGTTGCTGGCATGTAATCAATCTTGAGAGATCCTTGACCTCTTGGCAATTCAAGGAATTGGCCTGAGAAAGAAAGAGGCCAACCTAAAGGGGTGCAATCCAATTTTTATTTCTATTTTTTATTTTTTATTTTTTGCAGGAAAAGGCTGTTATTTCAGGCAAGGCTTGAGAAGGTGGGACATCCGACACCACTCCTTCTAAGCTGTGTCAGTCAGCTGGAAACTTTGGAAGTGGGTCTCAAAGATCCTGGAATCCAGAGCTCTCTCTAGAAGGATTCTGCAAGGGTCCCAACTCGGCGGCTCCAAAGATTCTCCAAAGAACTTTTCTGGAAGGTGGGTGGAAATTTTTTTGGGGGGGAAGGAAAAATGAGGACGGACCCTTGGGGGGATATATGGAGAGAGAACTTTATTCTCTCTTTATTGCTGGAAATGTTTTCTTTAGAAAGCTCCCACTCAGCCCCTCTTCTTCCATCTAAGTTTTGGCCTGGGAGGAAAAAAGCATTTTCAAAAGAAGTGCAGAAAAACGTGCAGAGGGACAGGAAGAATGCAAATTTATGGCAACCGTCTAAGGTCCCCAATGCTTCTTGCTGTCAAGGAAAATAAGTTGAAATGGGGAAAGATGGTGGCAATGTTGGAAAAAATATTGTTTTCCCACTTCAGGCTGCACCCAGCGCACTCCCGGTCAATCCCCCATCCCGGATTGCAGGAAGCCCACCCATCCAGGGTCCAAAAACAGAGCTGGGGTTGTGTGGATGGAACCTCAGCAAATTTCAGTTCACTGGAGAAACAGGATATTAGGCAGGGAGATCTGAAAATGAAGGAAAACATTATATTTCTTTCTTTATTTAGAAGATTTATGGCCACCCACTCACTCTGGGCATCTTATGTCTCTGGAGATTCTCAATAATCCAGGTCTTGGTGGTCCCAAAGTTTTCAAGAGGCAACTGGACTTCCTTGTTTTTTTTTTATTTGAAGAGGTTTCGCTTCTCACCCATGAAGCTTCTTCGGTTCTGACTGCAAGGCATATAAATCCTTCCATTTTCCGCCATTCAGTCAGAATCGAAGAAGCTTCTTGGATGCGAAGCGAAATGTCTTCAAGGAAAAAAATAAAGAAAATCCTGTAGCCTCTTGAAAAAGAACCTCTGGGCGGCTTACAAACAATAAAAACCCCAATATAAAAAAATAAAAAACAGTAACCCCTCCCCACCCCTCCTGACAACAACACCCAATCAACACAAAAAAAATAAAAAACAGGCAGGAGTTTAAAAAGACATTGACCACCTAATTCATTATTTAAGTAAGTAGCAGTAACAGAGTTGGAAGGGAACTTGGAGGTCATCTAGCCCAACCTTCTGCTCATGCAGGGGACTTGTACTAGGGATTCAAACCGCCGAACTGCCAACCTTTCTGATCGACAAGCTCAGTGTCTTAGCCACTGAGCCACCTGTTACTCTATTCGAAAGAACTGGATTTTTCAGAGCCACCTGAAAGAAAACGGAGATAGTTAGCTTGGGTTGCTCTGAAGACCTTTGCAAATTCCAATCTTCAACCCTTTTTATGAAGATAAGGGAAGCAAAGGAGACGTGGAAAGCAGGACATCAGGTGATCCTAGTGTGCCTCCTGAGCCAGTTTGGTGCAGTAGTTAAGGTGCTGGCCAAGGAACCAGGAGACAGTGAGTTCTAGTCCCGCCTTAGCCACAAAAGCTGGCTGGCAACTTTGGGCCGGACCCTCTCTCTCTTTATCTGCCCAACCCACCTCACAAGGTTGTTGTTGTAGGGGGGGAAAAGAGGAGGAAGGAGTATTATGTAAGTTTGCCACCTCTAGTTACTTATTAAGTAATAAAAGTAGGAAAGCAATTTAACAAATGAAGGAAAACAAGTGATAGAGCCTTGGTGGTGCAGCGGACTAAAGCGTTGTTAAATAGCACTTAAGCTGCCAGCTGCCTGCAATTACTGCAAGTTCGAATCTCACCAGGCTCAAGGTTGACTCAGCCTTCCATCCTTTTGAGGTAGGTAAAATGAGGACCCGAATTGTGGGGGCAATAAACTGACTTTGTACAAAAAAAAAAAAAACACTGCTTAGGGGGGGCCGAAAGCCCTACTAAGCAGGTATATACAAAAGGATGAAGGCTATTGCTTAATGCATTGTAAGCTGCCCTGAGTCTCCGGAGAAGGGCGGCATATAAATCGAACCAATAAATAAATAAATAAATAATAGAGGGGGAACTAACCAGATACCCCCCCCTGCTAAGGTGATGGTTGGGGGGGTTCGGAAGGGGGAGGGGAAGCAGGTTTTTAACAAAGGAACAAGCCTTTGTAAGCCGCTCAGAGTTACCCTGTAAGGAACATGGGCGGCCAGTAAAGTTTACAAATAAAACAGAAATAAATAAACAAGCCTGAAGATGCCTCCTATCCCCTGGTGGCTAAATTGATCATATCCCCACCCAACCGCTTCTCTTTCAGTTTCCACATCTGGAACAAGGGGACAAAGGTTTTTTTTCAACACCTCCTGATCTGTGAGTTTCAAAAAAAAAAAGGAAAATGCCCTTCCCAGCAACACCCTCCTCACTAGGGACCATCTCCAGGGCCAAGTGTTTTGCACTTGTCGAACCCAGCTGCTTTTACAAGCGATAGGAAATGTTTTCCTGCTTTCTCATCTGTCCTGAATGAGCTCTAATGAAAAGCTTCTGTTCTTTCTCCCCTCTCCTGGCTTAGGAAAATCCTGGAAGCCCCTTTAAAACCTTCCCCTCGGATAAATCTGGCCGTCTCTTCTTGCTGTTTGCTCCATCTTGATCTCAGCCACAAGGCAAAGTATTTGGAGTTCTCGCAGATTTCAAAGTGGGTTGCAAAGAGACATGTCGCAGAACACGTAGCCAGGCGTCTGGGCCCACCAGAATCCATCGGATGGAAATGGTCCCAGTGGGTGGGTTTGTGTGGGTTTGTGTAAAGTTTCGCTTTTTACAATGGGCCGGGTGTCTCCTGCTGATATCAAACGGATTCGGCAGAATTTAATTGATGCCATTAGCACAAACCGCTGGAAAGCGTTTGGGTGCTGCAGTTATGCTTCTTTCTCCTCTTTTCAATAGAAAAGGAAAAGTACAGGTAGCTCTTGACTGACAACCATTTGCTTAGCGACCGTTCAAAGTTACAACGGCACTGAAAAAATTGACGTATGCCCGTTTTTCACACTTATGACCATTGCAGCATCCTCAGGATTACGTGATCGAAATTCGGATGTTTGGCAACTGGCATGTATTTTTATTTTTTATTTTATTTTGAATTTGTATACCGCCCTTCTCCCTGAGGACTCAGGGCGGTGAACAGCCAAGTAAAAACATCAAGTACAAATATTAAAATACAGTTAAAATATACATATATAAATTTGGCCCCATTAATTAAAAACAATAAACAAAACACTTAAAAACACTTAAAAAATTAGGCCAGCCCGGCTTGCTGGAAAAGGAAGGTTTTAAGGGCATTGTATTGATTTCGTAATAAACAGCAGTTTGTAAAATGGGGCAAAACTCACTTAAAAACTGCCTCGCTTAACCACAGAAATTATGGGCTCAATTGTGGTCATAAATTGAGGACTACCTGTGTATAAAAACAGCCTTTATTAAAGGCCTTACGGGAGCATTAAAAGGCTTAAATCACAAAGCCAGGTAAAGAGTCATTCCTTTCTGTTTTAAGAGGATTAATCTCACAGCTAATGGACTAATCTGCCATCTGCATTTCCAGCGCTGCCCTGCTAGATTAAAAAGTTAAAGGGTCATCCAGGTATACACCAAAGAGCCACTTCCCAAATAACAAAGAGAAATTAAAGCAGTAATTCTTGGAGACGATTAGAGCCCTTTCTCCCATCTCTTGCCATCCAGGGGGGCCTGACTCAACCTGCCCATCAGCCTCACCCAGCATGGCACTGGAGGCAAACGCCATGCTTATTACAAACAAGCTTTTTTGTTTTGCTTTTTTGATCTACATTATCAATCCATCCATCAATCAATCAATCAATCAGAACAGTGCTGGAAGGGACCTTGGAGGTCTTCTAATCCAACCCTGTTCCCAAGCGGGAGACCCCCTACCATTTCAGACAAACGTCTGTCCAGTCTCTTCTTTAAAAACCCCAGTCATGAAGCCCCCACAACTTCTGGAGGCAAGTAGTTCCACTGGTTAATTGTTCTCACCATCAGGAAGTTTCTCCTTAATTCCAGGTTGTTTCTCTCCTTTATTAGTTTCCATTCATTGTTTCTTCTCCTGCCTTTAGGTGCTTTGGAAAATAATAACACGCCAGCTGCATAAAAAACTTGATTTATTAACTTTTATTATTTATTAACTTGGTATCAGAGATGGCAGGAATATCTCGAGACCTCCGAGGAAGGATCCAGATTTCAATAGAAATCTCAGCAAAGCTGGAAAAGCAACAGGGGAGTTTAACAGTGACGGGAGGGAGGAAGACAGAACAGTCAAAAATCAATAATTGAAGAATGTTTGGATTTTCACAGATGGAAGATGTGGGGAGATCTGTTTATCTTTTCCCCCAAAATTACAGCTCCCTCCATTTCAAGGGGAGTCTGCGTATTGATCCAAAGCTCCTCCTCCCTAAGGATGCTGCCAGAAGCCGTCCCAGTTCAAACCAGTTTGAAACTAGTTTACTTCGTCTGTTTTTCTTACGCAGAGCCAGAAGTGCTGTGGTTGTGGTGATGGTGACAACGGCAAGTAACACCAGTTTATGGCTGTCCTGAATTGTCTAAGAACTAACACAGCCCATCCTGTATTTTTTTTCACCATGCTTTTGAGTAGGGCAGGGGTCTCCAAACTTGGCAATTTTAAGACATGTGGACTTCAAAGCTGGCTAAGGAATTCTGGGAGTAGAAGTCCACACGTCTTAAAGTGGCCATGTTTGGAGACCCCCTACTCCAAAAGATGGTATCCACAGTTTATGAAAGAACAGTTGCATGATCCACTTCAGTTGACCAGGTTGGGGTCCAGCCATCTCAACCTCAAAGGAGGGACTGTGGGAAGGAGAAGTGGTGGGCCCTGTTGCTTTATTTTGCCTTGGCCATTTCCACTGATTATAGGCGATGTCATCCAGACCCCTCTAACCATGTGGCTCTACCCATGCAGAGCTTTGGTCACCTGAGATGAAGCCCAGGATGGGTTGTGCCCCCAGATCTTCCTCCCCGCCTCGTCTCTACCAAGTCCTCTGGGCTATGGCCATCACGAGCCTCTCTGCCAGCAGACCACTGTTGTGCCAGCAGGAATCTATCAGGCTGCTGGACGCCTTCATGAAGGAGATGGTGAGTAGTGGACAGCAAGCGTCCTCTCCCCCCCTCAGAAGACAACCAAAGGGCACCCCAAGCCTAACTGCAACACAAACTGGGTTTGGGAGTTATCTTGAAGTCCTAGCCTGTTTAATCGTGGGTTATTGAATGCACTGAGAGTGCCTGAGATGTTCAAAAAACTAAATTGAAACGGCCAAAGGAAGCAGATGCAAATGGTCACCCCTACAAACAATATTCTATAAACCCTAAACCTTAAACCAGGGCTTAGGTATCACTATGGTTGAGTTTGCATGGCTCTGTAGCCCGCAGGCAACTAGATTTGGGGGTGGGGGAACAGGACTCCTGCTTGTAGCATCTTAGCAGTGTGCATGTTTCTGGTGGCCATGGCTGCTCACAAGTAATAGAAGAGAATATTTGTAACTCGGGGTTGAACTGTGTGCTCCTTGGTGCTCTCTGAGCTTGGCGGTTTTCTTGCAGACGTCTCATCACCCAACTAGGGAACATCTTCAAGACTCCAACACTGATGGTGGTGTTTAGTTGGGTCATGCAACGCCTGCAAGAAAACCACCCAGCTCAGAGAGCACCGAGGACCCCACAGTTGTCCCAAAGAAAAAATTATTCTGTGCATCTTTGAAGGCCCTCCAATGTCTCCATCCAGACTCCTCGGCCCACCAGCATGGAGAGAGGAGATAATTTACAACCACACATCCCATTTATCTTGGTCCCATAACCAACAAAGGCAGGACGGCCTGTTCTTCCTTTCCTTCTTGGATGCTGATCCCTGCCAACATTTTTGCTCATCTCTCTGGAGAGTGCAACGGGCGAGATCCTGGCTTGGGATAATCCATAGCCAGAGACGCATCGGTTTCTGTAAAGGGCTGAGAATTGAGTTTCTGTCTAACTAGGATTTTGGGTGTGAGGCAGGGATGAAATCCAGCAGGTTCTGACAGGTTCTGGAGAACCGGTGGCGGACATTTTGAGTAGTTTGGAGAACCGGCAAATGCCACCTCTGGCTGGCCCCAAAGTGGGGAGGGAATGGGGATTTTGCAATATCCTTCCCCTGCCACACCCACCAAGCCACGCCCACAGAACCGGTAGTAAAAAAAATTGGATTTCACCACTGGTGTGCAGGACACATTAGGAACGTTCAGGGCTGAGATTTTCATTTTCCTGGATTTGGGGGTGTTGGTTTATTTATTTCCTTTCATTTTAAAATATTTCTGTGCAACTATTTTAGGATGAAGGTCCTAGTTTTTGTGTTTCTTGCTTTAAAGTGGGGTGGGGGGAGCCATGCAACCAATTTTCAGCAGGAGGAATCCAAACAAGATCTGGGGGTGTCAGAAAGAACTTAGGGTGTCCATTGCAGCACCGGATTCGAAAGCTGCCCATCACCCCAACATCCTCTTCCTTTCCTCTCCAGGGCAATTCCAGCAGCATCGGGACTCTCTACACCCCGGAAGACATCACGGTATGTGCTTCTATCTTGGGTGTATCAAGGGTGAAACAGGACTTTTGCAGGAATCCTGGGAATTGAAGTCCACAAGTCTTCAGTTGCCAAGGCTGGACACCCCTGGTCTCAGTGCTTGGCGCTCTCTGAGCTGCCTTGTTAGCTTGCAGGTGTTTCATGACCCACCTAGGTAACAAAGGGACAGGGGGATTGTGGAGAGGAGAAGGAAGAGGAAAAGGAGGGAGAGGAGGAGGCGAGGAAGAGGAGGGAAGAGAATAAGAGAAGGAGGAGAGGAGGGGGAGGAGGAAGGAGGAGGAGGGAGGAGAGGAGAAGTGGAAGAGAAGGAGGGAGGAGGAGAGGAGGGAGAGGAGGAGAGGAAGAGGAGGAGGAGGAGGGAGGAGGAGGAGAGGAAGAGGAGGGCAACAACCAGGGGATCCTTCATGCTCTCTAAGATTGATTGTTTCCTTGCAGACGTTTTATTAGCCAACTAAGGAACATCATTAATGCTAGAAGGAATCAGGGTTTGCTGTGACTTTGCTGCCCGTCAGCGTTGGTGGAAGTGTTCTTGATGGTCCCTTGATTAGTCCGTTGTTTACCTTGATTGGGGTCTTGTTTTGCTTCCTGATTATTGGTCTGCTGTTAATCTTGGTGTTAAACTCTTCTTCTCTGGCTTTTGATTGCTGGTGAGGAGGTGTGGTGGCTCCTTTTGTTTCCTTCTGGGCTTTTTGATTGTCTCTTTTGAGTGGTGTGTAGATGTTCTTTATCTAGGTGTGCCTGTTGATGGCCGATCTGTCTGAGTACAGCTCTGTACTCTTCTGGCTCCTTTGATTGGGAGGCAGGGGGGATTGGGATATTGACCCCGGGGAGCTGAGGACCTCTGACTTTGCCCTCCCCTGCTTCAGCCCCAAATTTATTTATTTATTTATTTATTATTTAAATTTATATACTGCCCTTCTCCCAAAGGACACAGGGCGGTGTACAGCCAAAAATAAAAACATAAAAATATAAAATTTAAAACAATTTAAAACTATATTAAACAAATTTGGCCCATATTGATTAAAACCCCCCTTTTTTAAAAAACAAAAAAGCTCTTCCTGCCCTTTCACTCCTGCCACCCGGTGTCTGTCTCGTAGGTCTGTTACGCCAACAACCTGGGCTGCTTCTACCTGGAACTGCAGGTCATCCAGGACGAGCAGGAGGAGCCCTCCGAGACCCTCTCCCGGCTCATCCGGCGCCTGGAGCAGCTGAGAAGGAAGCTGCAAAGGACCGGCCAAGTCAGCCATTGTGCCACCTACCCACCGTGCCACGCTCACCCAGAGAAGCCCGCCATGGCTTTCCTAAGGAAGCTTCTGGAGATGTTTCAGTGGGGGTGCAATACAAAAGACTTCTGCCCAAGTCCAGGGCCTGGAAACACCACCCTCATCCCCCAGGCCACCGCTTCTTCTCCCACGTCTGCGGTGAAGGACCACCAGGTCTAGCTGAAGTTAAAAAGGAGCCGGTGCCACCCTCGGAGGCTGCCTCCAACCTGCAGAGAGGAGGGCTTCTCCCAGGCTGGTGAGCTGATCAGGGATGACGGACGAAGACATCTGGAACCTGTTGACCATCCAGGTGAATGGAGGAAAGAGAGCCAGGGATTCTGGCAACCATGCCCTGGCACAAGGGCTGCTGGGCATTGTGAGAAATCTCATACCCAAATATATTTTATTCTTATACTGTTCCCATTAACAGAATCCACAATGGGAATCTGAGAATCGGCGTCTTCACTAGATAATAGACAGTCAAGCTGAAAATCAATCAATCAAGTTGAAATAGCAAACAGGGATGAAAATCCTTTACTCAACCGTCCTCAAACCCCCAAATAACTTACCCAGGCCTAATCCACATATCAAAGGAGAAGGTCTGCAAGAGCAATTAGAGTTAATTAAATTAAGTCTCCTAAACGGAATTGCATGTTCAGGAGTATATATGCTTACACAAACACACACACACCCCTCAAGTGTCACCCTAGAATCAGCACATAGACACTTCCCTACAAGCTCCCCCTATATAAGTCTGCTGCTGTACCCCATTTTTTTTTTTTTAATTTGATTTATATGCCGCCCTTCTTCGGAGACTCAGGGCGACTTACAATGTGCTCAGCATTTCTCTGCAGCTGCGTATTTCTTTCCTGACAGCTGTCTGGATCTCATTTTTGTTGATTCTTGTGCAGCCCCGGCTCAAGTTGGAACCCAACTTATTCTTCTGACAGCATCTTCTGTGCCTGGGAAAACGAAGAAGTCGAGGAGCGCAAGGCTTGGAAATAAATAGCCGAGCAGCCCAGCCTGTGCAGGAAAATTTTTTTTTTAATTTTTTTTTTTAATTTTTGATTTATATGCCGCCCTTCTCCGAAGACTCAGGGCGGCTTACAATGTGCTCAGCAATAGCCTTCATCCTTTTGTATATTTATACAAAGTCAGCTTATTGCCCCCACAAACTGGGTCCTCATTTCACCTACCTTAGAAAGGATGGAAGGCTGAGTCAACCTTGAGCCTTGGCGAGATTCGAACCCTGCAGTAATTGCAGGCAGCTGGTCTTAATAAGCTTAATAACAGGGTGCCTTAAACCCCTGTAGTACCAAGGCTCATTGAAGAATGGCATCTTCTCCCAGCATTCCTAAGCAGGTAAAGACTCATCTGTAGGGCGGGGAGCAGAATGCAGAATAATAGAGTCGGAAGGAACCTTAGAGGTCTTCTAGTCTGACCTTGCCCTGCTCAAGCAGGAGACCCTATACCATTTCCCACAAACCCAGTCACTTCTTAAAAACTTCCAGTGTTGGAGCATTCACAACTTCTGGAGGCAAGCGGTTCCATTGGTTAATTGTTCTCACTGTCAGGAAATTTCTCCTCAGTTCTAGGTTGCTTCTCTCTTTGATCATCTTCCTTCTGTTACCTCTTGTCCTTCAGTTAGGTAGGATAGGTCAGAATACAGAATAAGAGAGTAGGAAGGGACCTCGAAGGTCTTGTAGTCCAACCCCCTGCTCAAGCAGCAAGATTTTATGCCACGGGTGTCCAACCTTGGCAACTTTTAAGACCAGGGACTTCAATTCCCAGAATTCCCCTGCCAGTTGTGGGAGTTGCAGCATTTTGGTACCCCTGTAACAACTTGGTGGTGTTTCCACAGAGAAACCAGAAGGAAGGTTGGCTGATTACACTGGAAGCTGCTGCTTACTCCTGAAACTGGTGAGTTCCTACCATATTTTCATTCTAACTTGGGAGGTTGATAAGTAGACCTCCATCCTGGGCAGGGTTCCTGGGCAGTGGATTTCTTCAGAGCCCAGGTTTCTTACCAAACTTGTGGCTTTGGATGTACAGGTAGTCCTCGATTTACGACCACAGTTGAGCTCCAAATTTCCATTGCTATGCAAGACAGTTGTGAAGTGAATTGCACCCCATTATACAATATTTTTCGCCACCGTCGTTAAATGATTCAGCTGCAGTTGTTAACTGAATCATGCAGTTGTTAAGCTTCCCCCAGGGACTTTGCCTGTCAGAAGCCGGCTGGGAAGGTCACAAAAGGGTGATCACATGAGCCTGGGATGTTGCAACCGTCGTAAATACGAGTCAGTTGCCGAATGTCTAAATTTGGATCACATGAGAACGGGGATCTTTGGATGATCAGTAAATGAATGGTTATAAATTGAGGACTACTCTACTGCTTGTGGAGAATGTTTATTTCACATGGAGCTTTTATCTCCCCCCTGGAGAAATTTCATCAGACAAAATTTTCCCTTTAGAAAATAAAGAGCCAGAAGTCCGCAGAGAGGACAACTCTAAGTCCGTGCGATAGCAGATGGAGCCTGTACCTTCCCCTAAAGAATCCAGCAAGGGCTTTATGGGCTTCAAAAGTTTATTTCCCTAAGAAAACTCATCCTCCAGGTAAGTGTTTGCTTTGTCAAAGGCGGGAGGGAGGGGAAGAAACCATCCAAATGTTTTTACTACTGGTTTTGTGGGCGTAGCTAGGTGGGAGTGGTGTGGCTTGGTGGGCGTGGCTTGGCTTGGCATGGCAGGGGAAGGATACTGCAAAATCTCCATTCCCACCCCACTCTGGGGCCAGCCAGAGGTGGCATTTGCCGGTTCTCCGAACTACTCAAAATTTCTGCTCCAGTTCTCCAGAACCTGTCAGAACCTGCTGGATTTCACCCCTGGAGGAAAGCCATTGTATTCTCTTGCATTCCTGTGAATTTTCCATCTCTTATTTTACCAGGTGAAAGGAGACTCAAAAGAACGGAGGAAAAAACCAGTGATTTGTGACTTGGTCAGCTATCTGCCAATTCCCAAGAGCTATCCTTCAATGGCTACTGAAAAAAAAGTTTCTTTCTTTTGTTGCAAATTTTGTTATGGGACTTCAGTCAGATGGACTTACAGAAGCTGTATAAACAATAATGCCAACAAAACCAAAGGAAAACAAATAAATATTTTTATATCACATACAATTATAACAACAATAAAACAATAGCAATCCCATCAATTAGCAGATCAGTAGGCCTATCAAGAAAAAAAGAGGGAATTTAGGTAACTAGGAGCCAAATTGCTCAAGGTTTATACATTTGCATCAAGAACTTGGAGATGGTTGGGAATAAATAAGGTAGTCCACGATTTACTGGCTGGGAAATTCTGGGAGTTGAAGTCCACAAGTCTTTAAAGTTGCTGCGGTTGGGCATCTCTTCCTTAGATTCTGTGATTCAACCCAATCCAAAAGGAATCCTATTGCTATGATCCAGCTGTGGTTATTGGTATACTGAGGTCTAAATTCAACCTCATTGTCCCCACTACTAATGGGGTAGTGATCCATTAGGAGTTGCTGGCTGGGGATGATGTGAACTGTGATCTCACTTCAGGAGGAGCTTCCTTGAGAAAGGCTGATCTAACGAAAGAGGAGGAAAGGGTAGTAGAGATTATTCTGTTGCTTTCTGTATTTTATCTGGGTTTTTGAACTGAAGGCAAGGGTTGGGCTACCTCAAGGATGGCAAAGGCAGAGTGGTGGCCTGAGGAAGGAATGGCTTTCCGAGTAGATGCTACCTGAAACCCAAGGCTGGGCAGTTTGACTTCAAGAAGCCCAAGCCTCCCACAAAAAGCAGCTGCAAACTCCCTCACACTCGTTTCATTCTTCATAGAATAGAATATAATTCTTTATTGGCCAAGTGTGATTGGACACACAAGGAATTTGTCTTGGTGCACACGTTCTCGGAGTACATAAAAGAAAAGATACATTTGTCAAGAATCATAAGGTACAACACTTAATGATAGTCCTAGGGTACAAATAAGCGATCAAATCATACTAGGAAATAATCAGTATAAATCATAAGGATACAAGCAACAAAGTTACAGTCATGCAGTCATTAAGTGGGAGGAGATGGGTGATAGGAACGGTGAGAAGACTTAATAGTAATAGTAATGCAGCCTTAGTGTATAGTTTGACAGTGTTGAGGGAATTATTTGTTTAGCAGAGTGATGGCGTTCGGGGAAAAACTGTCCCTGTGTCTAGCTGTTCTGGTGTGCAGTGCTCTATAGCGTCGTTTTGAGGGTAGGAGTTGAAACCATTTATGTCCAGGATGTGAGGGGTCTGTAAATATTTTCATCTTTGCTGAACTGGCATCCTATCCTTTCTCCAGCAGGTAAAATGTGGTCTTGGTGCAGTGCTCCCCACAATGACCCTGTGAGATGGACCAGGGTGCAAGTCCCTCCTGGCTGAGGGGGTGACTTAACCTCAACCCCCTTCCAAGCAGCTTCCAGAGGGTCTTGACTGGCCAACTTCCACTAGGTGCTTGCCCTTTCTTTCTTTCTTTCTTTCTTTCTTTCTTTCTTTCTTTCTTTCTTTCTTTCTTTCTTTCTTTCTTTCTTCTTTCTTTCTTTTTCTCTTTTTCATTTATTTATTTACTGCATTTATTTATTTTATATTACATTTTATTTCTTACATTTATTAAATTTAAACTATTTATTCAATATTGGACCCTGACTCCCATCATCCCCAGCTGTCAGAGAGGCGGCTGCGGCTGATGGGAACTGCCACCTGCCGCTCTCCCCCAGCACGAGGGACGCTCATCCCGGTCCAGATGGCATCCAGCCACTGCATCCGAGCTCTGCCATTGGCTGGAACCTTTCCCCAAGCCAGCCAATCAGCACCCGTTACGTCAACGGCCCGCCGGCCGGAAAAAAGAATCTCCGCCTATTTCGGATTTGGGATTTTAGGAGCGAGCGAGGCGACAGGAGCGGCCTAGAGCGGCCCGTTGTGATGTCATCCGCCCCAGACACGCGGGAATCTCCTGTCGAATCAGCACCCCGGCTCCCCCATGACGCACCCTTCTCGGGATCTCGCGAGACTTCGCGGAATCTCCGCGTTAGGAGGCGGGGGCCTCTGTTTTGCTTTGAGGCGCCTCGGTTCGCCCCTCTCGGGAAGGAGGAAGCCGGGCGAGGCACCCCGACCGCCGCGGCCGCCGGCCGAACGACCGAGGACCTGGTAAGCGGCGCCCAGGAGAACCGGGGCGACCTTTGACCCCTCGGGAGCCCCTCCCGCCGGGGGAATTCCCCGCCCGCATGGCAGACCTCTTGGATTACAGCTCCCATCCTCCCCAGCCGCTCGCCCGGTGCTCCCCAAGGGCCCTGGACTACAGTCCCCACTCTCCCCGGTCTCCTCTCCGAACCACAAGCCCTATCCTCCCCGGCAGGACGGCCCCCGCCCTCTCAGGGGCCGAGACTGCAACGCCCATCATCCACAGCCGCCAGCCTCCTTCCAGGCAGCCGATGCTGGGGCCGCCCCTCCAACCAAGGGGTGTTTTGTTTGCGGGGTATTGATTTCAAGAGCCATAAGATTCCCCCAACTTACAACATAAACACTCAGTAATACTTCTTTAAAAGGAATAAAAATTAAATACTAACATTTGACAATCCAATGCTCTTCTTCTACCGCCATCGGTGGGAAATCAGGAGTCCAGAGGCCGGTGGGCGGGGACACTGTTTATTTGCATCCCACCTTTATTGTTTCTGTAAATAACTCACAGTGGTGAAGATATCTAATATTCCCCCTTCCTCCTCTGTCTTCCCAACCACAACAACCCTGTGAGGTGGGCCGGGCTGAGAGAGAGAAAGGGACTGGCCCAAAGTCACCCAAGCTCATTTTCATGGTTAAGGCGGGACTTGAACTCACCATCTCTCACTTCCTTTTGTTCTCCAAGTTTTATTTGTTTTACTTATATAACATTCATTTTCATCAAACAGTGTGCGGTCTGGGTACAATTATATTTAAGTAGTCATAATACAACACTTTGTTGTGATATTCATCACCATAATATTGATAATATACTAGCATAATAATATAATAACAATAATACGTAACATTTTCTTTTAACAACTCTCCACTTTAACATTTCTTCTTTTTATATCTCCTCCCTTCTAACTTCTGTTTCTGTTGTCTAGCCATTGATCAAATATGTCCCATATCAGATAATCTCTCACTTTCTAACTTGGTGCTTTAACCACTAGACCAGCAGTGGTGCCCAACCTTTGCAGCTTGGTGGCCCGGCTGAGGTGGGGAAGAGGGGAACTGGGCCGTGTGAGCAGCTCAACTTGTGCAAGTTTCCACCCCCCGCCCCGCCCCTTGCACAAGGGCTGCGTGCACACACACGCTGACCTGCCACTCAATTCCAAATAGGTCATGGCCTGATAGTGGGCCAGGGGTTGGGGACCCCTGCATTAGACCAATCTGGCTCATTGTTGTATCCCTCACTGGGTGAGAGAAAACTATGTGGAATCCTTTGCACCCAGGGTCCTTCTGTTGACCTGTCCCTGTCTGAGCCAATCCCCTTTCCCCATCAGACACATCAAAATTTTCCCTCTGGGCTTCTCTTTCTCCGCGGTCAGAGGGCGCAGTCAAGATGTCTGACAGCGAAGACAGCAACTTCTCCGAAGATGAGAGCGAGCGTAGCAGCGAGCCTGAGGAGGTGGAGGAGAACGAGGTGAGCCTGAGCCGCCCAGGGCTGAGAATTGGGGTTCAGGGATTCCCTTTGGCAAACTTGAGGACCAACTGTTTCTTCCCAGCAAAGTGGGGGAAAGCAAAGCTGCTTTCGTTGAGCTTTAGTTTAGCCAGACCGGTTCTCCCTCGTCCCTGCAGGCAGAAGAGCGGGCCAGCGTCGTAGGAAGCGAGAAAGAAGAAGCGGAGGAGGAAGAGGAGGAGGAAGAGGAAGAATACGACGAGGAGGAAGACGAAGATGATGATCGGCCTGCAAAAAAACCCAGACATGGAGGCTTTATTTTGGACGAAGCTGGTAAAAACGCCCTGCTTTAATAGTTGGGGTTTGATAGTGAAGAATACAGGGAGTCTTAAACTTACAACAGTTTTCTTAGTGACCCTTCAAAGTTACAACGGCACTGAAAAAAGTGACTTATGACCATTTTTCATGTTTATGACCATTGCAGCATGGTCACATGTTCAAAATTTGGACGCTGGGCAATTGACTCATATTTATGACAGTTGCAGCTTCCCGGAGTCACATGATCCCCTTTTGCGACCTTCTGACAAGCAAAGTCAATGGGGAAGCCAGATTCACTTAACGACTATGTTACTGCAATCTGCAATCATTTACTTAACAACTGTGGCAAGAAAGGTCATAAAATGGGGCAAAATTCACTTAACTGTCTTGCAATTTCGGGCTTAATTGTCATAAATCAAGGACTTACCTGTATGCAGGAAGTAACCAAGTTCTTCCTGTTTCTCACGGTGTGGGTTTCCCCTGTTCTCTCTGTTTGCAGATGTTGATGATGAGTATGAAGACGAAGATCAGTGGGAGGATGGAGCAGAGGACATCCTGGAAAAAGGTAGGGCCGACCAGCTTCCTGTCCTGATATCTGAGATCCAGAGATCAAGACCTTGCAAAGTGTACAAGTCCGACATACCTTTTCCTCTGAAGTTCCTGTGGTGATGGGGTTCCTGTTTTCCTCCACCTACCTTCCCTGCCGGGCACTCCCTACACAGGCAGGATTAAAACCTCCAGGAGGCTGGTTGGGAATTTGGGAGCACAATCTCAGCGTCTAGCAGGGTGCCTGTGGCTTTCGGAAGTGGCCTTCCACTGGCTAGAAGAAATTTAACCAGCTGTCTTTTGAATAGGTTTTCCTTTTCCTCGATTGCGGGATGATTTCCTCAATTACGATTGGAGACTTCTTAAAGTCTGTTGAGCTATGACTACTTTTCAAAAGTTTTTTTTTTTTTTTTTTTGGCTTTCTCCTGTCAGAGCTAGAAACAATCTCTTCTCCCCTCTGGGATGTCTGCCACCCTCTTCCCAACCTGCAAAAACCAAATGTTTCTATAAAGCCCCAAATCTGGGTTAAAACTATAAACAAATCCTTGGTTGCAGAGGGTCTATTTTGTGCGGTACCTGGCAGAATGCAAGAGGCGGTAACAGTGCCTCTGAGACCTCCCTGCCCGGGTCCTAGCCCTTTCCTCCACCCCCCCAGGCTGTCCCTATCCCTGTCCCCAACTCTCCCTCCTCTCTCCCCACTTCCTGATGGCTTCTCCTTTGCGTTTCCGTGCATCTCATTCGCTTCTGCTTGGTTTGTGCCTCATCTTAATTTTGTTCCTTCCGCTTTTCTGTTCCCCATTCACCTCCACCCTGTGGTTGGTTTTGATGGTATTATTTGGCTCATACTGTCCGCCTTTCCACCACCACCACCTCCTCCTCCTCCCGAGCAGAAGAAATCGAAGGTAAGACAGTTTTTTGTTTTTCTCCTCTCCTCTCCATTCCAGCTCCTCTCCTCTCCTTTCCACCAGCTGCCTTCCTTTTCTGCTTCGTTTCAGCCAGGTGGGACGCAATGAATGGGGAGTATAAGAGGGAGGGGAAGAGCATCCCCAGCACGCGGGCTTAGCTGCTGCAGGAAGTGCAGGGATCCTCAGGGTCAGGATGTCCAGTGGTCCAGGCATTCAAAAGCCGTCTGCAAGATCTGCAGCTGAGGTTCTTGGTTCATGTCCTGGAGTGCCAATAAATCTCTGTGCATAGGAAAAGAGTCCGGTTTCAACCCAGTTGCCTCTCTTTGCATGCTTCTTTTCTATGCGCAGGGACTTGCAAACATCCCCTCACAAACAATTATGCAAGCCTGCTGTTGCTTTTCTGCCTCTGTCTCTCCTGAATGTCCTGATAAGGCCACTGGAGCATCAGTGCATAGAAACAGGGCAGCCTGGCTGCAGTTATCAGTAGCTTTCTGGGAGATTGCAAGAGCTGCAAAAGTCTTTTTTTTCCTACCTTCTTCCTTCTTTCCTCCTTTTCCTGGGCTTTTTTGGTCAGAGGTCTAGTCTTCGCAGAGAGCAGTGGGCTGTCCCAGCCACCAAACTTGATGTCTGGAAGCTGCTGGTCCTTCCTTCTCGGCTTTCTCTTCAAATTTGCCCACTGCCTCTCTGCTTCTCCTTCCTCTCCTGCCCTTTGCCAACTCCTGTCTTTCTTCTTAGCCTCCAACATTGACAATGTGGTGCTGGACGAAGACCGTTCCGGAGCCCGGAGACTGCAGAACTTGTGGAGGTAATAGGAAGGGGGCATTCCAGGGGATGGGGGGGCTCTTCTGGGCTCACTATCTGAGGTTGCCAAGTTTGGGGGACCCTGGATTAAATCGATGACCCTACTCCTTTATATAGCCCATCACTATTTTAGCTGTTTCTTTGTTAACTTTAATGCTATATTTATTGTCTTACTTTTAATCTATAATATTGGTTTAGCAGATTAGAAGCTGCCCAGAATCGTGTGGAAGAGAGCTGGATGGCAAATAATTAAATGAAATACAATAACAACCTAGAACATCCACATATGTGTATAGCCCCCAGTCATAGGGGGACTTACAACCACGTGGTTCATTCCTGTTAGAAATTCTGTTTACATATAGCACCACAGAGCAAAGAGTACAGTCACCATGTGCTTTACTGTTCAACTGTTCTACTATAACAGGAAACAAGTTCTACTTGGAACAAAAGAGCATAGAGTATATATCATACCAGTAGATACAAACTTGTAAACACTGACATCTACTGGCTAAATACTACTGTGGTTGTTGCATAAAAATATATTCCAACTATTCCTCTTTTTTTTCTACTTCTCTGCTCTCTGTCTCTCTCACTTTCTTCAGGGACCAAAGAGAAGAAGAGCTGGGCGAGTATTACATGAAGAAATATGCCAAGTCTTCCGTGGGCGAGACGTAAGTAGGGGCATCTCCTCTGCTAAGAGTCCCCTTGGGTTCCTGATCAGCAGCCCCGTTTCCTGGATTCTTCCAGCCTTTCAGCCAAGGTTTCTTTTTTCCTTCGGTCTCTAGTGTGTATGGTGGCTCCGACGAGCTTTCTGATGACATTACACAACAGCAGCTGCTTCCGGGAGTCAAGTAAGAGACGATGGATTATACCTGTGGGGTAGTGCGAGGAGAGTTTGTTGGGGGCACAGGGCAGCGGTGGTGGAGGCTGAAGGGGCCCAGCCAAGACGCCGTGAGTCGGCCCAAGGAGCAGAGACCGCTTGTCGGACAGGACAAACCAACCTTACGGGCTTTGTTTTCCCTCCCATTCAGGGACCCCAATCTTTGGACAGTGAAATGTAAGGTAAGTCTTCGTGGGTCAAGATTAGCCGGGGGGCCCCAGTGGGGGAACAGTGCAATGGAGGGGATTGATTGAGTAATAACAGATCCCACAACTCCCTTCCCCACGTCTCCTTGGTTTTAATGTTTTCTTATGTTTTAACTATATACATAAAACTAAACTGCCCAGAATCACCCTATGATAGGATGGGCAGCCAATAAAATTTATAAACAAACTCGGTTATCCTCATGAAGGGGCTTCTTTGACTTCAGGTCAGGTGGCAGGAGCACGGTGGCTCCTGGGGCTAGGACGCTGGGTTGGAGGTTAGCAAGCCCGTGTTCGAGACCCAGGTGTTGCTGCGGTGGGGTGAGCTCCCCTCATTGGCTCAGCTCCCTTGATGTGGACATGAACAGAGCCCCCATGGCGTCCCCCAGGGATTGGTGATGTCACTGGCTAATCCTTTCAACCCCGAAGCGCCTTAAACAGTGCCTGTGGCATGAACGGTGGGGGTGAGGTCAGGTGGCCCTGAGGCTGTCCTGGAGCCCTATTGCCACTGCTGCTTCTCTTGTGTTCCCCCTCCAGATTGGAGAGGAGCGTTCTACCGCGATTGCCCTGATGAGGAAGTTCATCGCCTACCAGTTCACGGACACAGTGAGTGGGGTGGAAAGTGGGGAAAGGAGGAAGATTTCGTGGGTCTGGTTTGGCTTTGTCCTTGGGCCCCTGGATATGGGAGACCCGTGTCCATTCATAAGTTCTCCAAGTCTTGGGCCTTTCTTGACTTGGCTGCTCAGCCATAAAATTAGGAATCTCTCCTGAATCCTCTGGGTACATGTAGGGTTATGGCCTTGGGAGAGTAGTAGAAGGCCTTATCCTGTTTTAAAAGATCTATGGAGAAAAATCAGACAGGCCGTTCCTTGTACACAAAACCTTCGACTCCCCTGGTGCCTTATTTTATTGATATCCAGTTGTTTCAACAACTCAAAGCAGCAAATGAACGCAACACTCCTTCCTCAGCTTTTCCCCACAACAATCCTGTGAAGTGGATTGGGCAGAGGGGGGGAGGGGCTGGCCCAAAATCACCCAGCTGGCTTTCATGCCTAAAATGGGACTAGAATTCACTGTCTCCTGGTGATTACCTAAAGTCTCTTGAACCCGCCGTCTCATGCATGGTACCTTTTGCGTATTTCTGGCGATAACAAGGGAGAAGGCTTCTCGCTGCCCCTGTGCAAATCCTGCCCTGGCCCGTGAGTTGCGTAACCTCCCCTCCTGCCTGCTGCTGTGTCTTCGCAGCCCTTGCAGATCAAATCGGTGGTGGCTCCTGAGCACGTGAAGGGCTACATCTACGTGGAGGCCTACAAGCAGACCCACGTCAAGCAGGCCATCGAAGGGGTGGGCAACCTCCGGATGGGCTACTGGAACCAGCAGATGGTGCCCATCAAGGAAATGACCGATGTCCTGAAGGTGGTGAAAGAGATGACCAACCTCAAGCCCAAATCTTGGGTGCGACTCAAGAGGGGAATCTACAAAAGCGACATCGCTCAGGTGAGCCGAGTTTAGACAGCACGTTTTTCAGAGGGAAAGAGGATCACCTTAACCATTTTCAGAAGATATTTCCGAAGCGTGGGGGAAACTTACTGGGAAGAAGGACAGAGAGTTGTTAGGGATCTACAGGTAGTCCTTGACTTACAACAGTTTATTTAGTGACCGTTCAAACTTACAACAGCACTGAAAAGAGTGACTTATGACCATTTCTCACACTTATGACCGCATCTCCACGGTCATGTGATTTACATTCAGATGCTTGGAAACTAACTCACAGTTATGACGGTTGCAGTGTCCCAGGGTCACATGATCCCCTTTTGCAACTTTCCAAAAAGCCAAGTCAATGGGGAAGCCCGATTCACTTAACAACGGTATTACTCATTTAAGAACTGCAGCGGTTCACCTAATGAAGGTCGTAAAACGGGGCGAACCTCACTTAACAAGTTTCTCACTTAGCAACATAAATTCTGGGCTCAATTGTGGTCGTAAAGGCGAGGCCCCCCTGTGTTTTGTGATTTCACCCACATTGACTGAAGCCACTTCCTTCTCTTGTTGTTAGGTGGATTACGTGGAGCCAAGCCAGAATCAGATTTCGCTCAAGATGATTCCGCGCATTGATTTCGATCGCATCAAAGCTCGAATGAGCCAGGTAGGTGATGTGTGGCCTTACAGGAAGATCTCTGCATTTAAATATTCGGCTGAGCCTTCATTTTTCCTGTCTTAATCGTCGTTAACGTTTGGGGCTGGAACAGTTGCCTGGTCTTCGGTTTTATAAGACGGTAGCAGTGTTATTTGGAGTATCATTTCAGATATCCTCACATCTTTCCCAGCTCCAGTCCTCCACCTGCTTATTTACCGCAGTTGAATCTTGTTTTCTTTTCTCCAAATCAGCTAAGGTGGTTAGGAAGAGATGGAGTCAGAGTGTCAGCTCTGAAGCTGGCCTGACTCGAGGCCATCTTGGAGGCTTCAGTGTTGCCACTGTGGCAGGAGAGTCAAACTCGATTTCATGGAGGGCCACATCAGGGTTGTGTTTGACTTCGGGGGGCTTGGGGGGGCATGACCAGATCGATGTCACTCATCGAGGCTCCATTTTCAGCCTCGATGGCCCGCCCAGGCTCTGTTTTCAGCCACAATGGCCTCCTGCAGCCCTCTGTCAGCAAAAACGGAGCTCGGGGAGGCTGTGTGCAGCCTGCCCAGGCTCCATTTTCGCTGAGAGTGTTGTAGGAGGACATGGCAGGTGAAAACAGTGCCCAGGTAGGCCCCCTGCAGCCCTCCTGAGCTCCGTTTTCACTAGCACCATGGGCCGGTCCTTTGCTGTTTTCAGGGCAGGCCCACAAGCCAGATCTAAGCACCCCAGAGGCTGGATCTGGCCCGTGGGCCTTGATTTTGTCATCCCTGCACTATGGTGCTGAGGGATAGGGAGGGGGGAATAGAGATAGTTGGGGGTTTTGTAGCCAAAACAAAATAGTTTCCCCTGAGAACCAAGGACATTCCCGCAAGCGGCTGAAGCGAGGAGGAGTGAAGTTTCCAAGCAACCAGACAGCCTCTCGATTGGACCATGTGACTGATTGTTTGCGGAAGGGGGGAAAACTTTTAATTCGGTGAAAACCGCGGGAACCTTTAGAGTCGGTTTTCACCAGTCTGTGCCAATATGATATAGCCAATAAACCTGTTCTTTGAGGAATTCCCCTGCATCGGAGTTCTGTTTGCTAGGGGTGTATTCCTTGGAACCCTGACCCAGAGCCCTAGAGAAGCCTTTGCGAAATAATAAAATGCAAAAAGCAAATAAGCCCCCGTCATAGCCTCTTTTTCTAAAGATTTATGCTAAGTGTTTGGGCTAACGGTTCGTCCAAATCTCTCTCCGTTGGCAGAAAGATTGGGTGGCGAAATGGAAGAAATTCAAGCGTCCCCCACAACGGCTCTTCGATGCGGAAAAGATCCGGTGAGTCAGCCATGCCTTTCGGAGAGACGGGATCAGCCTTTGGAAAGGCGGGTGGAGCTGAGGAGCACAGAACGACTGGACCAGTGTTTCTCAACCTTGGTAGCTTGAAGATGGGTGGACTTCAACTCCCAGAATCCCCCAGCCAGCGCTGCTGGCTGGGGGATTCTGGGAGTTGAAGTCCACCCATCTTCAAGCTTCCAAGGTTGAGAAACACTGGACTGGACGGTTCAGTCTAGTGAGGGGCACAGGGAACTGACCCGCAACAGTGTCCCCGGGGTCACGTGATCCCTTTTTTGCGACTGTGGCGAATCACTTAACAACTGTGGCAGGGGGTGGTAAAATGGGCCCAAACTCAACAAATGTCTCACTTAACAACAATTGTCATAAGTCGAGGACTAACTGTTTATCTAGCCTAAATGAAAAGGAAGGACTAGGGGGGACATGATAGCATCTTCCAATATTTGAGGGGCTGCCCCCAAAGAAGAGGAGGTCAAAATATTCTCCAAAGCACCGGAAGGCAGGACAAGAAGGAACAGATGGAAGCTAATCAAGCAGCCTGAAACTTAAGGAGAAACTTCCTGACAGTGAGGACAATTAACCAGGGGAACAGCTTGCCACCAGAAATTGTGGCTTCTCCGTCACTGGAGGGTTTTAAGAAGAAACTGGATAGCCATTTGACCGAAATGGCCTGGGGTTTCCTGTCTGAGCAGAGGGTTGGACTAGAAGGCCTCCAAGGTCCTTCCAGCTATGTTATTCTGCTGTGTGGAGAAACTGCTTTGGGTTGATTTGTCATGTCCTGCTTTGGCTTAACTCACCCTTCGCGGGGGGGGGGGGGGGGGGACTGGATTTCCTACAGTCCCGTCCCAGTGGGGGCTTTTTCATCAAACTTCTCCTCCCTCCCCCTTCCAGATCTTTGGGTGGTGACGTGGCCTCCGATGGGGATTTCCTCATCTTCGAAGGGAATCGCTACAGCCGGAAAGGGTTCCTCTTCAAGAGCTTCGCCATGATGGCTGTGGTGAGGATGGGGGCTGCTTGGCGGGGCGGGGTTCTTCTTCGGAGTGTGGGATGGGTGTTCACGGCTCATGGACCAATATTTCACACACCCAATATGCTCATTGTCCCTTTTCATCTAGTCTCGCGTTAATCTCTAACCTTTCAAAGCCAAATGTTTTAATGTTTTTAATGCTAGGGAATGTCATCAATGCTAGAAGGGCGTGGAGTTTCTGTAATGGAGGGAAAAGGAGGAGGGGGGGACTCCAGGGTCCTTGGTGCTTCCTGAGGTTGGTGGTTTTCTCACAGACATTGCAGTACCAAACTAGATCACATCATCAGTGCCACTACTGAGTATACTAGCCACTAGTATATCAATAGAGAGCTTCAAGGACCCCACAGTCTTTTTCCTCCTCCTCCTCTCCACAAATCCCCCTTCTCTTCTAGCACTGATGATGTTACCTAGTTGGGTAATGAAATGTCTGCAAGGAAACCACCAAGCTGAGAGAGTTACAAGGACCCCACAGTCATTGCCGTCCTCCTCTTTCTCCTCCCTGAACATACACACACACCTCCTAGCATTGATGATGTTCCTTAGTTGGGTAATGAAATGTCTGCAAAAAACCACCAAGCTCAGAGAGCACCCAGGAGCCCACCGTGCAAGCTGAGCCACAGAGGTTCTTCCTCTGCTATCAGCTTGGAGTCCAGTTCTGGTTCCTGTCTCGAGGGTCCTCTCTGGGTTAATTTCCCCTCCCCCTCCATTGCTGGCTCTTGTTTTGACTTCAGATCACCGATGGAGTGAAGCCCACTTTGTCCGAGCTGGAGAAATTTGAGGACCAGCCTGAAGGGATCGACTTGGAGGTGGTGACCGAGAGCACAGGTGCGTCCCCTGCTTCCTTTTACTCCTGAGGGGACGCTGCCTTGATGTGGCAGGTCCTGGGGGGCTCCCAGGAAAAGGACATCGGGTGTCCCATGTGTTCAGCTATGACCAGGCTATGATCTTTTCTGGCTCCTGGCTAAGGGCAAACGCCTCTGCCCATCGGAAGGCCCTTGAAGGAGGCCACTGGACAGAGCATCTTCACACCTTCCCGTTTTGGTTTCAGGGAAGGAACGGGAACACAACTTCCAGCCGGGAGACAACGTGGAGGTGTGCGAAGGGGAGTTGATCAACCTGCAGGGGAAGATCCTGAGTGTGGACGGGAACAAGATCACCATCATGCCCAGGCACGAAGACCTCAAGGTAGGGGCCTCTTGACCATTTCTCTGGCTCTCAGCTTCAGCCTGCCAGTTTCCTCTCTCTGTGCCCACCTTTACAAAAAGCAGTTCCCCATTCTGTCTGCCTGTGGGGCCTCAGGAGAAGAGGAGCCTGCTTCAGCTGTGGGGCTGAGAACCAGCTACCTCTCTCTCTCTCTCTCTACCCAAGGACTGTGTCCTGGCCCTGAGCAAGAGGGCCAGTCCTGTCTGGCCTGGAAGGCAAACCTGGGTTAACCCAAGTCCGTCTCATCCAGGATTGTGTAAACTGAGCTGTCTTCCAAGGCTTTGGAGCAGGAAAAACCCACCACACCTGCTCCTTTACATGCTGTGCTTTCCTGTGGCTGATTTATTTTCCTGTATAAATGACATTTAGTTTGATTCTTACAGCCCCCTGCTCAAGGAAGCCTCGTTTGCCTCGGGGTGTTATATGAACGCTTCCTATTAGTTAGGGCTTGCTAACCTTAGCAACTTTTAAGATGTGTGGGCTTCAACTCCCAGAATTCTGCAGCCAGCATGAATAGACTTCAATTCCCAGAACTCCCCAGCCAGCATATGTGAATTCACCTCCCAGAATTCCCCAGCCAGATGAGCGGACTTCAATTCCCAGAAATTGAAGTTGAAGTCCATATATCTTAAAGGCTGAAAAATTCTGCTGCAAGTGGAGGCCCTTGGAATCTCTCTGCCGAAAACCCGACCTCTGACCTCTCCTCTGCAGACCCTCATTTCCCATCCAACAAACAAAGACACCCCCTCCCCACTCCCTATTTGCAGGGAGAGCTCTCGTCCCCCATCCTCTGCTCTTTTGTTCCCCTCCTTCTCCAGGATATGCTGGAGTTCCCAGCTCAGGAGCTGCGCAAATACTTCAAAATGGGAGATCACGTGAAGGTCATCGCCGGGCGCTTTGAGGGCGACACAGGGTTGATTGTCCGTGTGGAGGAGAACTTCGTCATCCTTTTCTCTGACCTGACGATGCACGAGGTGAGTGGCCAAACAGCCCCACAGAATCCGTGGTCTGCGAGGCATTTGCTCGTGAGTTACGGGCCTGGCTGGGGAGTGCGGAGTGGAGGAGAAGGGGAGAGGAGGCTTGTGGGGTCCTTGGTGCTTTCTGAGGCTGGCCGCTTTCTTTGCAGACGTTTCACGACCCGACTAGGGAACATCATCAATGCTGGAAGGGAATGGGGGTTTGCTCTCTGTTCCGCTACCAAGAAAAAAACATCACCCCACCTACGCAGATAGGGCACGCTACTAGTATATAAACAGAGAGCAAACCCCACTCCCGTCTAACCCTGATGATGTTCCTTAGTTGGGTAATAAAATGTCTGCAGGAAAACCATCAGGCTCAGAGAGGCACCAAGGATCTCACAGTCCTCCTCCTCCTCTCCATAAACCCCCCTCCTTTGTAGCACTGATAATGTTCCCTAGTTGGGTCATGAAATGTCTGAAAGAAAAAGCACAGAGAGCACCAAGGACCCTACAGTCGCCATCTTACTCCTGTTCCCTTCCTCCTCTCCACAAACCTCACTCCCTTCTAACATGATGATGTTATGTAGTTTGGTCATGAAACGCCTGCAAGAAACATTGAACTCCTGTTTCTCCCCACCTCCACAGCTCAAAGTTCTCCCCCGAGACCTTCAACTCTGCTCCGAGACGGCCTCTGGTGTGGATGTGGGGGGCCAGCACGAGCTGGGAGAACTAGTGTTGCTGGACCCCCAGACCGTCGGGGTCATCGTGCGTCTCGAACGGGAGACCTTCCAGGTGGGTGGGTGACGCCTCCAGAATGTGGAGAGTTCAGATTCAGAAACTGCAACCCCCTGATCCTTTGGCTGCTGTTGATTTAAGACTGTTATGGTAAAGAATCCCCAAAACCTGGCCGGTGGGTGGTCATCGGACCTTCTACCCAGTTTGGCATGAGCCTAATTTCCAAATATCCAGTGCCGTAAAAATAGGAATTGTGACATTAAATCCTGACAATACCTTAAAGCAGTGCTTCTCAAACTTGGCCATTTTAAGAAAAAAACTCCG
Organism: Pantherophis guttatus; assembly: GCF_059756535.1. NCBI lineage: Eukaryota > Metazoa > Chordata > Lepidosauria > Squamata > Colubridae > Pantherophis > Pantherophis guttatus. The sequence goes on from NC_142072.1 coordinate 1,163,555, forward strand.
GCATAGCTGGCTGGGGAATTCTGGGAGTTGAAGTCCACACATCGTCCAGCGGCCAAAGTTGAGAAACACTATCTTAAAGTCTTAAAATGGCCAAGCTTGAGAAACACAGTTTTTAAAAAGAAGCTTTTTTAAATGATAGTTGCTCCATGCCGTGTTTAAGAGAAGCCATCCTGCACATGGGAAGGGGGCAAGCTCTCGTGGTCATAGAGAAGGCTCCCAATTGAAAACTTGGCATCTCTGAAATAATAACAACAACAACAATAACAACAACGTCCTCCAGAAGTGTAGGGTCTCATCTCCCTCCCACTCCCAAGCCAGAAGGTATCAGCTTGGGAAAAGCTGCAGAGATGCCAAGAGACGCGATTAAGGTAAGGTAAGGGAGCGGCTTTGCAGAGCGAGATGGGCAGCCTATAAATTTAATCAATAAATCTGTGCAGAATTCCCTTTTCTGCTCCGGTGTTTGTTGCAAGACGGAGTGCCTGGCCTTGGGTCCATCAGCTGAGCTCTGCCTCAAATCTATGACCCTGAGGCCCTTGGGGGATGCAACAGGGGCTTCGCAGACACCCCCTGGGGACCTCTCCCACCATCTGGCTCTCAGCCTAGGTCTCTCCTCCTCATTCAGGTCCTGAGCATGAACAACCAACTGGTGACTGTGCGGCATCAGGCGGTGAATCGGAAGAAGGACAATCGCTTCGCGGTCTCCCTGGACTCGGAGCAGAACAACATCCACGTAAAGGACATTGTGAAGGTCATCGAAGGTTCTCATTCGGTGAGCCACCCACCCATCCATCCACGAGGCTGGGCGTTGAGCTGTGTCTGGACAGCAGGGGGAGAAATGTGTCTCACTGGCTGCCTTCATCCCTTTAATGCAGTGTTTCTCAACCTTGGAAGCTGGGGGATTCTGGGAATTGAAGTCCACCCATCTTCAAGCTTCCAAGGTTGAGAAACACTGCTTTAATGGAAAGAGGAACTGGGGGTGACATGATAGCAGTCTTCCAGTATTTGAGGGACTGCCACAAAGAGAAGAGGGTCCACCTATTCTCCAAAGCACCGGCAGGCAGGACAAGAAACATGGAAACTCATCAAGGAGAGAAGCACCCTGGAACTAAGGAGAAACTTCCTAACAGTGAGGACAATTAACCAGTGGAACAGCTTGCCACCAGACGTTGTGGGTTCTCCATCCACTGGAGTTTTTAACGAAGAGATTGGACAGTCATTTGTCTCTATTGATCTAGGGTTTCCTACTTGAGCAGGGAGCTGGACTAGAGGACCTCCGAGGTCCCTTCCAGCTCTTTTATTCTGTTCCTAACCCTGTGGTGTGAAGGGCACAAGTGCCCGAATTCTGATCACCTGACTCGGGGGACGCTGCGGTGGTTATAAGTGCGAGGACCCGTTCTGTGCCGGGGTTTTTTTGGGGGGTTGATGTAACTCTGGAGTGGTTGCTGGAGGAACTGGGTTGTAAGTCCAGGAGTAGTTGTGACTTGTCGCTCCTCTCTCTCCTTCCAGGGCCGCGAGGGGGAGATTCGGCACCTCTTCCGGGGCTTTGCTTTCCTGCACTGTAAGAAGCTGGTGGAGAACGGAGGGATGTTCGTCTGCAAGACGAAGCACTTGATTCTGGCGGGGGGCTCCAAGGTGAGGCAGCCCCTTCCCCTCTGGCCCTGAGTGATGTGTGGGAGAGGCGAGGGTGCCCGTTCTTTTGCGGGTCCATAAAGGGAACTTGTGGGAGGAAAGCTCCATCCCAGACCAGCCCTGTTCGCTTTCCCATAACTGGCCTGGAACTAGCTAAATCCGGTCCTTCTCTAGGGGCTTGGGTGAATGTGGGGGGAGGGAGGGAGGGCCTAGGCAAGCTGTCGGTTAAGTCCACGTATTGATTGATTGCCTTTATTATTTTAACAAATAACTCAAGGTGGCCAACTTACCCAATATACCTTCTTCCTCCTATTTGCCCCATAACAACAACCCTGTGAGCTGGGTTGTGCTGAGAGGGACTGACCCAAAGTCACCCTGCTGGCTTTCATCCTTCAGGCAGGACTAGAATTCACCGTCTCCTGGTGATTGGCCCAGAGTCGCCCAACTGACTTTTATGCCTAAGGCAGGACTTGAACTCATCGTTTCCTAGTGATTGGCCCAAAGCCAGCCAGCCACTTTTTATACTTAAGGCGGCACTCGAACTCATGGTCTCCTGCTTTCTATCCTGGTGCCTTCACCACTAGACCAAACTGAACTTCCTTTTGGCAGCCCCGGGATGTCACCAACGTCACGGCTGGTGGCTTCGTGCCCATGAGTCCACGGATGAACAGCCCTATGCATCCCAGCTCTGGAGGTGGGTAGAAGGAAGGGGCCATCTCGGGTCTTGTGGTGGGGTGGGAGGTCCCCCACCATCCTTCCCCCTCATTGGGAGGGCAGGAATTGCAGCAGCCAGAAGAAAGGGAAGAAGAAGACAGTGAACCAGAGAAGAGATGGACCAAAGAAGGGAGGGTAATCAGTCCTTCCTAGCATGAGGAGGTGGGCTAAAGAGGATTCAAATCTCTTGAATATGATTCAGAGGGCCCCACAGCCCAATCCTCCCCACCCCTTGAACTGAGTGTCCAGTTCCGGGCGCCAAAACAGCGCCCGGCCTCTACACCAAGGTCCTTTCCCCAGGAGTTACAACATAGGTGCCCTTCTGAGATTGGCAGGACCCATCAAATGGCAGTGCCCTCCCAAGAGGACGGTTGGAAAGGCATTAGATGGGCTACCCCAGCAGGAAGACAGTGGCACCTTGGAGGGGCACCCATATCTCTCTTCAGCAAAGGGCTGCCATGCACACAGCCCCCCCCCTCCCAAGAGCCCCCTGGGAAGGGCCTGCCTCTTTGCACACCTCCTTTTACCTTATGCAGGGCCACGGGGCGGCTTTGGCGGTGGCGGAATGAACCGAGGCCGTGGGCGCAGGGATAACGACCTCATTGGACAGACGGTGCGGATTTCCCGAGGGTCTTACAAAGGTGAGAGGTTGCCACTGGTTTTTTTGAAAGATCAGGTCCAAATGTGAATTAAGCCGATGTATTGCTACTCGTGCCTTCCTAGAGGAATCTTCTCAATTAAAGTTAGCACCTGGAAGGACAGGTAGGCAACTATGGCCCCTTTACAACCTGTGAACTTCAGCTCCCATAGCTGGCTCAGGAATTCTGGGAGCTGAAGTTCGCAAGTCATAAAGGGTTCATAATTGCCCACTCCTCTCCTAGGAGTTAGAAAAGCATCAACAGAATTGGACTCAGCTTTTTTTTTTTTTTTTTTTTGATTTATATGCCGCCCTTCTCCAGAGACTCAGGGCGGCTTACAATGCGTTAAGCAATAGCCTTCATACTTTTGTATATACCTGCTTAGTTGGGCTTTTGCCCCCCCCCCCCCAAGCGGTGTTCTTTTTTTATACAAAGTCAGCTTATTGCCCCTACAATCCGGGTCCTCATTTTACCTACCTCGGAAGGATGGAAGGCTGAGTCAACCTTGAGCCTGGTGAGATTTGAACTTGCAGTAATTGCAAGCAGCTGGTGTTACTTAACAGTGCTTTAGTCTGCTGCGCCACCAAGGCTCTTGACCTGCAGCTACGTAGAGATTCCAGGTGAACCCTCATTTAATGCCCGCCCTGTGGAACCTCTGTGCTCGTCTTTTCCAGGCTACATCGGTATGGTCAAGGATGCCACGGAATCCACCGCCAGGGTAGAGCTGCACTCCACATGCCAGACCATCTCAGTGGATCGGGAACATCTGACGATCGTGTAAGAGCCTTTGGGAGCCAGATTTGAGATGGGGAGGGAGGGAGAGCCCCCCCTCTCACCCCACCTGCGTGCTTGGTTTCAGAAATGTCCTCTGGGTAGGACAGAGCCCCTCTGGGCTAGACTCAGAATCCAGCCGAGCCGAATGGGATGATGTGCCAGCTTTATTGGACCCAACTCTTCATGTCCCTCCTTTTGCAGAGATTCCAAAAAGCCATCTGGCATGCCCTCTGGCTATGGACGGACCCCCATGTATGGATCCCAGACACCTATGTATGGCTCGGGCTCCCGCACACCCATGTATGGGACTCAGCATGATGGTGAGTAGTAGAAAGAGGGTGGTACACCCATCTGCCTGGCCAGGAGAGGTCAGTGGGTATTGTGACCTGTCAGCTGTCAGTCCCTCCGGCAGCCGAATCAGATGAGGAGGAGGAGGCATGGGAGTCAGGGTCAGCATCAAGGCAACCCGAGAGCTCCGAGGGGGAAGAGGGAATGGAGCTGGCAGAGAGAGAGAGAGAGGGAGGGAGGGAGGGAGAGAGAGGGGCGGAGCCTGGGCCGTCCATCAGCCCTCCAATGGAGAGTCAGCAGCCCCCAGGTCTGGAGGTGGCTGATGAGGAAGAGGAGGAACAGCTGGGTCCAGTGCCTGAGAGAAGGCAGAGGAGAGGAGAGCAGTGGAAATCTATGGGCCGATCCTTGGGACGGAAGAGCCACCACTGCTAGCGAGGCCCCACCCTAGCTCCAGGGATAAAAGTCAGGGGGCGGAGATGAATAGGTGTGGCAGACAACTAGTCATCTCCTGGCCAGACGAATTTGTTAGCCTGCGGTGAGAGAGAAACTTTTTACTGGGGCTGCTGGCGCTCCTAATAAAGGAATCTTTTGAGTTCACTTCAGAGGGTTTGTCGTGTTTGGGGAGCTTGGTCAAAACAGTGGGTTTCTTAGCATCTGACCTGTTGGCTACCCCGAAGGCCTCTTCCACCCTTAGCAAGGAGGCTGTTGAATTCCCTAACCTGAGGACATTGTGTGAGAGGGCGGGCTGCCTGAAAATTGGCTGGCAACTGAGCTGGTGGTGCCCTGCTCAGACCTCTCCCTAGCCTGCCCAGCAACAACCAACTATAAAAGACAGGCAGAAAAGCAGCTGGGTTTAGTGGATGTTGTTGTTGTGTAGCAGTAGGAGTAGGAGTAGGAGGTGGTGTGTAGCAGTGCGAGGGGAAGTTGTTTAACGCAATAACAGTAACAAATAACAAATGTCTGTTTTTCAGGAAACCGGACGCCGCACTACGGTTCCCAAACACCCTTACATGATGGCAGCCGGACACCCGCCCAGAGCGGCGCCTGGGATCCCAACACCCCTTCGAGGTAGGACTTCCAGTCTGGTGGAGGGAGGGAGGGCTGGGGGAGTCCCAGCACAGGAGCTGAATTGGATATTTGACTTCTTCTACAGGCCAGAGGAAGAATTTGACTATGGTTTCGACGACGAGCCCACGCCTTCTCCCCAAGGCTATGGAGGAACCCCCAACCCACAGACTCCAGGCTATCCAGACCCTTCTTCCCCGCAGGTTAATCCTCTGTACAACCCTCAGACGCCCGGAACCCCAGCCATGTAAGTGCACCAGTGCTGAGATCGCTGGACTAGAGGGTGGCCAACGGCTTGGTTGGCTAACTCAGGACAGGAGCCCCTGCAGAGGCTCAGGGAACCCTCCTCCTGCAGCCTGAGAGAGGAGGAGATTTGTGGCTCAAGATTAAACTGGGGGCTTCTTGGGGCTCTCTGAGCTTAGTGAGTTCTTTGCAGGTGTTTCATGACCCAAGTAGGTAACCTTATCAGTGTTAGAAGGGAGTGGAGTTTGTGGACAGGAGGAGGAGGGGGGGGGCAAGCAAGGGAAGAGGAACTTTATGGGGTTCTCAGAGCCTGGTGGTTTTCTTGCAGGTATTTCATTACCTAACTAGGTAATATCATTAGTGCTAGAAGGGAGTGGAGTTTGTGAAGCGAAGGAGAAGGGGAGGAAGAAGAGGAGGAGGACTGGGGTGTCCTTGGTCCTTTCAGAACTAGTGGTTTTCTTGGAGGCATTTCATTTAGGTAACATCAGTTGTAGAAGAGAGAGGGGTTTGCTGCTAGCACTGACGATGTTCCCTAGTTGTGTCATGAAATGACAAAGGAAGGAAGGAAGGGAAGAGAGAAAGAAGGAAGGAAGGAAGGAAAGAAAGAAAGAAAGAAAGAAAGAAAGAAAGAAAGAAAGAAAGAAAGAAAGAAAGAAAGAAAGAAAGAAAGAAGGAAAAGGGAAGGAAAACCACTAAGCTCAGAGAGCACCAACAACCTCAGAAATAGGTCTCCCTTTGAGAGCCCATCCTGAAGGTTCTCCTTGATAGTTGCTGATTCTCAGACTGTACTGGAGCAGGGAGGGGGGAGGGGGGAATGGCCATTGGCTGTCCTACCTGCTCTGAAGAAAGCCTCTTGTCTTGGCAAAGGTATAACACCGACCAGTTCTCTCCGTACGCCGTCCCGTCTCCTCAGGGCTCCTACCAACCGAGTCCCAGCCCTCAAAGTTTCCACCAAGTGGCACCCAGCCCTGTGGGCTACCAGAACACCCACTCACCTGCCAGCTACCACCCGACTCCTTCGCCAATGGCTTACCAGGTACGCTTGATAAAGCCAACATGGAATGGAACCTCTCTCCCTCGGTGTCTTTAAAACAGCTCCGCAGCCTCACCTCGGGAGCCCAAGCGGCTCATCTAAATTTTTAACTTTTGTTAAACTGATTAATTTTTAATATTTTACTTTACTCCGTAAAGGAGATGAATCTTTTTAAAATTTGAAAAAGAAACAGACAAGGCACCCTTTGAAAAGGCATCTGTGCTGCTTCTCCAAGAACATAAAGTGACACGTGGGTTGAATAAAAGTCTAACCAGAGTCTGAAAAGATGGGAATCAGGTTGCCTCTCTTCCTGTCACCTGCCACAGCCAAGCAACTGCCTGGAACCAGCCCTGATTTTTCTCATGCAGTCTCTCTCTCTCTCTCTCTGTCTCTCTCCAGGCTAGCCCCAGCCCCAGCCCAGTGGGCTGTAGCCCTATGACCCCGGGGGCTCCTTCCCCAGGAGGTTACAACCCTCACACCCCTGGCTCCGGGATTGAGCAGAGCTCCAGCGACTGGGTCACCACCGATATCGAGGTCAAAGTGCACGACACGTACCTGGACAGCCATGTGGTGGGGAAGACCGGAGTCATCCGTAGCGTGAATGTAAGTGGCTGGACGGAAGAGGCCGTTTGCACGGGGTGACCAGGAAGTAGACAAGGGCATGAAAGGGTTTGAGCAAAGAGTTGGCTCTTTTCTCCCGCAAGAGTCGAAAGCGGAAACCTAGAAAGGACCTTGAGCAGAGGTGGGCCCTGTCCTGTCTTTGGCTCTGGTTACTTCTGAGTTGAGGGTTGGCCATTCCGCTACAGGTAGTCCTTGGCTTACGGTCCCCATTGAGCCCAACATTCCCAGTGCTGAGCAGCCAGCAAAGTGAATTTTGCCACATTTTATGACCGTTCTTGCCATTCTTAAACAAATCCCTGCAATTAAGTTAATAACATGGTTGTTAAGTGAATTTGGCTTCCCCATTGACCTTGCTTGTCAGAAGGTCGCAAAAGGGGATCCACATGATCGTGGGTCATAAATGTGAAAAACAGTCATAAATCCCTTTTTTCGAGTGCTGTTATAACTTCTAAACGAATGGTTGTAAATTGAGGACTACCTGTAATCCAGAAGGAACAGTGTAGTGGTGGTTCAGGAAGATCCCAAGGAAGGCTGGCTGTATCTTAGCAACTACCCCTCGTCGGTTCCTCCTAGTTCTGGTCCGTCTTTATGGCTACCGTTTCATGTTGATCAAGGAGAGGGATTGGCTCCCGCACAGCCGAGGAGAGATTATTCTCTTGTCACCAGAGTTAGGTGAACTTTCCTGTGGCTGACGCTTCCAGCTTGTCACCTGGGTGGTTTTCTTCCTTTCCCCTCTTCCCCCCACCCTCCCATTCTTCCCTCCCTTGTTTGCCTGCTAGGGTGGGATGTGTTCGGTCTACGTTAAGAAATGTGAAAAGGTAGTCAGCATTTCAAGCGAACACCTGGAACCTGTGACACCAGCCAAGAACGATAAGGTAGGTCAAAGCTTTCTCCACCAGGCAGCCTTCTCTGTCTGTCTGTATATCTTTACCATCCATCCATCCAACTTTGTCTGTCTGTTTGTCTGTCTATCATCTATCTAATTTAATCTACCATCCATCCACTCAATTTTATCTATCTATCTATCTATCTATCTATCTATCTATCTATCTATCTATCTATTAATCTAATCTAATCTAATCTAATCTACCTGTGGCTGCTCCTCGCTGGGTCTACCTTTGAGTAAAAGACTCGAGGAAGCCTCGCTTTTTAGCCAAGTAATTCTGAGTTTTCTCCTGCCTTGCAGGTCAAAGTCCTCTTGGGAGAAGACCGCGAAGGGACGGGGATGTTGCTGAGCATTGATGGGGACGATGGCATCGTCCGCATGAACCCAGAAGAGCAGCTCAAAATTCTCAACTTGCGTTTCCTGGGCAAACTCGTAGAAGCTTAGCAGGGCGGAGAACAAGAGTGGGGTGTGATTAGGGGGGCTTTGTTACATTTTATTCCCTCTTTTTTCACTTAGCCGGTTGCCTCCCAACCGCGCACCGTCAAGGCTTTGTACAGATTTGCTCCTGAGGAAGGTTTATTTTTCTTTGCGCGTCTGCGAGTTTCTTCCTGCTGCCTATTTTTCCCAGCGCTGCGGGTGACTGCTTGGGTGAGGGACAATCTTGCAATTGTCTTATGAAGTGACTTCAGCAGAAGAGCTGCCGCCAGTGGAGAACTGTGCCCGGCTGTTTCCCAAACCCTCTTCCGTAGCACTTTATGGCCTCTTCAGCACCAAAACATCCAACCCTTAAAACATCCAATTTGTTTCAATAAAATCATCTCATAAAAGATTTTATATTGTGAATTCCTACTTACAGAAATCCTGAATTTGTCTATCTGCTATCTACCTTACTTACTTACTTAGACAGGTAGTTCTTAACTTAAAACCACAATTTAGGCCAAAATTTATGTTGCTGAATTTTGACCCATTTTATGAGTTTTCTTGCCAAATTTATTAAGCAAATCACTGCAGTTGTCAAGTAACATGGATATTAAGTGCATCTGGCTTCCCCATTATCAGAAGGTCTCAGGACACTGCAACAGTCATAAATACCAGTCAGTTTCCAAATTTTGATCATGTGACCGTGGGGATGCTGCAACGGTCATAAGTGTGAAAAATGGTCCTATAAGTCACTTGCAACTTCAAACAGTCACAATGAACTGTTGTGAGTCAATGAGCACCGGTACCTGTATGCTTCCCATCTAAACTAGGGCAATTCTGGCCAACTTACAATCGAAGCAATAAAATAAAATTTTTAATTAAAATTAATAAATATTATTTAGATATAATAAACACTAACTGTGGATGCCTTGGCTCTATATCTTGTGAAAATTGAGGTTTTCTTTTTTAAGGCACGTGTCTTGCTCTTCGCACGTGCTTTGATGTCCCTTCGGCTCTTTAACCTTGTCACTTTCCGAGAAGACCGGTAGGGAAGATAAGGTTACGCCCCTTCGCTTTGTAGCCAATGGGAGTTGCGGCCGCTTATTTTAATAAAAACTTCGCGGGTTTTCTCCATGCCCCCTTGAACCCCAATTGGTCGGAGAAATTTGGGAGGCGTAGATCTGGCTGGTGGATTGGATACCATGACAAATGCCGCTTCTGTTATTGGACAAAGCGGTCGAAGGGGCGGGCAGTCCGGCTCCGGAAATATTGATGTGGTGGGGAGGGGAGGTATCTTTCCTTTTCGCTCTCTGATTGGCCGCCTCCGTTTTCCCCAGTCGCGGCGCGCGCCGAACACCCCCGCCCCCTCGCTCTTGATTGGGCAAGGGCCGGCGCAGGCGCGAGAGGCCCCTCCGAGCAAAGATGGCCGCGGTGGTGGCGGCCGCTCGTGTCCTGTCTGAGGCGGTGCTGACGGGCGGGCTGCGAGCGCTGCTGGGCGGCGGAGGCGGCGCCGGCTGCCGGCGGTGGAAGCGGGGCGGCGCCTGGGCGCTGCCGGGTCGGACGTGGAGCTCGGGGGCTCCGCCGGGGGTCCCTCCTCAGGCGAAGGCGGCGGGGCCGGGGCTGACCGGGGCCGTCCTGAGGGAGGTGGCCCAGCAGCAGCAGCAGCAGAAGGTGAGGGACGGCCAGAACAGGCCATCGGGGGCCACAGCGACCCTCCCTTGGCGGTTGGAGGGCCATCACGGGGGCTTCCGCAAGGGTCGGGCTCCAGGGGCCGGGGAGGCCGGGTTGGGGCCCCGGGCCTCGCCTGCTGGAAGCTCGGAAGGTTAGCAGTAGGTTAGGCCAAGCCAGAACGCCCACCAGCCTTAGGGGGAGCTCAGAGACGGAGCTTCAGTGAGCATCAAAATTGAAGTCCTGAATTGGGCATCCTGTCATTCAAAAATGCAGGTAGTCCTCGACTTACAACCATTCGTTTAGTGACTGTTCGAAACTAAAGTGGCACTGGAAAAAGTGACCTGGAACCGTTTTTCACACTTACGACTGTTGCACCGACCCTGAGGATGGTGCAACAGTCGTAAGTGTGAAAAATGGTCCCAGGTCAAACTTCAGCCACTTGGCAACTGATTCATATTTATGACGGTCACAGTCTCCTGGGTGACAAGGAAGCCACCTTTGCCGACCTTCTGAGAAGCAAAGTCAGCGGGAAAGTCAGCTTCACTTTACAACTCCACTGGGAAAAAAATGACACGACTGTTTTTCACACTTAAGACGGTTGCAGTGTGGCCGTGTGAAAAACAGTGGTCACGCGATCAAAATTCAGACATTTGGCAACTGGCTCATATTCATGATGGTTGCAGTGATCATGAGATCATGGGATCCCCTTTTGTGACTGACAAGCAAAGTCAATGGGGAAGCCAGATTCACTTATCAACTGTGTTACTAAATAGCTGTAGGGATTCACTTAATGTTGACAGGAAAGATTGTAAAATGAGCCAAAAATCACTTAACAACTGTCTCATCATCTAAAATGTTGGGTTCAATTGTGGTCATAAATGAAGGACTATCAGTATATGGTTTCTGCGATTGTGCACTACCTCCATTCAGCATTTTCTCTCTCTCCCTCCAGTCAACAGGAGAAGAAGATGGGAAAGGCTCCGATGAACAGCAAGAGAAGACGAAAAAGCAGAACCCTGCCTATACAAAGAGACTGCTGCAGATAGTAGGCCTTCTCGGAGCTGGCAACGGCATAGCAATTATCTACATCTTTGGTAAGTCCGCTTTCGGCCTGTGATTTTATGGTACGCCCAAGATAAAATCAGGACCAGTCAGTGCATCGTATCAAAGCTCTCTTCTCTGGCTTATGATCAGTACCACAATCTGAACTGTTGCAGTTGTATCCTGGGGCCAGGCCTCTGCGTAATATCTTCCAGTTACAGTGTTGTGTTGATGGAGGTTTCTGTTCTGTTTCTGTTTGAAATCAAAATTGTCATGCTCTGAAGGTGAAGAGTTGAATAGTTTATTGCCAAGATGGTTGTTTCAGGTCTTTTAAGATACTGGTTGGGTCCTCTTTGTTGGCATTAGTGATTCTGTGGTCAGCCCGGAAGATTGATTGATGGAAAGAATTGTGTGTTGTTTTATTTCTCTAGCCTAAATCTAGTTCCATTACTGTTAGGAAGTGTGAAGAGATGAGGTCCTCAAGATTCATATACACGTCTCCCCAGGCTATTAAATGGCTCCCTATTTCTCATAGTTGACAAATATTTCTCATTTTTTCACTCACTCACTCACCCTCTCTCTTTTTCTGGCAGGTCGTAATTCAGTGGATGAAAATGGTGCGAAGGTAGGATGCTTTATTATCTAGAAGAAGTTTTCTTGTTAACTAGGTGGCTGCCACTAGAGGTCGTTCAGTGTTCAAAAGATGCTGGGCAGTCTAAAGTCAGATGATGTAGCCTGAAGCACAGAAAAGATTAATTTGAGCTCCAAATAAATTTAGTCAGTAAAAACTGACTAGGAAAAGCAAGCAATGTAATGTGATGAAAGCCAGCATCACAAGGATTATATGTCCCTGTAGAGCAGAGATATCCAACCATGGCAACTTTAAGACTTGTGGACCCCAACTCCCATAATTCCCAGCATGCTCTGGCTGGGGAATTCTGGAAGTTGAAGTCCACAGATCTTAAAAGTTGCCAAGGTTGGACACCACTGCTCTAGAGAAAAACTACTTTGCATGCAAGCTTTCAAAATAGCAGTCATCTGTTTTTCACTGTGGTGGTTGGTCCTTTAGATGGCAGCAGCCCTGAAAGGCCACTTAGACTGGGAATGGGAGTTTTTCAAGATCACCAAGAGACCATGATTAGACTTGAGCCTACTTATCCCATGTTGACATCCAGCATTCTAGCTCTTGCCTTGTGCAGTGAGGTAGCAGAAATTGCTGAGCTCCAAAAATAACCAACTCAAACTCCCAGCCTCAAATCTGCCCCCTCAGCAGTCCTAGCAGGACTTCACAGTTGCAAAAAGAAAGAAGGAGGTTGTGTGAGCGGTGACTCTTTTAGTGGCAGGTTTCCAATGTTCCAGTTTTGTTACTGGTAGTTGTTGACTTACAACCACTTGTTTAGCAACCATACAAAGTCACAATGGCACTGAAAAAATTGACTGATAAGCAGGAATAACTGCTGCAGCGTCCCTATGGTAGCATCGTCAAGATTCAAGCACTTGTCAACCAGCGTGTATTTACAAGGGTTGCACCGTGTGTGTGTGTGTGTGTGTGTGTGTGTGTGTGTGTGTGACATGATCACCATTTGCGACCTTTCCCTCCAGCTTCAACAAGCAGTCAATGCGGGAAGCCAGATTCATTTAACTATTGTGTTGATTCGCTTAACAAATGCTGTGATTTGCTTAACAATGGCCAAAAAAAAAAAAAAAAGATCTTAAAATCAGTCCTGACTCAATGTCTTGCTTAGTACTGGAAATTCTGGTCCCAGTGTTGTGTTTGTAAGTTGAGGACTACCTGTAATTCACTTTTCTTTGCTTAATACATTGTCATAAAAGAAAAATGGCTACCGGTATTCTATTTTCTTATTTATTTATTTTTATTTTGTTTATTTGTATCTCACCTTTATTATTTTTTCAAATAACTCAAGGCAGTTGAGTTATCCAATACACCTTGCTCCTCCTATTTTCCTCACCACAACAACCTTGTGAGGTGATTCGGCTGAGAGAGTGACAGGTCCAAAGTCAATCAGCTAGCGTTCATAGTTAAGGCGGGACTAGAACTCCCCATCTCCTAGTGATTGGCCCAAAGTCACCCACCTAGCTTTCATGACTAAGGCAGGACTAGAACTCACCATCTCCTGTTTTGTAGCCTGGTGCCTTAACTACCAGACCAAACTGCTGCTCTTATACTTTCCTGAACAGTGTGTTATGATTTTTTTCCTCGTTTTTGTAGTTTTTATTCCCCCCACTAGCAAATACTCATGCCTCCTTTTACAAAATATCTCTAGGGATGCTCTGTTTCTCCTCATCCCGATTCTGAACAAAATATGTGCAACTTGCAGAATAGCCAGTCATAACTTGGAACAGGGAAAAACGCTTCTCTTTCACTGAGTACAGAATGTAATCCAGGCCAGTTTCCAAAATCCCTTTTGTGCCACCGAGACAATATTTGGGTGGCGATTTCCTGTGACACGATGACTCAGCCTAGGACAGGCCATGGGGAAAAGTCTGAAGCCAAGTTCCCACAGATGTTTTGTGGTCCTGATTACAGCAGGCACATGTTGCCAGGGATGTGTGAAAGGGGTCCTGGCTGATGGGCGCTTGATGTACCTGTTGTTACGGGGGGTGGGGCGGCACTAAGAGGGAAGGAGCTGCTTGTCAGGGGAGTGCTACACATTTGCTAATGGGGCTGTATTTGCTTGAGAAAGTTTCTTCCAGGCTTCCAACATTTTGTCCAGATGTGGAGTTTGTTCTTTCATTGGTGAATTTCAGGGAAACAATATCCTCACCCTTTTGTTCAGCACTATAGATGGAAAGAGGGCTGTGCTTAAAGTTTGTAAAATGCTTGTACATTCTGCATTATTCCATAATTTTTTTAATCTAACAAAATCTTAGATCAGTAGTGACTCTGCAGCTCAGTCTATGGTCTGATCCTGGCATCAATACAGAAGGGAAGGGTATTTTTTGGTATTCATTATCCTTTCTGTCTTTCACCTGATCCAGTCTAGTTTTTTATCGACATTATTGAAATACACACACACACACACACACAAATATCACAATGGAATTCAGCATGATTGCATAAATGTCCTCCACACCTCCTCAGCAACAATTATGTACAAAACATTGCAGCCTAAATCTGTAAGCATAGTTTTTGTTATAAAAGGCATTTATTGTTGAGCAGGGAAATGCAGGCAGCTTCTGCAATTGTACAGTATTTCTACATTTTAAATTTGTGATCTATCTTCCCTATTTATTTCCCCAAGTTGATGCTTTCGAAATTTGTCTGGGATGACAGCAACTGGATTCTGTAGTCGGCACACTTATCTTACAGGGGTCATTTTTTAATTGTTGATTCCTAAAGAGATGCTCTCCCTTCGTGTGAATTGCAAGCCACGAGGATGAGGGAAGATTCTTTTGATCTGTAGCACAAGTCCCAAGTGCCCTTGAGGAAACAAGGTGTGAATTGCTAGTGGCCTTACACATCCCTGAGGCATTTTGAACGGCAGACTTAAAATACACCCACCCACTATCCCAACTCCTCTTTTAAGGCCCTGATTTCCTTTCTCTATACTGGCAGCTTTGAAGTTAGAAGCTGCTATTCTTCACCTTGTTGTAAACAACAACCTGAATTATCCTCGGAGGTGAGGACATCATACTGCACTATCCCAGAGGAAGAGAGGGCTTCTTAAATCACCCTGGGCGAATGACCCTCCCCTTCTCCCCCAGCCCCCATCAGTCATTGAAACCTGAACACGTTCCTTTCATGCTCCTCCTGGGCCTCGGTTTCTTCTCACCGTTATGGGCTTTGGGTCAGCTTATGGCCGGCACATGCCATCTGCCTTGGGTTGTTTGCATTAACAAGCACAATTCCGGCACAATTGGCAACTGTCCGAGAAGTCTCTGTGGGAAGGAAGCAGGTTGGAGCACAGAGTCCCTGCCTTAGCTCTTCCCCCTTGAATGCAGGCTAAGGGAAGTTTGTTTGATATACTTATTTGTATCCCGCCTTTATTATTTTGAAAAAAAAATATTTTCCTCACCAGGCTTGTGAGGTGGGTTGGGCTGAGAATGAGGGACTAGCCTGGAGTCACCCAGCCAGCTTTCATGGCTGAGGCGGGACTAGAACTCACCGTCTCCTGGTGATTGGCCCAAAGCCGCCCAGCCAGCTTTCATAACTAAGGCACAGGACTTGATCTTACTTTCTCCCGCTTTCTAGCCTGGTGCCTTAACTACCCTCATGTTGTGGTGTCCCATCCCATTACCAATGCATAGTCACAAATGTTTGGCCTTTAAGTGGACTCCCCCCCCCTTTAAAAAATCAAGTTTTAAGAAGGGAGAACTGTGTCATAACTCTTCCTTCTGAAACCTTTATTTTTCAGCTCCTATGTCACCATTATATTTTGGATAATTAGCAGATGTATGGTAAGACAGCTCAATTCCCCTAGAATTATCTTATTACTACGAGAGATAATTACTCTACAGTGTTGGCTAAAGTAAGTAAAGAACTTACATAAGTTTCTCTCTTATAGAAGAGGATGTAAAATATTATCTTCCATTGGTAGGTTCCATTGGTTGGATGTGTATAAATTTGTCTCAAACCTGAGCCCCTCTTTTGGGGGGGGGGGACGCAAAAGACAGGATGTCTAGAATTCTTACAAATGGCCTTGCTTTGAAGTAGCTCCCTGCCTCTCCCTGCCTGCCCCTTTCCGTCCTGCTCTGGGGCCATAATAAGCCCCCTTTGGTTTCGCTAATGACCCTTTCTTGTAGGCTGCCTGTCGCATTCATGCGAATGGCCACAGTGAGGCGTGATGGCAAATGTGCCTGGTCTGAAGACCCCGGCTGGCACACTTCACAACTTCCTGCAAGTCGCATGGCATTGCCTGGGTGCAGGGGGACTCGTCCCGTCTAGGCCCATCTCGGCCTAAGTGGCTGTAAAAGAGGCTCAGGCTTTGATCTTTCTTTCTTTCCCACACTTTTCTTCAGCTTCCTTGTCCTGAGAAGTGTGGATCCACTCAAAGAGGCTTCTTGATCTTTTTTATTACAAATTTCCTTTCTCACTCTTCCCATTTGCATTGATCTTCCCGCCTCGGTCTTGGAAACAAAATGTTGGCAACTTCTGGAAAGCTGTGCTTAGGGCAGTGTAAGTGAGCCACCCTGGGAAAGAGGTAACAGTTGGGAAAATCCTGAAGGACCTTCCGCTTCTTGGTACCCTCATTGCCTCTTGGACATTTGGGGAGAACTCCTTGATATTGTTCTCAAGGAGAGAAGCAACCTGGAATTAAGAAGAAACTTCCTAACAGTCAGGACAATTAACCAGTGGAACGGCTTCCTTCCAGAAGTCATGCTTTATCACTGGAGTTTTTTAAAAAGAGACTTGACAGCCACTTGTCTGAAATGGTATAGGGTCTCCTTCTCAAGCAGGAGATTGGACTAGAAGACCTCCAAGGCCTCTTCCAGCTGTATTCTGATTCTGTTTTTCATAGGCACCTCAGTGGTGTGTTCCTGACTTGCTTTTATTCGGGGCTGGCATTTTGGAACCTAATGTCCTTTCTGGTTGTTGGAGAAGACTCTTGAGGGTCCCCTGGTCTTCAAGGGGATCCAATCAGTCAATCTGAAAGAAAATCAAACCTGACTGTCCTTTGGAAGGACAGATCCTGAAGCCAAAGCTCAAATACTTTGGCCACCGAATGAGATGAGTAGACTCTTTGGAAAAGTCCCTGATACTGGGAAAAATGGAAGGCAAAATGAGAAGGGGACGGCAGAGGAGGAGATGGTTAGAATAGAGTCCATCGACATAATGAATGTGGATTTGGGCAAACTCCGGGAGGCAGTGGAGGTCAGGGGGACCTGTGGTCCGTGGTTTGCAAAGAGCTGAACACGACTTAACAACAATCACAATGACATCCTTTCTCGCCCTCTTAGAAACTCCTGTGTTCAAGAGTCTGTTTCGTTTACCAGATATGGTCCTCTGAAGGGAGGACTGCAGTGTCTAAAGCATGTAGGTGTCCCAGCCCTTCCTCTCAAGGTGGTGCCCTTGAGCTTCAAAATTCTGACTGAAATGTTGGTAGAAAGCAGAGAATTGCAGAGATTTGCCATATCAGTAATATTCACCTTACACCCGGCTGCCTCCCTCCTGAATTCAACCAGGCCTCTCTGGGCTTCCCAATCCACATAGTCACACAGGGAAACCATTTTATCCGGTTGGGTCCTGTGTGCTGGTTAGGAGGGCAGTGGGGACAGACAATGCCGTGGCTTCCAGGGCTCCGTATTTGCAGGGAAAGAGCCATTTTTTTCTGTTTAAATACTTCTCAGGTGCATGGAATCCCATGCTGGCTGTGGCCCAGTGTCCCTGCACGGATCCTGCATTCCAGACCACCTGGCCACAGGGAAGCTGCCACGGTCATCAGTGTGAAAAACGGTCCCAAGTCCCTTTTTTCAGTGCTCCCTAAACAAATGGTTGTAAGTCGAGGAGTCCCCGCATGGTCCTTTTGCGAGTCTTTCTGGCTTTAGACGAGCAGAGAAATTGGGAATCTTAAATTCTCACCCAATCGAGTGCCCCGGCTTCCCTCGAGACGGCATCTCTGTAGCAACTCGACATTTCCTCCGGTTAACAAGTTTGCAGATGAATCCATCATTTGATACGGTCAGTTGGGTAAATCTGGCAGCGGTGGCTGGATTTGGTTAAGGAGGGTGGGAGGGGAAGAGACCCCCAGGCAGCTGCCATTGTGTGGTAGGACACTGCCTGTTCTCCATTGTCAGCCTCAGTTTCCTGCCCTGTCAAGTTGACACTCCGTTGCCTGGAACAAAGCAGATCAGGCCTCGGGTTCTTACTGGTGCAGTTTACAATCTCTTCGACTTGGCCTCTTCCTTCCGCCTCACTTTACATAATCCCAAATTTCGCGGCCAAAGAAGTAAAACAGAACAATGGCTCGTGAGCTGGCGTGTGTCCCTCAGCCAGGGATTAGCTCGGTTTCACGCAGCCTTCGGTCCAGGAGCATTTGGAAAGGTAGACCCCGAGATGATTAAAACCACCGCCCTGTCTTTTTGTAAAAAGTATCTGCCGTGGGATTGATCCTAGCCCAGCCGGGGTTGGAGCGGAGGAGTTTTAGAACCCATCAGGATTTCTTGAAAGGGTTTTGCCGTTTAAGCCAACAGCTGCTTTCCTTCTGCACCTGTAGCTGAAAAGAATCAACTTCTTGCTGTCCTGGTAGGATGGCTCTGTATTCACGCACTCATGCACGATCGGATGGGGGTGTGGGGAGGGACAATTGTTGTTTTAAGATCTATTAAGACCTATTGTCACTTTGTCTGGGTGATTCTTTGGGGCTCAAACAGCTGGTGCTTTCAAAAACCGGCAGAGTTGAAAGACTGCATTGGCCAACGAGTCTTCTCTGGGGAGAGAGAACTAGTTCGGCCTTATTTCAGAATATTAGAGTGGGATCATTTTGACCCAAAGAGAACAGACTTCGCAAAACTGAAATGCAGCACCTTCCGAGTTGGCTTTGGACAGTTTGAATTTGTACTTGCACAATGCTGCTTAACAAACCGGCCACCCCTCCGTCATCTTTTTCCCCTTTTGGTTCTTGCTTCCTTTGAATCGGAATCAAATCGTGCCACGCTCAGTTGTAAAATAGTAAAGGAAATAACGCAGTCGTTGTGGGTAGGGCGAGAGCATGTAAAACCTTTGCGGTGTTTGAAATCAGTAAGAGAAATGGGGGATCCAGGCCTGTTATAAAAAGGGCTGCCCATTTTTTAAAACAACCTTGTGCCTCTTCTTCCTGCTCCCCCACTTGTTCATTCCTCTTGAGCAGGGGTCTCCAACCTTGGCAACTTTAAGACTTGTGGACTTCCACTCCCAGAATTCCCCATCCAGCAACTTTAAGACTTGTGAACTTCAACTGACAGCTGTGCTGTGCTGGCTGGGGAATTCTGGGAATTGAAGTCCATAAGTCTTAAACTTGCCAAGGTTGGTGAGCCCTGCTTTTGGTCCCCCACTTTGGTGGGGCTGAGTTTTGCAGGTGCTGATCCTCAGAAGGGGTCCTCTACAGTGGGATTGCACCCAGGCCCCACCTTGCAACAAGATTGGCCCCCTGCTCCTGGCTTTCCGTAAGCCTTTTGAAACTTGAATTGTTTGGGACAGGCTGGGAAGAATGGAATGATGTCATCCGTTTATTATGGCGGCTGTTGCTTGCTTGCTTTCATTTTGCCCTTTTTAGTTGTGTATTGTTTGGTGACTGCGATTTGGTTGCTGGCCATGTAAGTGCCATTAACCATTTAGGCTCTGGTGGTAAGAAATCCAAACTACTTCTGTTTCGGCAGGTTTTGGACCTTTGGGGATTTGAGACCAGAATTCATGAGCAGCTCTTATTCTTAGCCTTAAATTTTAATCTGAACACAAAAATCAGCTTTCAGTTTAAGGCAGGCTAGGAAAAAGAAGTGATATTGAATAGAATAGAGCTGGAAGGGACCTTGGAGGTCTTCTAGTCCAGCCCCCTGCCCTAGCAGGAGCACCTATACCATTTCAGATAAGTGACTGTCTGGTCTCTTCTTAAAAACCTCCAGTGATGGAGCAGCCACAGTTTCTGGAGGCAGGCAGTTCCACTGGTTGTCTTGCCAGGAATTTCCTCCTTCCTTTCAGGGGGCTTCTCTCCTTCAATAGTTTCCATTAGGGTTTGTCTCAAGGCTAATGAAGGTGGTACAGCATATTGAAGGAGGCTCCTAGATCGAGCATTACCCTATCAAAGCTGCTTTGACTCTGGAGGGTCTGAGGCCGAAGGTCCTGCAGGATCTCCGCTTGCTGCCTGGGGACTCAGAAGAGCTGCTTCCTACCCCTTTGCCATAACCATCCAGTTCGGAGGTGTGAAGGCCATTTGGCTGGTGCACCAAAACTCATGGCTTCTGCAAACACCCAAGGTTTTTTTTTTTTTTTAACGGCGCAAAAGGGGTTGCTTGCTTCTCAAGGAAGATGGCTACGGCCCCTTGCTCTGACTGGACACGTCCTTGGTCCTTCCCCAGGGCCGCTTGTGAGGGCATTCGGTGACCGAAATCCTTGTTGTCCCTTTGGCAGATTGTGAAGCCCAAGACTCTGAGCTACAACACTCACAGCTGCCCCAGGCCTCCTCACCTTGCTCACCAGTGGGTCTCTAAGAGGGGCTGCTCAGGGGCACCCTGTCACCTGCCTGACGTCAGAACTCACCTGGACAAACTATTTCTTTTTCCCCAGAGCATTCAGTTCAGGTAGTCCTTGGCTTACGGCCACAATAGAACCCAAAATTTCTGTTGCTAAGTGAAACATTAGTCAAGTAAATTTTGCCCCTTTTTATACCCTTTCTTGCCAGAGTCATTAATTAGTAATTAATAGTAATTAATGCAGAGTTACTGCAGTTGTTAAGTGAACCTGGCTTCTCCCTTGATTCTGCTGGTCAGAAGGTCACAAAAGTGGCTCACGTGACCTCAGGGACACTGCAACCGTCATAAATACGAGTCAGTTACCGAGCACCCGAATTTTGATCTCGTGACCACAGGGATGCTGCGACAGTCATAAGTGTGAAAAATGTCATGAGTCACTTTTTTCAGTGCCATTATGACTTTGAACCATCACTAAATGAACTGTTGTAAGTCGAGGACTCCCTGTACAGCATCTGCAGGAACACTGGAGCAAGGACTGTGTGGATTTTAATTCCCAGAAGCTATGCTGGCTAAGGAATTCTGGGAGTTGAAGTCCACAAGTCTTAAAGTGGATGCCTCTGCCTTAAAGTTTTATTCCCTCTCTTCATGCATTCACACATTCACCTTTCATACATTCATCTGTTTCCAAAGAGTCCTGGAGAACAAAAAAACAAAAAAAAAAGACGAGCTCTCTTGTTGCGAATTCCTGTGTTACACCAAGGCATTGTTTCCCTCTATCCACTCAGTGTCTGAGTCTCCATCATATCCTGGATTTCTTTTCTTTTCTTTTTCTTTCCTTTAAAAGTTCCTGCTTCTGGAATGGCACTGGGCATGGGAGTAAAACTATCCCCAAATTAACCATGTCCTTCCTCCTCCCATCTTCCTTCCTGCCATCTGGTTTGACCTGGCCGGTCTTCCGCTGACCTCTTTGCCTGACCAGTCTGAACTCGGAGTCGCAGCCCGATGCTGCCCCCCAGGAACGTTTTGTAAACACGAAAGGAAGAAAATGGGCCTGCCTCGCTCAACCCTGAGTTCCGCCACCCTGAGCCAGTCTTTCCCAACTGACTTCCCTCATGGTGTGGGGAGGGCAGTTAAATCGGAGCACATCGGTTGGAGAAGGCAGCTGTAGGGCCAGTTTGGTTTAGTGCTGAAGGCACCAGGCTAGAAATTAGGAGGCAGGGAGTTTTAGTCCAGTCTTAGGCATGAAAGCCAGCTGGGCGACTTTGGACAATCACTAGGAGATGGAGAGTTCTAGTCCCACTTTAGGCACAAAGGCCGGCTGGGTGATTTTGGGAGGTGGTGAGTTCTAGCCCCAAAGCTAGCTGGGTGACTTTGGGCCAATTATCAGGAGATGGTGAGTTCTAGTCCTGCCTCAGCTATGGAAGCCAGCTAGGTGACTTTGGGCTAGTCACCAGGTGATTGGGAGTTCTAGTCCCGCCTTAGTCATGAAAACCAGCTGGGTAACCTGGCCCAACCCACCTCCCAGGGTTGTTATGGAGGAGGAAGGAGTATTAGATATGTTCACCTCCTTGAGTTATTTGTAAAAATGAAGGTGGGGTACAAATAAACAGGTAGACACGTGTGTTGCTGTGTGTCTGTGTTGTTCCCCCCTCAGCCCCCATTTTGGGGTATGCAGTGGACCCTTGGAATCAAAATAAACACACCGTTTTCTCTCAAAAGCACCTTTGGGACAACTGGGACCTGGATGACTGAGAATCTCCACAGACAATGTTTTCTCTCTTTCTCTCTCTCTCTCTTTTTTTTTCCCAGATCCCTGATGAATTTGATGACGGTAAGTAGACAAGACCAGGGTTTTGAAAATTTCCTTGATGGGCTCCGGACAAAGGTTGATTTAAGGGTGAAGAATGGGAGCGAAGGGATTGCAGAAGTAAATCTGGAGTTGCCACCCTTATCCAAGGAAAACACAACGGGAAAGTTCACTGCATGTTATTTGCAGTTGTGGAATTTAGTATCCTGGCTGCATTTCTTGAGAGCAAAAAGAGAAATTGTTTTCAGCTAATCAATACGTTTCACTATCTAAGCCCCTCGGTTGGGTCCGGCTTCCACTGAATGGCACTAGAAACTACTCTGTGAAGGGATTAAGCTCTTTGAACCAGAAGCTGGGTCGCTGCAGCTGTGACCTGGTGCCCTCAGCTCTTAATCACCTTTTCAAAAAGCGAATATTCCTTTAATGCGGCGGGCAGAAATAACCGGAATCGCTTTCCTTTTGCCATCGGCTGCACAGCGAGGGGGTTTCTGCTCCCCAAAGCAGCAGGCCCGTTTTCAAAAGCAGACGGTGGGGCAGAACTTTGCAGGACAGGAAGCCAGCCTGCCAGTGCTCCATTCCTCAGACCATCTAGGGTCTCCCCCTCCCCCCCCCTCCTTGCCTGCCCTTGCACATAGCTGGAGGCCAACGTCCCTGGTGCTCAGATAATGGGGAAGAATGAAGACTTTGGAGGGGGCCAGGGTGGCTAAAGCGTGTCATGAGCATTCCAGATGTCCCTCTGACGAGAGAGGCAGCTGGGGAAGCCGGTTTGGGGTCTTGACATCCTTGGGTTGCATCATCTCTCCTTTTGCAGCAGATTCTGCCACGGCTTGGCCCGATCAGCCCCGCATGTGGGGTTGTTCTGAGCCCCAAACATTCTTCCTTGCTTTGCTTAAAAGCAGAGGTCTCCCAGCTTGGCAACTCTAAGACTTGTGGACTCCACCTCCCAGCATTCCTCAGCCAGCCATGGGAGTTGAAATCCACAAGTCTTAAAGTTGCCAAGTTGGGAGACCCCTGCCTTATAAGATAGGTTAGTCTGATGCCCCCTTAGATAAGAATTCTGATAGTTGGAGTCCAGCTGTCTAAGAGGCCCCAAGGTTGAGCATCGCCGAGCTCACAAATGGCACAACTCATCGGTTGACTTCAGAGTTGGTTGGAGCTGAGCAGTATCAAAGTTGAATGATAGAACTGTAGAGTTGGAAGGGACCTCGGAGGTCTTGTAGTCCAACCCCCTGCTCAAGGCAGGAGCCTTATTCCATCCCAGTCAAATGGTGGCCCAGTCTATTCTTGTAAACAATGGAGCCCCCACACTTTCTGAAGGCAAGACGTTCCACTGTTTAATTGTTCTCCTTCTAGATTGGGCTGCTCTTTGTTAAGCTTCCATCCGTTATTTCTTGTTGTAATTACCGTGTTTCCCTGAAAATAAGACCCTTTGTTATGTTTTTTTGAACCCTGAAATAAGCGCTTGGCCTTATTTTCGGGGAGGTCTTATTATTTTGGGGCGCGTGGAGCAAGACGGGGCTCCTCTTGCCGTCTTACCTGATTTCCAGCTCTCCCTAACCCTAACCAGAGGAAATGGCGGGGACCGGCTGCACATGTGGTTAAGTATTTTCGGGGAGGGCTTATTTTAGCGCATGCGCTCAAAAGCCTGATTGGGCTTATTATCCAGGGAGGTCTTATTTTCGGGGAAACAGAGTATATTAATAGTATAAAGTGAATGGCTCTTTTCAGAATTCCAAATTTCAAGTTGGAGAATTCCAACTTCTCCTTTTCCAAAACATGGTGCCTGCTACAAAACCCAGTCTGGGTTGGTCATCAGGACCCCCGGAACTTCAGAGAGGAGTTCTCTGACGATGGGCTCCAGCACGAGTCCGAAAGCTCGGAAGACAAAACGTCTGAACCGGTGACCGACCCAGCTTGGATCATCCTGCCACATTATCCTGGGACCCGTAGATTCGCCTTCATTCTTAAGGAAGCGTTGTTGCATTCTATTCTGAGCTTTGGGAACGGAGGAGGTGGAGGAGGGAGGCAGGAGCCGCCATGTGGGGCAGAGGGCCAGATGGAACCTGGCCGTGGCTTCCCCAAAGCAGATTGTGGTGGAACGCTTTGGACAAGAGTGGGGAGGGGAGTCCTGCAGCGGATGGGGGAGCTTCTTTCGGGGGCAGCCTTCCTCGGCTCCTTTCATCCGGGCATATGTGCTGACAGATTAAAAGGCGTAGCCTCATTGCCCCCCCCCTAAATTTCCTCCTCCTGCCTCCCCACCCCCCCTTCCATCCAGATTTTCAGCTAACTCATCCCTCCTGGGTGGAAAAAACTGCACACATGGTGGGGAACCCCGGTTTGTTTAACCGTATCTGGGCTGCTCTTGGCTTCTCTCCCCTCTTTGCCTTCCAGGAAGAATGAAGGAATCCCTTAATCCCAAAATGAGAAGTTATTTAGCTTTTCCTGCAAAAATCACGCTTAGTCAGACCCCCTGCTCAGTCAGGAGAACCTCTACCATTTTAGACAGTAGCTGTCCAGCCTTTCCTTTAAAACCTCCAGTGATGAAGCGGGATACGATGAAGGGTTCCAGGATTTGAGGGGCTGCCACAAAGAAGAGTCTGTTTTCCAAAGCACCCGAAGGCAGGACAAGAAACAACGGATGGAAACGAATCAAGGAGAGAAGCAACCTGGGATTAAGGAGAAACTTCCTAACAATGAGAACAATTAACCAGTGGAACCGCTTGCCTCCAGAAGTTGTGGGAGCTCCAACACTGGAGGCTTTGAAGAAGAGACTGGGCAGCCATCTGTTTGAAACAGTATAGGGCCTCCTGCTTGAGCAGGGGGTTGGACTAGAAGACCTCCGAGGCCCCTTTCAGCTCTATTCTGATTGATTCATTTCTGCCTGCTGCAGCCCAATATTTGGGGGGGGGCAGGGGCAACAGGGTGCCTCTTCCTGGGATTCCACCATGGCACCCTCCAGTTGACAGGAATCCTTGCCCCGCCCGCCCGTCCCTCATCAGTCCTCCAGCCCAGCTGCTCCGCTCCCATTACCATAACAATGTGCCCCAAATTACACCCCATTCAACAGGCCTGCCTTTGATTGATTAACTTAGAGCTTCTGTTTGAATAACCCTGGCGGCTAAAATGGGGAAGCTGTAATCTCAGAGGGATAGTTAACAGGGCTGGTGGGGAGGCTGCAGCCTTGCTCACACGCTCTCTCTTCCCCAGCCTGACCTCTGCTTAAGCAAGCTGGTCCTCGGAGAATCCCTTGTATGTTTTTTTTGGGGGGGGGGGGAAACAGCGCTGCAGCCCCACATATGTTCCAGCGACGTCAGATGGTTGGGAGGGAGGAGAGACCCGGAGAAGAAACCAGGTTGGAGCTGCAGCATTGAGTAATCATCGCTCCTAAAGAGTCCGTGTTCAGCTCAAGAACTGCCATCGCACCCAAATGTACTTCTTCTTTTTTTTCCCTTCCTTCTGGGGACTCACAGGTAGTCCTCGACTTACAACCACAATTGGGAGCGCTATTTCCTTTGCTAAGCAAGGCCGGTGTTAAGTGAGTCAGTCCTGATTTTACAACCTGTTTCCCACGTTTGTTAAGTGAAACATTTCAGTTTAAGTGGACCAAGCAGTCGTTAAATGAATCGGGCTTCCTGCCTTGGCTTTCCTTCTCAGGGATGGTCACAAATGGTGATCACACAGCCTACAACTGTTGCTTAATGCATATCAGCTGCCAAGCCCCTGAATTTTGGTCACATGACCACAGGGATGCTGCAATAGTCGTAATTACGAGAACTGGTCATGTCACTTTTTTTAGCACCCTTGTAACTTGGAATGGCCACTAAAAGAATGGTTGTAAGTCCAGGACCACCTGTATTTTATTCCACTTGAGACCATAAAGCATAAAGTTCGATAGCTGGAAGTAACTTTATATACAGCAGCTCCCTCCATTCCCTGCCCAGAAAAATACCTACTTAAAAAGTAGAATAGAATAGAATTTTTTTTTCTTTCAGTAGAAATCATATTGCTGGGTTTTTGAGGGCATTAAAATGGATTTCTTGTAGCCTGAACTGCAATTGGAACCGGCTTCGGTTGTACATGCCAGCACCCAGGAGCGAAAGGCGTATTGGACTGGGTGCCTGTCAGGTTATAGTGAGACGTTTAACCTGCAGAATAACAGGGCTCTGGGACCCGCAATGGGCGGGATGCTTCCCCTGGTTCTGCAACAGGCTTTCTTCCATTTGGCTTACAGATGTGGTGATCGTTCAACAGCTGCGAAGGTCATACAAGTATTTCAAAGATTATAGTCAGGTGAGTGTCCTGTTTCATCTATTTTGGAACAGGGCTGTCCAAACTCAGCCCCTTTAAAACTTGTGGATTTGCTCCATCAAATACGATGATCATAAAAAAGGTGCTAGAATAGGCAGAAGCAGATAAATTAACAATGGAATTAAAAGACCGAGAGGAAACGATTTATTACGAGACATGGAATAGATGCTTTAACTGGTTGGAGAAACAATCCAAAATTAATGTATAAATGTATAAACGTAAGAGAAGATATTATAGAGGAACGAAATAATTATTGTGTAATAGATAGGTATAAATTGCAGTGAATATAGAAATTAGTAAGTAATATATAAAATGTATGTGTATACAGTTGGTTACAGATATTATCAAAGATGCCGGTATCGGAAAGCTGTAAAAATGTAACAAGGATGTTAAAGATGTAAATGTTGAATAAAAATTATTTAAAAAAAAAAAAGACTTGTGGACGTCAACTCCCAGAATTCCCCAGCCAAGCTGTCCACAGGTCTTAAAATGACCAAGATTGGACAGCACTATTTTTAGAATCTTTTCACAATTCTCCCAAATGAAAAACTGCACCAAAATGAGTTTATATCCTAGTCGGCTTTAAAGCTTTCTGGTTTCCTACCCAATCTGGGTGAATTTTCCCCCCTTGATCCAAACCAGGGATAAAAAACATAGCATCTCCCCCTTCCCACTCTTTCCCCCCAAACCTGTTCTGTATCTTGGCCTCATGGCCTCAGTTTCTTTTTCCAGATGATCATGGAGCCCACCAGCCCTAAGTTGCTGCCAGATCCCTTGAAGGAACCGTATTATCAGCCACCTTACACCCTGGTCATCGAACTCACCGATGTCCTGCTGCACCCTGAATGGTCGGTCTGTATCCTTTCCAGGAATTGGGGATGGGGGCACCGCATTCCCCTCAGAGCCAGGGGGCAGGACGGACACTTAGTTGCCACCCTGACCCACCTACCAACAGTTTGAATTGTGTGGGATCCTTGGTGCTCTCTGAGCTTGGTGCTTTTCTTGTAGACGTTTCATTACCAAGTAGGTAACATCATCAGGGTTAGAAGGGAGCGGGCTGATTTTACCTAGTTTGATAATGAAACATCTGCAAGAAAAGCACCAGAATATCTGCCAGGACCGATGGGGGTTAGTTGGGCATTGTCTTTACTGCCTAGCTGGTGTTAGCTTTCTCTCAAGGTCTCTCTTCTCTCTCTCTCTCTCTCTCTCTGTCCTGTCCTCAGTTAGTGACTGGCTGGCGCTTCAAAAAAAGGCCGGGCATCGACAACCTCTTCCAGCAATTGGCTCCTCTCTACGAAATCGTCATTTTCACCTCGGAGACGGGCATGGTGAGTGCTCCAGGGATGGGCCCTGCCAGCTGGCCAAATGGTTTGGGAGGTAGAGTGCTCAGCTCCTCTTTTCTCCCCCATTTTAAAGAGGCTTTGAGTATGCAGAATGAACCTGTCCCCTTTTATTGAAATTAAAATCCATTATTTAGTTTTAAATTAATCCCTGAAAAGATTCTTTAGCTCAGGAACCTCCAAACTGGGCAACTTTAAGACTTGGGGACTTCAACTCCCAGAATCCTGGCTGACTGGGGGGTTCTGGGAGTTGAAGTCCCCAAGTCTTGAAGTTGGCCACTTCGGAGACCCCTGCTTTAGCTAAAACTGCCTTATGGTTTTGGCCGCTGCTGGACTAGCAAACCCTGTTCCAGCCATTGCTGTGCCCGACTGGGGGAACTGGACATGAATGTCCCAGCAAAGGAATGGAAGGGCGATCCAGCTTGTTGCAGGCCGGCCTGGACTTTGTGTCCAATGCCCATGCTGGCCACACAGATGCAGAGTGACCACAGGGGATAACCTTAAACCATGTCAGGCCATCTAGAGAGGGGGAGAGGGAGGGGCAGCTTAGCACAGCCGGTTAGCCCTAGCCCTCTCTTCCCTTCCACGCTCCTCCTTTCTCACGCTTGAGTGGTGGCAGTGGGGTCTCTCCCAGGGAGCGTGCCGTGGCTCATTTGAATGTGAATGGCCCCCTCTCTGCGCCTTGCAGCCTATTGAATCCGAACTATTGCTGTGCTAATTGAGTGGGCCTGTCTTTGGGGAGAAAGCAGCACCCCAGTCCTCACCCCGAAGGTCAGGAACCGCTCAGGGAAAAGGCTGCCAGCATCCACCTCTGCCTTCTGGGCACTTAGTTAACTCATGGGATCCAGCTAGGTCAAATCCAGAGCTGCGGCCCTAAAACGGGCAGGCAGTGTCACAATTCACAACAGCTCCTTGCTTAAGGACTCTGTTAACCCCTTGAGAAGAAGTACATAGTCAAGGGAATATCTTAGGTATTCTGAATAATCTCAAGAATATGTTATATGTTCTAAGAATAACTTAGATATTCTAAGAATACAGATAGTCCTCAACTTAACAACTACAACTGAGTCCCAACATTTCTGTTGCTAAGTGAAACATTTGTTAAGTGTTTTGCCCCATTTTACGACCTTTCCTGCCACCATTGTTAAGTGAATCACTGCAGTAGTTAAATTAGTAACATGGTTGTTAAGTGAATCTGGCTTGCCCGTTGTCTTTGTGTGTCAGAAGGTCGCAAAAGGGGACCACATGACCCAGGGACACTGCAACCGTCATAAATATGACTCAGTTGCCAAGCGTCCGGATTTTGATGAAATAGCCATGGGGGTGCTGCAATGGTCATTAAGTGTGAAAAATGGTCATAAGTCACTTCTTTTCAGTGCCATTATAACCTTGAACGGTCACTAAATTAACTGTTGTAAGTCGAGGACTACTTGTAGGAGGTGACCAGGCTGAGTCCGAGGGAAGGAGGGGTCAAACATGTCATCAGTCTTGAGTCTCTTCGTGCCCACGAGGGATCTAACTCCAGCCCCCCTCAACTTCCGCTGATTCTTATCTGCCACCAATTTGCTTTGACCGTTAGTAGTTCAGATTCTTGCGTGAAGAGCGTAAGCTCTCAATAAAGCTTTATATTCATTTGAACTGCCTGGGCTTCCCGATTTTCCCGTGCTTGGCAAATATCTGAGAAATTGTGAGAATATCTTAGTTATTCTAAGTATTATCGTAGATGTTCTGCTCAGGGCTGCCACTTTTCAGCCGGTGTGGGTGAATATTGTCCCCTGTGTGATCACCGTATCTCCCCCTTGATATCTCCTGCTTGACTCAATTTATTCTTATTTATTTATTAAACTTGTATGCTGCCCATCCCACTGTCAAGCGACTGTGATCCATCCTTTCTAAGAAGGAAGGCGCAGGCTTGGCTGTGCACCCTCGGAAGCTGTTTCCTGAGAGCGCCCAGAGAGCCTCCAAGCCAGACCATTTTTAACGTCCTTCGATTGGAGCTGATGCTGCTCATGACACCTCGACCTCTTTTCCTTTGAGAATTATTCTGGGCCTTCTCTCCCCTCTCCCAGACAGCTTTCCCCCTCATCGACAGCGTGGATCCCCACGGCTTCATCTCCTATCGGCTCTTCCGAGACGCCACTCGCTACATGGATGGGCATCACGTGAAGGTACGGCTCCAGCACGGTCTGGAAGGCTTTGGTTTTGGCTGGTTTTGGCTGTAGGGCTCCAGCACGATGTGCTGTAAATTCTCCAAATTTATCACGGCACAGGTAGTCCTCGACTGCAGTGGAGCCAAAATTTCTACTGCTAAGCAAGACAGGTGTTACGCAGGGCTTTTGCCCCATTTTCACGCTTTCTTACCACAATTCTTAAGTGAATCACAAGCTGGCTTTGTCTGGCTGTTTGAATAATACCCAGGGACAGAAGTAATTGTGTATTAGCATCCCTCAAAATTGGTTGGTTTATTTTAATTATTTATTTATTTGTATCCCACAGCGAACATCTCCAACACAATGTCGTACTCCTGTTTTGCCACACTAATCACCCTGTGAGGTGGGTTGGGCTGAGAGAGAGAGGGACTGGCCCTAAGTCATCCAGTTGTCTTTCATGCCTAAACCAGGACTAGAACTCACCATCTTCTGGTCATTGGCCCAAAGACACCCGGCCGGCTTTCATTCATAAGGCAAGACTAGAAGTCACCTTCTCCCACTTTCTAGCCTGGCACCTTAACCACTAGGCCAAACTGGTTGACTGGCTCCAACTCGGCTGGACCGTCTCCCAAACGCACAGTTGGAGGATTTGCTTCCGTTGAGTCCAGCCAGCAGGGCTTGCCTCCAAGAAAAGGAGTACAGGACCTCAAACCTCCCTGAGGGCTCGGGGCCTTTGCCTTCGGGGCCTCCTCCCCCTGCCGTGGGCCCACTCTTGGCATCCCAGAATGCCTTTTCCCTCGACCTCCGCTGCCTGTTGCCTCTCTGGATGAGGCCGCAGTCTGAGCGAGCAGCTGCCTTGGCCACGTGCTCCACAAGGCAAGTCCCCTGGGCCGGCTGTCCACAATAGAGGGAGGATGGCTTAGCTGGGGGGGGCGGGGGGGGCCAAAGCTGCCTTCTGTCTGTCTTCTGTGCTGCCTCCCCCCTCCCCGTCACCTCCCATCTGCTGCTGGTGGGGGGCCTTCTCCCTATCTTAATTGTTTGGATTCTTCTCCCCCCTCCCCAAGTAAGCATTGTGGGGCAGAGGGGGGAGGTTTTCTCTTCTTGGAGGAAGCAGCCTCACTCTTGGGCGGTTGCATTAAAGATGGAAAAAGAGGCAAGACTCACTTGAGTCCAAATGCTCAAGGATCTGGGGGGTGGGGAAATTCTTGAAATAAGACAGCCGGGCTTCTTACTGCTTTTCCTTTCCTTTCCTTTCCTTTCCTTTCCTTTCCTTTCCTTTCCTTTCCTTTCCTTTCCTTTCCTTTCCTTTCCTTTCCTTTTTTCCTTTCCTCTCCTTTCTTCTCCTCCCCTCCCCTCCCCTTCTTTCTTCTCTTCTCTTCTCTTCTCTTCTCTTCTCTTCTCTTCTCTTCTCTTCTCTTCTTTTCTCTTCTCTTCTCTTCTCTTCTCTTCTCTTCTCTTCTCTTCTCTTCTCTTCTCTTCTCCCAACCAGAGTATATCCTACATATTAAATGTTAAATTTATTTGATCATTTTTTTCCAGTTTTTTTTTTGTAAACTATTTTTTTCCTTTTTTTCCTTTTTGTCATTTTTAGTGTTGAATGCATGCTTTTGTTTTGTTTTGTTTGTTCATTTTTCTATTTTGCATTTTATCTTTTATGATAAAACGATAAGTAATACAAAAGGAACAAGCCAGCCAGGCAATTAAACATAGCTTGAAAGAAGGCATTTTTCACTATGCGTTGGGGGGGGGGCAGATTTCTTCCCAGTTCCCTCAGAGTCCTTTGTCTTTGCACTGAAAATAAAGATTTGGAAGCCGAAGCGATTTGTTGAAAAACCAAGTCTGCTCTAATCCAGCAAGGCAACCAAAACAAATGAAAAGGGGGGGGGGGGAAACCACACAGAAAACTAGTTGATTGAACTACTTAATGACTAACTTCCAGTGTAGTTGATTATTTTTATTTCCTGAGGGCCTGGGATTTTGGAGTATTTTGTACATGAAAAAGTAGACCTCGCTGCTTTAACAGCTGAGCAATTAAGGCAGTTTGCATTATTTATCTTAAAGCTCATCCCAATCAAGCGGACTGTGTGAGGAATTATAGGCTTCTCCCAGTTCATTTCTAGGATTTTTTAAAAGGTCATCCAGTCCAAAGAACCTTGATTGCCATGCAGCCTTGCATCAGCCAGGAGTCTCAACGTGAAAAATCCTGTACAGAATTTCTCCGAATTGTCATCCTGTGAAACGAGGCAGGAGGAAAAATGGTGGGAGGATGTGGGGATTTCCCTGCCAGGAACATTGAAGGCCGGATCCCCTCTGAATGCCCTTGGGCCACACAGAAGGAAGGAGGGGGAAACACGCACACTCTCTGGCTCCCCTTGTTTGCTCAGCCAGCTGACTTTTCTGAAAGCACTGGAGGAGCCCCAGAGGGCCCGGGGCCACGGGACTGGCTAGCACCCTAAAAGCCCCCTCATCCCAGCCTTTTAGTTAATTTTCCCAAACATTTTAATTTATCCTTGCCTTTACACTTTCAGTTGTGTATTCTCTGTTTATGCTTTGATATTTTATCTGTACAGTACCCAGAGTCCCTCTGTGAAGGAGATGGGCGGTTTTAAAAATGGAGATATAGATAGATGAGAGAGAAAAAGAGAGGTCTGGCTGGCTAATTCTGGGAGTTGAAGTCCACTCATCTTAAAGTTACCAAAGATGGTTAATTAAAAGATGGTGGATGGATGGGTGGACGGATGGATAGACAGATACAGGCAACATGTTGATTGAATGGATGGATGAATAGATGATAGAAAGATGGATGGATGGACGGACGGACGGATGACATTGATTGATTGATTGGATGGATGATAAGTAGATGGATAGATGATGGACAGACAGAGAAGACATAAATATTGATTCATCGGATGGATGGATGGACAGAGAGAGAGAGAAAGATGGATGGATGGATGGAGCCTAAACGGTCAGAGGTCCCACCTGCCAGTCTCCTTGCTTCCCCCAGGACATCTCCTGCCTGAACAGGGACCCGGCCAAGGTGGTGGTGGTGGATTGCAAGAAGGAGGCCTTCCGCCTGCAGCCCTTCAACGGCCTGGCCCTCAAGAAGTGGGACGGGAACTCTGACGACCGCACCCTCTTCGACCTGTCGGCCTTCCTCAAAAGTGAGCCCGGGGCAAAACACGAACTTTGGATGTTGGGTTTCACCAATTAAGGCCATTTGCAGTTATAGGAATGTCTAGCATTTGTCAAGTTGGAAAATTAAAAAAATATGAGGAGGTTATTTTATTTTGTATTTTATTGCCCTGAAAAAAATTTGGAAATGGACACCTTCTCTTTAACCCCCTCCCCTTTTTTCCCCTCCCCTATTTCCCTATCTTTATTTCCATTTCCATTTTCTATTGTGATAACCTTTCAAAAAGCAAGCAGAGGCCTGGCTTTCAAGGAAACCAGCAGGCAAGCCAGAGGCGACCCTCACCCTGAGCCGTCTCCCTTCCCAGCTGTTTTTCCCAGAAGATCCAGAGGGAGCTTTGAGCCCCGGCCTGGCCAGGCTTTGGCCTGGAGAATCCCGGGGGCAGATGGCAGAGGGTGCGAATGGAGAGAGGCTTGTGCCTTGGAGGAAGAAAGCCAGGCTGTTGGGTTGGTCCCTTCCCCCCGGTCTTTGGGCCGGAGCTCATCTGTGGTTCTTCTCGCCTGCAGCCATCGCCATGAGCGGAGTGGAAGACGTTCGCTCTGTGCTGGAGAACTATTCCTTGGAAGAAGATCCACTGGAGGCTTTCAAACGCAGGCAGTCCCAGCTGGAGCAGGTGAGAGTGAGAAGGGGGGGGGCGGGAATCACAGGACGTCCTTGACCTACAGCCGCAATTCACGAGGGGGCCTTGATGGTCTCTGAGCTGGCTGGCTTTCTTGTACACGTTTCACTACCCAAACTAGGAATCGGTCTGCAAGAAAACAAGCCAGCTCAGAGACCACCAAGGACCCCTCATGTCAGCCCTGAGCTACAAAGATTCTCCTTCCTTAAAACTACAGTTCAGCCCAAAATTTCCGTCACTAACCAAAGTGGTTGCTAAGTGAGTGGCTTCTCATCTCATGACCTTTTTTCCACTGCTGTTAAGTGAATCCCTGCAGCTCTTAAGTGAATCATGCAGTCATTAAATGAGTCCGGCTTCCCCACCAACGTGGCTTGTTGGAAGACCGCTGAGAAGGTCACAAAAGGGGATCGCGTGACCCCAGGACAAAGGCAGCTGTCACATCCAAATTTTGATCATGTGACCATGTGGCTACTGCAACGGTCCTAACGCTGACAAACAATCATGAGCCACTTTTTTCCAGTGCCGTCGTAACTTTGAACGGTCACTAAACAAACGGTGCTAAGTCAAGGGCTGCCTGTATCATGCCGGCTGGGGAATTCTAGGAGTTGAAGTCCACGGGTCTAAAAGTTGCCAAGGTTGGGCGGCTCTGGTTTAATCCCTCTGGGTGGGGACAGGGCTGCCATGGCTTCCGAGACCCCCGGCTGGGCTGCATTGCGGGGGATGACGGCAGTGCCGGTGTCTGTGCCCCTTCCCAGGAGGAACAGCAGCGTCTCTCCGACCTGACCCAACACAAGAAGCAGCAGCTCTTCCTGGGCTCCCTGGCCAGCCGGCTGTGGCCTCGCTCCAAGCAGCAGTGACTCCGGGCCCCCTCAGGACCAGCCGCCCCCATCCACGAATGGACTTCTCAGCCGTTCTTGCCCCTCGGACCCCTGGCCTGATGGGGAGGGGCCTTCTCGGGGAGGCTGCAGCTGGAGGGGCACAGACTTCGGCCCAAGCTGGACACGGATGGTGGGCTTACAACCTGCCCCCACTTGCCCCCGAGGTTCCCTCCTGCGGCGGCAGCAGCATTTTTTGAGACCAAGACTTTTGTGGGTGAAAGGGAGCCTGTCCCTCAGCCCTGGGAAGGGGTCAGGCTCCAGGAGGGCCGGGGAGCCAAGCCATCACCTGCCCAAGAAAGGAGCCTGACTGCAGCGGCAACGAAAAGGAGGAAAAACTGCAGCCGGGGGAGGGGGAGGGGGAGGTGGTCTCTCCAGTGGCTCTCATCCCTTGTTATCATGTTCCCATTGGGCGACAGACGGTGCCGTTGGTCAGCCTGTTGGGGTGAATGGAAAGGAATGGAGGGCCCCCTCCAAATAAATGGCTATCTTTATAAGAACGATGCTTCTGCTATGTCAGTCTCCTGTGGGGCCCTTGGGGCTCTCTGAGCTGGGTGATTTTCTTGCAGACATTTCATGACCCAGCTAGGTAATATCATCAGTGTTAGGAGGGAGTGGGTTTTTCAGAGTGGAGGAGATGGGGCGGAGGAAGAGGAGGAGGACGGTGGAGTCCTTGGTGCTCTCTGAGCTGGGTTGCTTTCTTGCAGACGTTTTCCTACCCAAGTAGATAACATCATCAGTGCTAGAAGGTTACCTACATCAGGCCTTGTTTCTGCCTGAGTCGAGGGGAAGAGGAAGAGGAGGAGAAAGAAGGCCAGGCAGGGTTGGTCCATCAGGCTGACGTCCGGGTTTTCTTGCCCTGTGTCTGCCTCCCCCCCTCCCCCCCATCCTCAGTATCTCCCCACTGAGAAACCAGGGGCAGCTCTTTGTCTTGAAGCTGAGACCAGCTGTAAACAGGAAAGGAAAGCAGCCGGAAAGTGCTGGGGGGGGGGGGGAGAACGGCCTCTGAAGGTGCTTTGTTTCCGATGCATAAACATGGCAGCAGAGTTTTACCATTTTTCAGTCGCAGGAACGGTTTCTTCCTTCACACGGAGTCGGGGGGGGGTCTCCAAACGTGGCCCCTTTGTGGACTTCAACTCCCAGAATGCCCCAGCCAGCTCTTCTGGGAAGGGAAGTCTACCCGTCTCAACTCAAGTTGCTGTTGCAAAAGCACCGGCTTAGAACATCAGCTGGGCAGAAACCTGGCAGGACACCGGTCAAGATGGCTTCTTGCTAGCTTCCACGTTGCCAGGTCAGGTTGCTCTGCTCTAGCCAGGCCGATGGAAAATCCCTTGATTTTTTTCCTTGATTGGGCCATTCCAGGCCCAGAAGGACGCAAGAAGAGCCCAGATTTCCCTTTCCAGATGCAACGAGCCTTAAGTAGCCTTCGGCCGTCAGGGACCACCAGAAGATGAGGAGGGTGGAGGGGATGAGGGAGGACCTCCGGGGCTTCTCCCCTGGCGTAGCTACTACTGCAGCGACTCAGAACCACAGCATGCAAAGACCTGTGGAGCAGCTACTCCGCAAGTTTCAGGAAAGGATTGTTGGGCTGTGGTAGCTAGGAGAAGACAACTGATGAGGAAGCCGTGGGGTGGGGTGGGAGGCCTTGCAGGAGCCCAGGAGCAAGTCAGATGGAGCTGGGAAGCCATCCAGATGTGGCAGCTAGACAGATGTTTCTTAGCCCTGGAAATAAGGGAAGAGGTGTTGGTAATAGAGTAGATTTAGAGGTGGGGACGCTGTTCTTCTATACCGGGTCCTCCATCCTCCTTTTTTTCACCTTCCGCTCCCTTTTCTCCTTTCCCCCTTTTTCTTCCCCTCTTTTCTCCTCTTCCTCCTCCTTTTCTCCTTCACCTTTTCCTCCTCTTCTTACTCCCCCTCCCCCCTTGAAGTAAACAAGTAAATCCCAAGGTTGCCAAGGTTTGTCTCATTGCTTCCTGTTTGGCCTGGATAATAGATCCGCTTCCTGGACCTTTTGACGTTACCTCACCCTTCCCTTCCCCTCCACTCCAGGAAGAGGAGGAGGGGGAGACTAGGGAGCCGAGACGGGTGGGGGGGGGGTGAGGGGCTGCAAAGATTCTCCTTTGCAAAACAAGGATGTCAAAACCCGGTGTGGCTCCATCGTCAGGATGCTGGGCAGGTGTCATAAAAGCCGGTGGGAATGTCCTTCAAGCAGAACCTGGAAGGCCACTTGGGGGGATGCTGGAGTGTGGGGCATTCCTATCCTAGGTGGGGGTGGGCTGGGTCTTCTCCAAGCTTCCCACCCACCCTTAGATCCCCTGCTTCTGTCCTGTGCAGGACAATCCGAGCCTTCTACTGTAGGGCCTCAGTAGAAGAGGTGGCCGGCCATAGGTCCAGCCACTGTAGATCCCCTGCGCCTCTGGCTTCAGAATGGCTCTCCTGGGATCTACTAGGAGCCCAGCTGTCCTTCAAGAGTTAGGACTACCCTATAAGATCCAGGTCTCCAAAGCAGCCAAGACGTGAGGAGTTGACTAAATCTTTGCTGGACCAGCTTGAGACGCGTGACCCAAGGTCCTTCAGAAAGCACCAAAGGTGACCTCAGCGAGCTGCTTAACAACCGTTGTAAAATCAGGTGCAGCTCATTTAACCACCGCCTTCCTCAGCAATGATAATGCTGGCCTCGATTGTGGTCGTAAGTCGAGGACTAGCCAAGTAGGTGAAGTCCCTTAAAGCAGCACAGTGACCGCCTGACCTGTGGGGTCCTTGGGCCTCTCTGCAGACGTTTCATGACCCAACTAGGTGACATCATCAGTGCTAGTAAACCCTGTGCACAGTGAACTGCACTCCTTACTGGCACTGATGATGTTCCCTAGTTGGGTCATGAAACGTCTGCAAGAAAACCACCCAGCCCCAAGGACTCTTCGTGCCAACCCTGAACTACAAATATTCTCCTTTATTACGAAGCTGAACTGTCTGTCAACCCCCAGGAAAGGCGGCTATGTTGGAATCGTATCACGCGGGTCAGAAAGATAAATAAACCTGTTCGATCCAAGAAGCGCTTTTGCTCCCCAGCCGTTCAATTGCCGGAAGAGCAGGGCACAAGATTGTCTGGGT
This sequence comes from Pantherophis guttatus, assembly GCF_059756535.1. Taxonomy (NCBI): domain Eukaryota; kingdom Metazoa; phylum Chordata; class Lepidosauria; order Squamata; family Colubridae; genus Pantherophis; species Pantherophis guttatus. The sequence continues at coordinate 1,201,104 of NC_142072.1, forward strand.
CAAATCATTTCCAACCTCCTCATAACGGCTCAGCGTTTCCTAAAATAATGGGGAGGGGGCTGGCCTGCCTTTCTCCTCTTCTAAGGGGCCTCAGCCGTTCCCCCCACGAGCCCAGGCTGCGGTTGGCAGACAAGCTGGAGACAAAACGCCAAGCATTTCCTCCTATTCATTGCGACTGGAGGGAGTCTGTGCCCACCCTCGCCTCCTCCTCCTCCTCCTCCTCCTTCTCCTCCTCCTCCTCCTCCGTTTCTCCTTGTCACACATATACACACACACCACACACCACACACCATCCCGAGTTGCCTGCTTGGAAGAGGAAAGGGGGAAAGAGTAGAGGGTCTGCATATGGAGGGGGCTGGAGGACTCTGAGCAGATCCAGATGGAATTGGCCAGTACGGTGTCATCCTGTGAATATCATCTGGTTGCCATCATCCTTTCAGTCCTCCTTCTCTTCCCACAATCTGCCCCAAATCTGTGTGTCTCTGGAGACCCCAGCCATCCAGGTCAGGGTGTCCCAAAAGTGCACCTGGACTTTGCTTTTTCCTTACGGAAGAAGATGTTTCTCTTCTGATCCAAGAAGCTTCTTCAGTTCTTTTTTTTTTTTTTCATTATTATTATTATTTTATTGAGAACAAAGTTAAAATACAAAATACAAAACCAAATAAAAATCCAAGGAGACATACAAGAAAAAACAAACAAACAAAGCGATCAGAACATTTTAAAAAGGTGCATTATACATTAGATTATAAACATATTATTCCCTCTAGTTGAATACTGATTAATATATCACTACGTTAGTTCCCACCCCTTGCGAAACAGGCCTCCCCAATTTTTAAACTACTAAATCTGTTAACGGTTTGTTGACCTGTTTTCTATAGGTTGTATTAGTGATAAAGTTAACGGGAAAAACAATAAGTTTCAAAACTCATTAACAAACTGTTATTGTAATCCACTCGAATAAAATTTACCACAGCATCTTAACTATCCCAGATCATCCCAAAAGTTATAAATAGATCATCCTGGGGCAGAAATCCATGTTTGTTTCTTAATATTCCTCTGAATGAATGAATGAATTAGAACATTCAGTCTAGAACTGAGGAAGCTCCTTGGATGAGAAGCGAAAGGTCTTCAAGGCAAAAACAAAAGAAAAAGAAACTTTGAGACTTGCAATCCGTAGATTCTTCCAGGGCAGGGACCTTTTGCCCCTTCCTACAACTCCACAGGACCGCAAGGGCAAATTCCAAATTGGGATGCCTTCGTGCCTAGGGAAAGCTGGTGGAGGGAGGGACCCAGGGCCTTCGGCAACCAACGTCTCTGCCCCTCTAACTCGGCCCCTGCGTAGGCAGAGCAAAGGATGGCTCTATGATCCCTGGCCTAAGGCTACACACCTAGGGTCCTCCTGATTGTTTTCACAGTTGCGTCTCCCTGCTGCAGCCCCTCCCCTCCTTTGAGACCCTCCTGGCTTATCTCAGAGAACACAGAAGCCAAAACCAGGAGCTGTCAATTCCTCCTTGCTGACATCCCTTGGAAGTGTGTGTGTGTGTGTCTGTTGTGTTGAATTGGAAAGCTGGCCCCAAGAGAACTCGTCAGTATTTCGTGCCATGCCCTGGCAGCCCTGATCTCTTAGTGGGGGGAGGGCGTGAGTGGGATGGGGGAGAATTTTGCTGCAGACTTGGAAAGAGGAATTCTAATTCCCATTCCTAAGAGGTCTCTAAGGGGTGTGCATAAGCGCCCCAGCGTGCCTTCCGTCCCTGTCCTAATATTCCTTTTTACTTACTCTTTTCATGTATTCCAATTATGTTTATAGTTTTACCTGTTATCTTATATATGCTTGACAAATAAACTTACGATTATGATTAATTGGCTCCCAAAATGTGGACAGTCCAGGTGTTGGGGTCCCTGGTGCTTCGTTGTTTTTTTGCAGACATTTCATGACCCAAGCAGGCAGTCTCATCAATGCCAGAAGAGAGTGGAGTTGGCAAAGAGGAGAGGAGGAGAAAGAGGGAGAGAGGAGACCAATTTTCTGCTGCTCCGTGGTGGAGGCACAAAGCGCCGCTTGCCAAACGTGCCACTCGGAGGGCCAACCAACACAGCAAAAGCTGCCAGGTTTTCCTTGATCCTCCGCTCCGTTCGTTTGTTGGCAAACACAGATGCTTTTAAACATGGCCGTTTTCTGGTCCTCCACGTCCCCAAGGAAAAAGAGCCTTTTCTTGTCGGGCTTTAATTGCCCTCGTCCTTCTGCGCTGGCAGTGCCAATATTTTGACATGCCCAGCGCCTAATGCAAGACTAATGCTTGTTTAGAGCCCCGGACGGCAGAGGAAGGGAGGCCAGCCTTGGCATCAATGGGCCCATTGAAAGCGGTTTGGCTGCTCTCCCGGGAGAAGGCCACTCTTGCTGATGCTAAGCAGGGCAAATCATCCCAGCACGCTTGGGCAGCCACCCGGTCAGCCTTACCAGGTAGACCAGAAGGGAAACATGACCGGTGACTTGTTCCATTTTGTCTGTAACGCGAATCTTGCAAGGGCGTCTCTTTCTCCCCACGTCTCCTATGCAGCTCAAGAAACTAGGGAGGGTTCCTTCTGAGATACGAGCAGTCGTGGGTGCTCCATCGCTGGAGGTCTTCAAGAAAAGACTGGACAAGGGTTTATCTGAGATGGGATGAGGACTCCTGCCTTGCACAGGGGTGGACTAGAGGACCTCCAATGTCTCTTGCAGCCTTAGGATTCAGCAAAGCTCTTTCAATTAAGTCAACATATCCAGTGGTTGGTTTAAACCAGTGTTTCTCAACCTTGGTAGCTTGAAGATGGGTGGACTTCAGCTCCCAGAATCCCCCAGCCAGCGCTGCTGGCTGGGGGATTCTGGGAGTTGAAGTCCACCCATCTTCAAGCTTCCAAGGTTGAGAAACACTGGTTTAAGCCAAGGGTGTCCAACATGGCTACTTTAAGACTTTTGGACTTCAACTCCCAGAATTCCCCATCATTGATCGAAACATGGTTTTCTTAGAGCAAATGTCTGGGTTTAGGGAACACGGCAACCATTAACTAATGCAAAGGGTGTTCAACCGTGGCAACTTTAAGACTCGTGGATTTCAACTCCCAGAATTCCCCAGTTGTGCTGTGCTGGCTGGGGAATTCTGGGAGTTGAAGTCCACAAGTCTTAAAGTAGCCAAGATTAGACAGCCCAGGTTTAAGCAGAATTTGGCAAGCTGATCTAGGGGAAAGGAGCCCGCAGTTTGGCCCTAATGCCAGAAAGGACCCCTCTTCCCCCACAGCCCATCACCCTATTTTCCCTGCCTCCCTGGCCAGGGCCCCCACCACCTTGGGAAAAGCAACCTGACCCATTAGCTTTCCTTGGACCCAACAGAGCTCAGGATCTCCCCTCCCCTCCCCCCCCACCCCAGGAGCTTCTGTCCTTGCTGGGAAACAGGTGTGTTTTCCCTCTGAGCCTGTGGGGGACCCTCCTCCTCTCCACCAAGTGTCCAGGTGTGAATGTGAGTGTGCCTCTCCCTTCCCCCCCTTGCATTTCACACTCCGCAGGCACATGGCAGGAATTTGAGTTCAGCCCCCCTTCTGTCCCCCCCCTTCTGACACCTTTCCTGTTGCTTCCAACACCTCCGCCTGGCAAATGCATTTGGAGGAGGGGAGGACAGAGAGCCTGTCCTGGGAAAAGCATTAAGGCCTTCTGGGGGGGAGGGTGGGGGGGCCCGAGAAATCCCTGAACCTTTGGAGAATGGCTGAGTTCCTTCCAGGGAAGCTGCCGGCCAAAAAGAGACCTGGAAGTCCCTGATATGTCCTTCGTTTGGGGACAATCGTCCTTCCTTTTCTAAGTTTCTGGTCCTCAAGATGACGAGATTCAGAGCAAAGTCCAGAGACTGATAGATAGACAGATAGATTAGATAGATGATAGATAGATGATAGAGAGAGAAAGAGATTAGATAGACAGATGATAGAGAGATTAGATAGATAGATGAGAGATAGATAGATAGGTAGATAGATGATAGAGATAGACAGATGATAGAGATTGAGATTAGATAGATAGATGATAGAGATAGATAGATAAATTGATTAGATAGATGATAGAAATAGATAGATAGATAGATAGATAGATAGATAGATAGATAGATAGATAGATGGATGGGCAGCTTCTGTGGTGAGATCTATTATCTGCACCATTAAAGCAGAAGAAATTATTCACCATATGCAAATATTTATTATTGCAATTAATTATCTGGACGGATCCTCGGACAAAGCTGGTGGATTTCTCCTCTGAATTTCAGCATGGAGAGAGCATGCAGACCCACCCCCACCCCCGGGCTGATCCTATTTTGCAGGAACTTCTTCTGCCAAAGCCTCTTCCTTCCTTGGTTTCTTCTCTGCACGATGGCTTGATGTGGAAACCTGATTTTGCTACCGCTGGCAGCCGATGCAAAGCCCCTCACCCTGCACCGAGAGGGCCAAAAACCGCCCTCTGCTTGGAAGGAAAGAAAGAAGTGTGGAAGCAGAGAAGCAGCTGCGCTGGGCTTCCTACAGGGGGGAGGGCCCAGTCTGGGTTTCCAGGCTGCTGATCAAACTGGGAAGCTGCCTTTGCTCTGGGATAAAGTCTGAAGTCCAACTTTGAAGCGGCTGAAAACGAAGCATCCGTGGAGATGATCAGATCTTCCTCCCCCCCACTTTTTAAAGGTAGAAATTAAATCTCCTCGACCTGTTTCCCCACTGACCCAACTAGGTTACAACATCAGTGCTAGGAGGGAGGGAGGTTGCTGTCTGGTTTGTCTCCCTTCTAGCACTGATGGTGTTGCCTACTTGGGTCATGAAACGCCTGCAAGGAAACCACCCAGCTCAGAGACCACCAAGGACCCCACAGTCTTCTTCCTCCTCCTCCTCTTCCTCTTTGAGGGCCTTTGTAGTTCTTCCCATTCTCTTCTTACTTTTATATTTTGCCCTGGTAGGAAGGATGCCCATTAGCAAAATAAATGTATACCTTTCGTGTTTTATTTTATTTTTATTTGTGTTTATTTATTTTCACAGGAAAAGTCGATAATGACAATTTAATCCCATGGAGATAGCAATAACCATGGCTCCTGGGATGTAATGATCTTGAACTGATTTTGAGCCTCTCCTGCAATGTTCCATAGGATTCCAATGATGCCATTAATTGAGATTCATAGTGTGCCATTAATTAATAGGAGGGGCCCCCTGTTGGCCATGCTAGCTTCCTTGATTAATTTGAATATCAGCCCACCCACCCACCCACCCAGGAGTGAGACTGTACAGGCTTAAGTCCTTTGCGGCCAGAAAGAGACGAGGGAATTAAAGCCTATCGCAAATCTTATTTCACAATTATGTAGACGGTTAACCAAGTTAGTTTGGTGGAGAACCGCATGGCTTTGAACAGAGCTGACTGCATCAGCCCCCCCAACCCAATTTCAACAAGTCCATGGCTCGCAAAGGGGGGGGAGAAAGACTCCGGAGGGGGGGCAGGTGTTGCTATTAGCATACAGCTGATGCCGCCCCTCCCCCAGCCCTTTCGAGGGAATAAAACCGTTCTGTCGGTGCCCCTCCCAGCCGCCCCCCCCATCAGCTCTTTTAGTGCTTGGAAGGGGGTCTTTGTGAAGTCGCTGCGGGTTGCAAGAAAGGCAAGGGGGCTTTGCCCGGAAGGGACCCCACTTCCCCGGTCTCAATAGCGAATTCGCTCCGGTTCTGGGACTCGCGCCCGCTGAGCCGCACAAGCGATTTGCACACAATGCACCAAGAGGCTGCGGGTTCAACACGCGGGGAGGGGGGAGGGGGCTCTGCTGAACCCGGGCTTGTTAAGGCAGAAAGAGGGGCCCCGTCGAGGGTGCTCCCGGGGCTTTGCAACAGGCTAGGCTGAAGCAGCCCCCCCTTTGCAGCAACCAGGGGTGCCCCGGACTTGTGGCCAGAGGTCACAGAGCAGACCCTCCACCTTTCCAGGCTCCCTCCCCCTCTCCCACCCACCCAAGAAAGCCGCTTCGGTTTGGGGGCGCCTTGCGCTCTTCTGCCGTCGCCCCCACTTGCCACGAGACGGGGGTCCAAGGAGGAAGCGGGGCGTTTCGGGGGCAGCAGCGGTCCCTCGCTTCTTTCCTTGGGAAGCTACCCCGGGTGGGTTGCTACCTGGCAGGAGCGGCAGAGGGGAGGGGGCTGCCCCACTTCTTCCCCGCCGCAGAGCAGGGCAGCGGGGCGGGGGCGGGGCGGGGGCGGGGGCTCGGGGGGCGTGGCCGCGGCGTCCGCCCGATAAAAGGCCGGCCGGGGTCGCCCTCCGCCACTCCTGCCCGTCTCTCTCCCGCCGCCTCTCCGCCTTCGCCTCGCTCTGGCCCACGCAGGCAGCTTGATGGCCCCCAGCCTCGCCGCCGCCGCCGCCCCCCTCCTGCTGCTCCTGCTGCTCGGCGCCCCGCCGGTAAGTGCGCTGCGCGGGCCGCGATCCTCGCTCGGGATGCGCCGAGGGGGCCACTCCGTCTGGCCCGTCCGGTCGCTTTCGCGCCTCCAGGAGCGGCGCAGCCCGATGGGATGGAGAGACGACCGGTCCCATCGTTCCCAGCCGGCTGCGGCCGCTTCGGCCGTCGGAGCACCTGCGCTCCCTCTCTGGATGCCGCGCTCCGGAGCAAGGAGAGCCAGCGGCCCCGCAGCTTCGCCTCCGGGTCCTCCTGAGCCCAGAATCCCGAGCTCTTCGGGGGTCGAGCGGAGCCCCTGGAGCCCTCCCGGGAGTTTCCTGCAGCCGGGACCGGACCGGACGGGACGCTGAAGAAGCGGAGGGAGGGGAGGGGAGGGGGGAGGGAGGGCATCTTTGGGACTGCTGCTTGTGGAGGGGGGGGGTAGCCCTACCCCGGGGCTGCTGCTGCGCTGGCTTTCAATCCAGGAGTTTAGAGCGGATCTTGGAGAAGGTGGGAAAGAGGAAGAAAGAAAAAGAAAGGGGGAGAGGAAGAGAGAGAGGACGGAAGGAGGAAAAGGGAAGGAAGGAAGGAAGGAAGGAAGGAAACAAGAAAGGATGGAAAGAAGTGAGTGAGCTACCGAAGAGACTTGGAGGAACCACTACAAACTCCGGGGATGGAGGGAAGCTGTGAAAGGGATGTAAGGCATCCTGCAGGGATAAAGTATCATGCCTGCAATCCCCGCAGGGGGGGCTATCCTGAGCCGGCCTACCTTGCAAGGCTGCCCGGTGCTCTCCCCCCCCCCCCACTTTTGCAATTCACTCAAGCGCCACTTGCAGAATCTTCCTCTCCTGCCCTGAGAAACTGCCTCCGCTGGCATCCTGGCATTTACAGCTGCTTTTTGAAATCTAACCTTGCTGCTGCAGGTGCCCTGGACTAGCCCCCCCCCCCCCCCACCTTCTCCCTTTTAATAATCTGAACTTCAAGGGTTTTTTTATCAAAGCTGGAGAAATGTTGGCGGTTTCAAGCTCAGGTTTCCTTCCGGGCATCACCCAGCTCAAAGCTAAAGTGAGCAAGGAAGGGCAACAGGAAAGGGGTTTGCTTGGGGGAGGCCTCCCCAGGCTCTACCAGTACAGAATTGTGGCCCTCGTTCCCCCCCCCCCCAGCCCTTTCAGACAGCCAGTCCCTTCCTTTCCTCCTGCAAATTCTGCAACCTGTCAATCAAACAGAAAGACTTCTGGAGAAACTTATCAAACAGATTAAAGCTCTGATTATTTAAGGATTAGACAGACACTTGACCAGGATGGCATGAAGACTCCTGCCTTGGTCAGAGGGTGGATTAGAAGACCTCAGGGTCCATATTTTATGTTCTAAAAACCTAAAAATCTTCCTGGATCCTCATCTAAAAATCAGACGAGAATCGAGGAACGTTGATTGTAGGGTTGGATTAATCCTGGTTATTTTTTATTTTTATTTATTTACCCAATTTATATTTCTATAGCTGCCCAACTCAACCCAGTGACTCTGTTCCTAGAATTAGAATTCTTCCTTCTTGGCTTTTTGCTGAAATGTTTGATTTAAAGCACCTCATTTTGGCACAGAATTTCAGGCAGCCGTTTGGAGGGGGGAAGCTGCTACATCCTGCACAGGAACGTCTGTCTGTCATATTTATTTTCCACCCATCTGGTATCCAACGACTATAAACCTGGATTGTAGGTTTGTGGTTTTTAATGTGGTGTGAGCTGGGCATCCTGGCTTGGTGTCTGTAAAGAAGGTTTAATGGTTTAGCCTCTAACCAAAGGGATCTTGTCTTTGTCCTCTCTTGGGGTGACCCATGGACGGGGCGAAAGGTGACCGATGGAGGAAGGATTCCCAAGCGTAGCTGAAACGCTCAATTCCCTTTTCTCCCCAAACAGGCTGAGCCAGCGGGGGTCTTCGAACTCCAGGTGCATTCCTTCACCACCAGCAACCCCCAGAAGTTCTGCCAGGGGGCTCAGCCCTGCCACCTCTTCTTCCGGGTCTGCCTCAAACACGCCCAGGCTGTGGTCTCCCCGGAGCCCCCCTGCACCTTCGGGGCAGCCCTGAGCAACATCGTCCCCGCGGATCGTCATGCCGTGGCTGCCAGCGGACTCATCCGTGTCCCCTTCCACTTCAAGTGGCCGGTGAGAGACTCCTTCTGCGTCCCCCTCCCCCCTCCCCAGATCCGGCCTTCTCCTCTATTGTCTTCTCCTGCAGCAAACACAGAACCCCACGGTGCTTTATTTATTGATGATGATGATGATGATGAAATTTATTTGCCGCCTGTCACGTAGCCAAGGACTCTGGATTTTAGACAGTGTTCCCCCCATGGGTCCTTCTATGGGGCAATTTCCTGCTCTTGTTTGTTTCCTTGTGCTTCCTATCACTTCTCATGGGGGGGGTTATTGTCCTTTGGTTTGGGGTGCTTTCCTAGCTTGGAATGTGGGGGTCCTATTTCTATGTGCAACGCAAAAGTTGGAAGAAGGGATGGCAACATGGGGGATGGGTCTGGTCACTCTTTGAAGAAGTCATGGCCTTGCTCTGCCTTACAGCGTAATTGAGGGGAGGGTCAGTTGGTATGAGCTAAACTCTCTTGACCAGGCAAAAATTTCAGCTTCCCTTTTCTGCCCTGAAGCACAAAAGTCAGCTGGGTGACTTTAGGACATTCATAAGGCGATGGTGAGTTCTAGTGCTGCTTTAGGGAGGAAAGCTGGGTGTTTTTATGTAAATCACCAGGAGACTGGGAGTTCTAGTCCTGCCTTAGCCATGAAAGCCAGCTAGGTGACTTTGGGCCAGTCACTCCCTCTCAGCCCAACCACTTCGCAGGGTGATTGTTGCAGGCAAAAATAGGAGGAGGAAGTTAGAGATGTTTGCCAACTTGAGTTATTTTGTAAAAACAATAAAGGCCGGATGTAAATCAATAAACTACTCTGCTTCCTTTTTTGACCCCGTCTTTCAGTCCCTGGAAAGGAAGATTGAGCCGGGGGGGTGGGGGGAGGAGAGGAAATTGAGAAAGGAATATTTAAGCATCGAAAGTCACAAGTCTGATTTTGCTGTGGAATACACAGTGTGTGTGTGTTTGTGTGGTTCTGCGCACACTTGGAAGCTGCTGATTCCTTTGTGTAGATCGGCGTCCTCACAATACGAAGGTTTTCACTTGTCTAACACTGGATTTGCGCAAATCCTTGAGATCCCAACTAGGCACGAAAACAAGCCTCTCCTTTAAGGCTCCTGGCGACTTTGGGGTGCTTATATATCGAGTTTTCTTTGCCATGGGCAAAGAGCGATTTGTCTTGAGTGGCAAATCTTAAATGTCTTAAAAAGAAAAAAAAAATTATTAAGTCGTGATGGGCGAGTATTTTAGTGGTTTGCCCATTTGAGAGCAACTCTGTCTGACTCGGTTTACCTTTCGGTGAAGATGGTGAAGTGCTGCCCCCTAGTGGGGCAAGGGGGAAAGAACCATCTCCACTCAGTTTTGTGTAGAGGGCAGTTTTGTCTGGCTAGTATGGACATCCTTTCATTAGTCAATGGTTGCCGTGTTGTATGAACATTTGCTCTGAGCAAACCATGTTTCCGCCAATGATGGCTTATTCTTTGGAACTAACATTGCCTTTCTCTGGTTTGTTGCTGATGTCTTTCACTCCACAATGGACGGACAGTTCAGCATGTTTTATCTTCCATCTAGAGTTTGTCCACCTCAACAAAGTTGGCTTATACAGGTAGCTCTCAACTTAAAACACCTCATGTAGTGACCATTCAAAGTTATGACGGCACCAAAAAAGTGACTTATGACCATTTCCCACACTTACGACCGTTGCAGCATCCCCCGTAGTCAGGTGATCAAAATTCATACGATTGACAACTGATTCATGTTTATGACCATTGCAATGTCCTAGGTCATGTGATCCCCTTTTGTGACCATCTGATGAGCAACAATCAATAGAGAAGCTGGACTCACTTCACGACCGAGTTCCTAACTTAATAGCTGTAGCGATTCCCTTAATGACTGTGGCCAGAAAAAACAGTCCAGTTGCCTTTTGTAAAAATTTGAAAGAGCGAAGAGAACTGAAGAGAAGGAGTAGGGAAAACAATGGTAGGATTCTTCCAATATCTGAGGGGCTGCCCCAAAGAAGAGGGAGGGGGTCCACCTCTTCTCCAAAGCCCCAGAAGGCAAGAGAAGAAGCAACGGATGGAAACTATCCAAGGAGAGAAGCAACCTGGAACTCAGGAGAAATTTCTTTAATTGTGAGAATTAACCAACGGAACCAACTCGCCTTCAGAAGTTGTGGGTGCTCCAACATTGCAGGATTTTAAAGAGAGGCTGGACAGCCATTTGTCTGAAATGGTACAGGGTCTCCTGCTCGAGCAACGGGTTCGACTGGATGACCTCTAAGGTCCCTTCCAACTTTATTATTCTGTTATTCTGTTAAAAGGCAACATTTTGGCTCATGTCAGAAGAGCCTCTAACACAGTGTTTCTCAACCTTGGTAGCTTGAAGATGGGTGGACTTCAACTCCCAGAATCCCCCAGCCAGCAGTGCTGGCTGGGGGATTCTGGGAGTTGGAGTCCACCCATCTTCAAGCTTCCAAGGTTGAGAAACACTGCTCTAACAGGAGCCAGTACAATGATTGTAGAGCCCTTTCAGGATTTTGTAACATTTCCCCCCCACCTTTTTTTCTCCCCCAGGGCACTTTTTCCCTCATTATTGAATCCTGGAGGGCTGAATCAGGAGAGCCATCCACAGGTAAGGCAGGCTTGCCCCCTCCCCTTGGTGGGTCCTTCACACCCAGTTTGTGATCAAACTGTAAAAATTGTTGGAACTCAACTGCGACTCTGCAGGCATTAAAAACATTTTTCTGTTCCTCACAAATTTTGAAATGAATGTTTCCTTTATTTTTTAAAAGACCGATAGATTTTGGGGTCCTTGGTGCTCTCTGTGGTTGGTGGTTTCCATGCAGACGTTTCATGACCCAACTAGGGAACATCATCAGTGCTAGGAGGGAGTGGGCTCTACTCTCATTCTAAATCAAATATATTAACTGCAAAACTTGTTGGTTGGGCGGTTGAGTCCTTATATTATTGTAGGCCATAATTCAACAGGTTGGGTTGGGTGCCCAGCCATTATGGCCTGTGATAATATTTTTTCAAATACGACAGAGAGAAAGGAATTGCCATCCCCATTTGACTATCCTTATATCCATGCAACTTTAAGAATGTGTGGACTTCAACTCCCAGAATCCCCTAGCCAAATTCATAGCAATTCTCCAGCTTTAATAGCCTGTAGAGCAGTGTTTCTCAACTTTAGCAACTTTTAAGATCTGTGGACTACAACTCCCAGAATTCCGCAGCCAGGAATTCTGGGAATTGTAATCTATTCCTCTTAAAAGTTGCAAAGGTTGGGAAACATTAATTTAGAGGTTGTTAGCTGCTTTCTGGTGGGGGTCTCTTTGGCTTCCTTTCCTTTCGAAGGGTCTGCTGACCCTCCATTCTTTCTTCGTCCAGAGGATGCCCAGAGACTGATCAGCCGTTTGGCAACTCGACGTCGCCTGGCGGTGGGCGAGGAGTGGTCGCAAGATGTGCAGCTGGGTGACCAGAGTGAGCTGCGCTACTCCTACCACGTCACCTGCGATGAGCATTACTACGGGGAGAGCTGCTCCGATTACTGCCGGCCGCGTGACGACACCTTCGGCCATTACACCTGTGATGAGTTGGGCCGCCGGATCTGCCTGGCCGGATGGCAGGGAGACTATTGCTCGGAACGTGAGTAGCCGGGAAGGGGTGCCTGCGAGGAAGGGCCAGCCCACTCCCACCCCCCAGGGGCTTCAGTTTCCTGGCCTGCCCCAGTTGGACCCTGAGACAAAGCCCCCAGACTCAGTAGAGTCCTTGTCTCTAAATTTGGCAAACTTTAAGGCTTCTGGACTTCAACTCCCAGAATTCCTCAGCCAACACTGCATGGCTGGCTGAGGAATTCTGGGAGTTGAAGTCCACAAGTCTTAAAGTTTGCCAAGTTCGGAGACCTCTGCCTTAGACTTAGATGAGCTCTTAAACATGGCCCCCAGCCCCATTTGAGGCCTTAAACAAATCCCCCAGCCCCAATTGACACCTTAGACATAGCCTCCAGCCTAGCTGACCCCTTAAACATGGCCCCTAGACTTAATTGAGCTCTTAGGCGTAGCTCCCTAGACAAACCCCCAGACCCAATTGAGCCCTCAGATGTAGCCCCCAGAGCACCAATTTGCCCCCAGACCCAAATGACTACATGGACATACCCCTAGTGCCAGCTGAGCCCTTAGAGACAAAACCCCAGCCTCAATTGACCCCTACAGTTGGGCAGGGGGGGGTCTTTCGTGCCACAACGAGAGGGCAGAGCAGCTCCGTGTGGCTGTTGCTTTACCTGAGCTGTGGAAGGCTGCAGGTGAGATCCCAGCAGTGGGGACAGGTACTTGGGGTGGGGGAGACACTAGACGAAATGCTGGGCTCTTTTTTTAACTTTTGAAAAGTCCACATTCTGCAGCAGAAGCCAAAAAATCCTTTCCTTGGTTTTTTAAAAAGAAAACCGTTAAAAGGGCCTGCAGGTGACACAGAAGCAGCCTCAGGTGCAAACAAATTGCACATAAAATGGCATTCAGGTTTGGTTCCTCGGGTGGCCATCCCAGATTTGGGGTTTAATTGAAGTTTTTTTTAAAAAAAGCATCCGGGCAAAGGAAGTAATGAAGTCCTTCCATCTTATTCCTTCCCTCCCCTCCCCCCCCAAAAAATGGTAGGGATGTTGCTATATATCGGGGGTGGGGGAGATAAATAAGGTCTTTGAATGACCCTCCCCATTGCCTCCCCCCTCAGAATCTGCCTGTTTCCTGACTACAGGTAGTCCTTGGCTTACAGCCATAATTTGGGACCAGAATTTCTGTGGTGGTTAAGTGAGCCTGATTTTACGCCACGAATCTCTGCAATTGTTAAGTGAAGCATGTGGTCATTAACTGAATCTAGCTTCCCCCAATGACTTTGTTGGTTGGAGGTTGGCTGGGAAGGTCACAAAACAAAGGTGATCACATGACCCCCAGGACGCTTCAATCATCATAAATACAGGCCATTGCCAAGCGCCCCAAGTTGCGATCATGTGACGTGGCAATGCTACGATGGTCATAAATGCGAGGACTGATTGTAAGCCTCCTTTGACAGGGCTGGCTGGGGAATTCTGGGAGTCTTAAAGTTGGCAAGGTTGGACACCCCTATTCTAAGAGCTTTGGGGTGCACATAATCTGATTTTTGGATGTGGCTGCCTGAAGACACACCAGCTTTTAGCCCAGAAAAGACCCCATAACAAAAGGGTCCTCAAAATAAGACCATTCCCTTCTCCCCGTGTTTGGCAGGAAACATTTGCAAACCACAGTTCAGAATGGCAGTTTTGTTCTTTCTTCGGAAGGGACGTCCCGACTTCCATGGGGCATCCCAGGGATCACGAGCAGGAGATCAGCCAATGGTCCCACCGGGCAGCTCTCTTTGGGGAACGGGATACCCTGAGCTGGCCGTTGTTGGAGGGAGCTTGAAAGCAAGCCAGGATAGCCCAAACCATCCTCCCCTTCCTTCTTACAAACAGAACGTGGTCACTTCTTTTGGTTCCCCCACCTGCCTCGGCCCCTCCCTCCAGGATACCCATCTGCTACTCAGCCATGGCTGGAAGACGCTCTGTCTGTCCAAGCTATAGCAAAGTTGCATTAGATTGCAACTGGGAGAGACGCAACCCTTTTTGCAGCCGATAGAATAGAGCAGGGGTCTCCAACCTTGGCAACTTTAAGACTTGTAGACTTCAACACCCAGAGTTCCCTGCCAAGCCTGGCTGAGGAAGTCTGGGAGTTGAAGTCCACAAGTCTTAAAGTTGCCAAGGTTGGAGACGGCTGGAATAGAAAATAATATAATTGGAGGAGACCTTGGAGGTCTTCTAGTCCAACCCCCTGCTCAAACAGGAGACCCTAAACTGTTCCACACCAATGGTTGTCCCATCTCTTCTTGAAAACCTCCAGCTATGAAGCACTCACAATTTCTGGAGGCCAGTAGTTCCACCGGTTAATTGTCCTCACTGTCAGGAAATTTCTTCTTAGTTTTAAGTTGGATCTCACCTTGATAAGTTTCCACCTGTTGGCCCTCCAGAAGCTCTGGTCCCAATCCCTGAAATATCCAGAGGACATGATGGAAAGCTGAGAGGAGGGTGGAAGGCCAAAGGGGCACCCCCAAAGTCTTCACCTCTGGAAAGCCAGAAGGGTCAACTTGTGGACAGAAACACCTGCTCAGCGCTGTTTCGGCTAGTCCCTCTCCGTGGGAATAGATCTCTCTGCAAGAATGCCCCCTCCTCCACCACCCCCAAAGGCTTAATTGAGGGACAAAGCCCACCCACCCCCCACTCCCGAGCCCTGACATATGGAGGGGCTGGTTAAGTTCCCCGGGAGGGGCTGCACGGGGAAGGGGGCAATTAGGGAGGGTCAGGCGAGCTCTTTGCAAGCTCCCTTTGTTCCTGGGAAGCCCCTCGGCTGAGGGAGGAGACTGGTGGGTGGATGGATTGCATGTGGGACTGTGCCCCCCTTTTCTCCCCAGGACCTCCACTTTTGCTCCCAAGAAACAGGGGAGCAAAGGGGGTGCACGGTCCAGCCCAGTCGGGCCACCTGAGGGTCCCTGGCTTTTGGGGGGGTGGCAGGCTGGTACGGTTGGAGCCGAATAGCAATGCCCAAGGTTGGCACAACTGCTGTCTCGCCAGCAGGAAAAGCAACGCTCTTTCTCCCTCTCTTTCTCTCTGTGCCCCCCCCAAAAATGTTCCCCCCTCCCTGCTCACCTGCTTCCTTCCTCCCTTGCAGCCATCTGCCTGGCCGAGTGCAGCCGCAGCCACGGCTACTGCGAGAAACCCGGCGAGTGCAAGTGCCGGATCGGCTGGCAGGGCCCCTCCTGCGACGAATGCGTGCGCTACCCCGGCTGCCTGCACGGCTCCTGCCTGCAGCCCTGGCAGTGCAACTGCCAGGAGGGTTGGGGGGGGCTCTTCTGCAACCAGGACCTCAACTACTGCACCAACCACCACCCGTGCCAGAACGGGGCCACCTGCACCAACACGGGCCAAGGGAGTTACACCTGTACCTGCCCGCCGGGCTTTGTGGGGACCAACTGCGAGGTGGAAGTCAACGAATGCGACAGCAGCCCTTGCAGGAATGGAGGCAGCTGCAGTGTCAGTATTGCCCTGACCCCTCCACTCCTGCCCTCTGACCCTCCTTCCCACCCACCCACCTGCCCCCAGGGCAAGTCCTCAGCCTTCAAAGCAGAGGGATGGAGGTCTGGGTCAGGCCCCCAATTGGCCCCTGGCTAGCCTGGCCCATGAGAGGGGCCTCTGAAGCAGGGGTCTCCAACCTTGGCAACTTTAAACCTGGCGGACTTCAACTCCCAGAATTCCCCAGCCAGCAAAGCTGCTGGGGGATTCTGGGAGTTGAAGTCCTCCAGGCTTCAAGTTGCCAAGGTTGGAGACCCCTGCTCTGGAGGACAGGGAGTCTCAGATGCCCTTGTGGTGACCGCTGGACATTGGCCGAGCGATGTTTCCCAACCTCCGTGGCTTGAAGAGGGGTGGACTTCAACTCCCAGAATTCCCCAGCGGTGGACTTCCACGGTAGCCGCCTAAAGTTGCCTCATGGCGGGATGGGTGATGAGTACATTTAATTCGTCAGTCGGTTTACAGAATTCTGGTGTGCTGGCTGGGGAATTCTGGGAGCTGAAGTCCACCCCTCTTCAAGAAACGATTCTTAGAGGCAGCAGTGGGGAGCAGCTGGACCCCCGGCGTCTCTCTTCCTCCTCAGCATTTGGAAGGGGGTGCCAGAAAAAATGGGGGTGGTGTTTAAGATCCCACGCCGGTCTCTGCCCCCAAAGCTGCTCCCCAGGATTGGAGAGGGCAGCCACTGGGAAGTGATTCCCTCCTCGGGGTCCAGAAGGAAGAAGGCATGGAGCCTGCAAGGTTTTGGGGGGGGGCTTCTCCTCCCCAAATTCCTCACTTGAAAAAACAGAACTACAAGTTGGGGGTCAGAGAAGCACAAAGCTTTTCCTATCATATCGAAAGCACATCATAGAGCCCAGATTTTCCAAAGGGTTGGGGGCAAGGAGTGGGAGAGAAGGAACACATTTGAGGGAGGGGCAGCAAGGCTGCTTGGCCTGCAACCAGAGAGGGAGGGGAGACTGGTGGGGTGTCACCTTCTGGAGAAGCCACATATTTCTTTTATTTGGGGATTTCTCTTGCCCGATGCAAACTTCAGGTAGGTCCCTGGCTGCTTTCCAGAGCTTTTCTGCTCAGTACCCCAACTTATGTGTCCTGACCGTCCCTCGGCACTCGGGCAGCCTAGCTCCAGACCCCGACAGGAGGATCTGAAAAAGAATTTGCATTCACTGCTGTGGTGGCTGGGTGCAACTCATTAGGGTAACTCTGCCCCATGTTTTCCCTTTGCCCGAATGACCCTGACTCTTCTCTGTTGATTGACCTCTTGGGTGGGTTCCTGCGCCTGGTCTTGGGGGGGAGGGGGGAGGGGAATGAAGGATGGGAGACCACTTAGTAATGCACCAGGGCTGGAACAAACAAAATATCCCAGAAGGCGGCCATGTAGTGCTGTATAGTGGCCAAAAATACAAACTTTGCTTAAAGGAGGGAGGATTGGGGAGGGGGGTTTCCTGTTCTGGTTCCAACCAACCTCTGACTTCTGAAGTGGAGTTTTCCCACCTGCATTCAGGCTCCTTCCTTCCTTCCTTTCTTTTTTCTTTCTTTTATTCTTTCTCCTTCCTTCCTTCCTTCCTTCCATCTCTTTTCCTTTTATGCTTCCTTCCCTTTCCTTTTCTTTCTTTCTTCCCTTTTTTCTTTTCCTTCCTTCCTTCATTTCTTTATTTATTTCTCCTTCCTTCCTTCCTTCCTTCCTTCCTTCCTTCCTTCCTTCCTTCCTTCCTTCCTTCCCCATTTGGCTCCAGTGACTGAGGCTGGTAGTCTGCAGCTAATCGAGGATGGCTAGCAAAGCCCTGTGGTTTATTTATTCATTTATTTGAATTTTTAATCCCACCTTTATTATTTGTATATAACTGGAGCATACCTAATCCTCCTCCCTCCTCCTATTTTCCCCTATACAACAACCCTGTGAGGTGGGCTTGGCTGAGAGAGAATGAGTGACCCAAAGTCCCCAGCTGAGTGGTCCTGCTCCCTGCGGTCTCTCCCCTCTGCCCCTCAAGGTTTAATCCCAGCCCCTCCTCATCCTCGCGGCCTTCCTCTTAACTGGCACCGGTTTTCTAGAAGCGTGAAAGTGTGGGTGTTTAACCTGTGGCATCAAGACCAGCACCCAAAGTCCAAGGATTCCATGATTTAAAAACTGGGCTTGTCTCGGTGCTGTTGATGATGGCGTTCGCCTTTCCCGCTGCTGCGTCACGTTGCTGGCTCTCGCTCATCTATTCCAGGTCCTTTTCACAAATCCTCTTCTTCCCCCGGTCTGTACCTGCTGTGGATTTATTTGAGGTCCCAGTCCTGAGTGAAGCAGGGCCCCCTTGGATTTCCCAGTTCAGCCCATTTACTTAGGGGATCAAGAACTCTCCCATCGTCTTCGGGGAAGCGTTTGCCTCTTATTACAGAGAGCGGCTGGAAGGCCGAGGGAGACCCTCGTTCTGCAGAAAGCAGGCCTAAAGGGGAGGGGGCTCTGTTGGAAGCCCACCATGCGTGCGAGGGGCTTCTTGGGTGAAAGCAAAGAAAAGGGAAGTTAGGATAGGAAGACAACATATTTTATGTGGGCCTCTGATTTGCCCACGGCTGTGAAATGCAGAGTATAGTGTTTCTCAACCTTGGAAGCTTGAAGATGGGTGGACTTCAACTCCCAGAATCCCCCACCCATCTTCAAGCTTCCAAGGTTGAGAAACACTGGTATAGGGCATCCTGGTTGGGGAATTCTGGGAGTTGAAGTCCGCCTACCTTAAAGTTACTGAGGTTCAGAAAAAAACTGGCATATTGTGACAAACCTGGGTTTAACAAAAAGTCCTGGCTAAGCGGCCCATGAAAAGCATTCCATGGGGCATTCCATGGGTTTAGGAGCACCCCTCTTCCCACTTCAGCCCCCCCCCAAAAGGACAATGAGATTTCCTTAATTTTCAGGGATTTTTTTTTACCCCAGAGGGCCATGCCTTGCAGGGGATTGTGGTCCATGGGCCTGCAGGTGCATGCAACACCTGGAGAGACAGAACATGCAAATCCAGTCGGCTGTTTGTAGGAAACTGCCCCACTTGAGCAGAGGAGAAAAGCGAGGGCAGCTGCATTTGGTGTAAAGTGGACAATCCCAAGCTTCTTGGGGGGGGGGGCTGGGGTTTGAACCCCAATAAGTCTTCAGGTCCATTCAGAATATTTCCCCCTGCCTAATGGCATCTACGGGTTGGGGTTTATGGGATGCTTCTGGCTTTCCTTGCTATCTTCTGCTTGTGAGCAGATTTAACAGAGTGGGAAGGGACCTTAGAGGTCCTCTAGTCCAACCCCCTGCTCAAGCAGGAGACCCTAGACTAGACCATTTCAGACAAGTGGCTGTCCAGTTTCCTCCTAAAAGCCTCCAGTGATGGAGATCCCACAACTTCTGAAGGCCAGGCGAATTTAGATCTTTCATAGCTGAGAAGTCCATGCATGCCAGCGTTTTTCAACCTTTAAAAGTTTCAGATGAGTGGACTTCAACTCCGGAAGGATTTTATAATATCCAAGCAGCATCAACGTCTCTTGGAAAGAGTGCTGCTAACCACCAGTTGACCGCAAACAATATAAAACCTTCCATTCCCCAACAGAACAGGAGAAGCTTCTTGGAGGAGAAGCAAAACGTTTTCAAAGGGGGAAAAAAAAGCAAGGAAGTCTAGTTTCCTTTTTTGGGGGGGTGGGGAGAGAAGCACATTTGGGACAACCAGGACCCAAATGGCTGAGCATCTCCATAGAACAGGGGTCTCCAACCTTGGCAACTTTAAGACTTGTGGACTTCAACTCCCAGAATTCCTCAGCCGGCTTTGCTGAGAGTTGAAGTCCACAAGTCTTAAAGTTGTGCCAAGGTTGGAGACCCCGGCCATAGGTGGTCCTTCGGGAAATTAAAACAGCCTAAGACTGTCGGGTGTGTTGTGTGCAGGTAGATTCTTGGAGTTTTGGAGCCCACTCAGATAGATAGACTGACAGACAGACAGACTGATGGATGGATAGATAGATAGCCTGACAGATGGACGGACAGACAGACTGATAGATTAGATTAGATAGATAGACAGATAGATTAGATAGATAGATAGATAGATAGATAGATAGATAGATTGATAGACTGATAGACTGATAGATAGATATAAAAGACCCTGTAACACTAAACCAAGCATTTAAGGGAACATGAGCCCTGGGGTCTTCTGGGGTCAAGAGCAGAGAAAGATCAGCCTTTTGGGGTGTGGCTGGTGTCCTAGGAACAGGACGCTCAGCTACTCTTCCAGTGAGCACAGAGCTTTTGGGGAGCCCCTGGCTGCAAAGAGGGGGGAATCTACCTGAAGGGGGTCTTTGCCTGTTCAGGGCTGCATTGGGGCCCCAGTGAGCCTCCTCGGTTGGGTTTCGGCTCTTCTCTCTGAAGAAGGGATCCAGGAATTTTCAGCAAGGGAAAAAAAAAAGAATTAAGGAAGTCACAGCATCTAAAGCCAGGCCAGCTTGCGTTCTATAGGTAGTCCTCGACTTACGACTAACCCAGAGCCCCAAATTTTGTAGTTAAGCGAGACGGTTAATAAGGGAGCTTTGCCCCATTTTAGGACCTTTCTGGCCACGCAAATCACGTTGTTCAGTGTGTCCCACGGTTGTTAAGTGAATCCGGCTTCCCCATTGACTTCAAAAGGGGATGACGTGACCTCGGGACGCTGTGACCGTCATTACTACAAGCCAGTTGCTGAGCATCTGAAATCTGATCACGTGACCATGGGGATACTGCAATGGTCGTAAGTGTGAAAAATGGCCATAAGTCCCTTCTTTTCAGGGCCGTTTTAAATTTGAAGTCACTAAATGAACCGTTTATAAGTTGAGGACTACCTATATGGTGGGGGAGGGGCCGGGATCACATAAAATATCTATATTTTATAATGACCTGATGAGTAGGGAATGCTGGGTGCCGGAAAGGAAGAGCCCCCCCCCCGCCCACCTTTAACAGTTGGAAAGGACCTCCGAGGTCTTCTAGTCCAGCCCACTGCTTGAGCAAGGGGTTATATACCCCCAGCCTCCAGCTTTTAAGTAATGCGGGGGTGGGCAAGCACACCTGGAAGGGCTCTATGGGGAAAGGCAAGGCGAGGACTTGGGGGGGGTGCAGATTGAGGGACCCTTCCCCCAAAGAGGATTGCAGATCAAAACAATACAGGAGAGTGGAAGGAAGGAAGGGAGGGGGCCGGAGCAGCCACCAACAGCTGGTGGGACCCTCCACAGCAGTGCAATTGGCCAGATGTGGGGGGATTCCTCCTCCTGATGCTGCACTGAGCCTGAGGTTGGGAGAACCCGGAGGAGGCAGATGTAGAGAGCGGCTGGGGGGAATTTGGAGTACTCCCCTTGAGCTAGGACAGTGTTTCTCAACCTTGGTAGCTTGAAGATGGGTGGACTTCAATTCCCAGAATCCCCCAGCCAGCAGCGCACAATTAATTGCCAGCATTTTGGGAACCAAACAAAAGAACAGGACGCAGGACAAAGGAAATGTCTATTGTACAGGTAGTCCTCGACTTATGTCCATAATTGAGCCCCCAAATCTGCTGCTGCTAAGCAAGACGGTTGTTAAGTGAGTTTTGCCCCGTTTTACGACCTTTCTTGCCACCGTTGATAACTGAATCACTGCAGTTAGTCAAGTTAGTCACACGGTCGTTAAGCAAAGCGGGCTTCCCCATGGACTTGGTTGTCAGAAGGTCACCAAATCACGTGACCCCGGGACCCGGCAACCGTCATAAATACGAGTCAGTCCGAATGTTGATCATGTGACCACAGGGACACTGCAACGGCCATAAGTCTGAAAAACGATCATAAGCCACTTTGTGACTTCGAATGGCCACTAAGCGAGCTGTTGTAAGTCCGGGACTCCCTGTACATACGTGCCAAAGGGCTTGGTGGGGGCTGCCTCTGGGGCGTTGCGAAAGGCAGGCCCAGCTGCGGCCCAGGGGAAGACCCGGCTGTGGTGAGCATCCGAGGCAAGGAGGCCCCTTCTGAGGCTGGCACAGGGGACGATGGCATGGAGGGCACCATTAGGGGTGCCACGGAGAGATACCACCTTGAGCATTGGCAGGCTCCCTCCGAGGGACCGAGAAAAAGGCAGCCCGTTTTCTGCTTTAAGATCTCACGGAGGGCAGAATAAGAAGCTGGAAGGGATCTTGGAGGTCTTCTAGTCCAGCCCCCTGCTTGAGCAGGAGACCCTAGATCAGGGGTCTCTATGGAGGTTCTCCATCTTCCAGGTCCCACAGGAGCTTTTCCAAGAGGCACCTGGACTTTCTGGCTTTTCTTTGAAGACGTTTCGCTTCTTATTCGAGGAGCTTCTTCAGCTCTTCAGTTAGAGCTGAAGAAGCTTCTTGGGTGAGAAGTGAAACATTTGGGGTCTCCAACCTTGGCAACTTTAAGACCTGTGGACTTCAACTCCCAGAATTCTCCATCCAGGTCCACAAGTCTTACCAAAGTTGCCAAGATTGGACACCTCTAATCCAAGGCTGGCTGGAGAATTCTGGGTGTTGTTAAGACCTACAGGTCTTAAAGTTGCCAAGGTTGTAGGCCCCTGCCCTAGACCATTTCAGGGTCTACAACCCTACGGAGGGTTGTCCAATCCCTTCTTGAAAACCTCCAGTGATGGAGCACCTACAACCTCTGGAGGAAGGAAGCCAGCATTGTCCTCACTGTCAATGGCAGCTGTGGCCCCTTGGATGCGTTGCTCCGATGTTACAAGGACCCCACTCTGCCCGTGGACGTGCATGGGAACCGGGGTGTCCCAGAAAGCAGGGGGATGCTCATGAATGGCCCTGCACCACTTCCTGGTTCTCCTCAGCAGCTTTCTAAGATCTACTTCAGCCTTGAGAAGCGACAGGGTGATCCTGTGGGATTCCAGGTTCCTACCTAGAGTTCCTTCGGCCGTGGACTGAAAATTCTGCTTGGAAGGAAGACTGGGGAGGGGGAGGGAGGGAGGCGATTTTAAAAAATGGGGTACAACTTTTCCTATGATGGGAGCTTTCATCTTGCCCCCCTCAGCCCACAATTACCTCCCCCCACAAGAGATCAACGTGCAAGGGAAGGAAAGAGGTGTATTGCAGATGGAAACACAAGCCAAGGGAAGGGCCCTTACCTTTCAGGTTCTACCTGGGGGTTACATCTAGGGTGCTGGATTGGGAAGAAAGGGACCCCAACTTCCCTGGCTGACTGCAATGGACTTGATCCCCCCCACCCCCCACCCCCAACGAGCCTGTGGGACGTTCACTTTTCTTGGTTTGGGTGGTGTGAGTGAGCGAGATTTGTAGAAGATGGGATGCCTGCTGATTGATGCCCCTCTCTGTGGCCACATTGCATGTGATGGGGCTGGTCTACTCCTTTTATGTCCCCCTTGGTGGGGAGAACCATTTTTCATCTCCCTACCCAGGCTCTAAATTTGGGGGGGCAGAAGGAACCCTTGAACAGGGTAGAGGTCACCAACAGAATATTTGTAGTTCTGGGTTGAAATGAGGGGTCCTTGGTGTTCTCTGAGCTTGGTGGTATTCTTGGAGACGTTTCATGACCCAACTAGGTAACACCATCAGTGCTACAGTTCTATGTCTGCCCAAGTGGTCTTGAGATGGAGCAAATGGGTTGGATCCAAAGACTGCTTTGGCGCATATTTTGGCATATCTTGCTTTGGCGCATATCTTAGCTCTCAGGCTAAGAGGAGTGGGAGTAGGAACATAGAACCATGGGGTTGGAAGGGACCTTGGAGGTTTTCTAGTCCAACCTCATGCTCAAGCAGGAGACCCTACACCATCCTGGACAATTGGCTGTCCAATATCTTCTTGAAAACCTCCAGTGTTGGAGAACCCACCATTTCAAGAGGCCAGATGTTCCACTGGTTAATTGTTCTCACGGTCAGGAAATTCCTCCTGAGTTGTAGGTTGGATCTCTGTTGAATGTTCTTCCATCCGTTACTTTTTCTCCTGCCTTCATGAACCCTCAAGGCAGAGGTGGTGCTGGTGGGGGCAGGACAGGGAGCACAGCCATCTCACTTGGGCACCGTCTTCTGACTAGATATTCTCCGGCATCATCTAGGACTGTAATAAAGAGGGACTCCATTGGATTCCTCCAGGAGGCAGGGCCCCTCCCCTTGCGTCCCCTCCCACCCTTCCAACTTTGGCCAGAGCGCCCTAACAGTTGGTGGTCTTCTCCTTCTCTGCAGGACCTGGAGAACGACTACAAGTGCACCTGCCCGCAAGGCTTCTACGGCAAGAACTGTGAGATCAGCGCCATGACTTGTGCCGACGGGCCGTGTTTCAACGGTGGCACCTGCACGGAGAAACCCTCGGGGGGCTACACGTGTCGCTGCCCCCTGAACTACCACGGCTCGAACTGTGAGAAAAAGATAGACCGCTGCAGCAACAACCCCTGTTTGAATGGTAAGTGTGAAGGTGAAGGAGAAGGTCCTAGGTTGATCTTGGGGTGTCATGGTGATGGATCTCCCTAGGAATGAGGAAGAACGATTCCTGTTTCAGGGAGGGCTTCGCAAATGTGCCCTATCTTCTAAGGCAGTGTTTCTCAACGTTGGTAGCTTGAAGATGGGTGGACTTCAATTCCCAGAATCCCCCATCCAGCGCTGCTGGCTGGGGGATTCTGGGCGTTGAAGTCCACCCTTCTTCAAGCTACCAACGTTGAGAAACACTGTTCTAAGGGGAGGACCTCTGTAGAAAGCCCACCTTTGTTTTCTTCTCGTTGCTTCAAATTATGGATGTCCATCTCCAGCGATCGTTCCTTCCAGAAGCCACCCATGTTCTCCACCATGATGTCCAACTGTCCTGTGCCTGCGGTGAAAGTACAGGGTCCTCCCACCTTCTCTGCTTCTCAGATCATGACGATGATGTTATCCATTCAGTCAAGCCTGAGTCTTGACCGTTCCATGGGTCTCTCCACATCTTCCAATCTTGCACTTCTTCTTTGAATCGTTCTGTGCCAGGGGCGTCAAACCTGATTTCATTGAAGGCCTCATCAGGGTTGTGTTTGACCTTAGGGGGCCGAGGTGAGCGTGGTCAGGATGGGTTTGGCCAGCTCAACGTCACTTGTGTGATGAAATGCCACTTTTGCTAGTAGTTTGTTGCCCTCTTCCCAAGCTCCGTTTTCGCTGGCAGAGGCACCATGGACTGGTCCTTTGCTGTTTCCAGAGCGGCCCCACCGGCCAGATCTAAGCACCCCGCAGGCCGGATTCGGCCCACGGGCCTTGAGTGTGGCACCCCTGTTCTATGCTTTGGCCGGTGTCAACTTTGAGAGTCTTCCTCCATCGTGTTCTTTGGCCATCTGGTTTCCTTTTACCGTTAAGTCTTCCAAATATAATTGAATTCCCCCGCATGACATGGCCAAAGTAAGTGAGACACAGTTTGGTGATTTTTCCTTCCGTGACACATCTGGTGTTACATGCTCTGATACTTGCTTGTAGGTCTCCTTTGCTGTCCAAGGAAGACACAGGTGCCTCCTCCAGCAGCACAGTCTCTTTTCTTCCTGTCTTGCTTTTTTTAAGGTCCACCTTTCGCAACCATAGGTAGCTACAGTAGAGTGGACTAGCCTACATTTGGTTCCCTTAACTGTTGGAACAATTGTAGACCTTCCTGTCTAACCCATTAACTGCAGCTTCTTCCAAGGCCAGAACCAACAATGAGCTCAGGACTCCACATAGAGAACGGAATCACAGAATTGGGAGGGACCTTGGAGGTCTTCTCCTCCAACCTCCTGCTCAACAGGAAACCCAAGACCACCAGTCTCCAACCTTGGAACTTTAAGACTTGTGGACTTCCCAGAATTCTGAGAGTTGAAGTCCACAAGCCTTAAAAGTTCCCAAGGTTGGACACCTTTACTCTATACCATTCCAGACAAATGTCCAAATTTCTTGAACACCTCCAGTGAGGGAGCACCCACAACTTCTGGAAGCAAGTTGTTCCACTGGTTAATTGTCAGGAAGTTTCTCCTAGATTGCTCCTCTCCTGGATTAGTTTCCATCCGTTGGTTCTTGCCCTTCCTTCTGGTCCTTTGGAGGACAGGTTGACCCCCTTCTTCCATGTGGAAGATCTCTTGGCAGGGTCTCCTTCCATCCCTTGATCCTTGCGTCCGTCCTGAGTGGACGATCCAGGTGGTGACACACTCCGTACTGCCTCTCCCCCTGCCCCTCCCCCACGACCAGGGCCGAGATGGCTGCACATCAGCCACAGCAAGGAATGTCCTGGTGGACTTCAGCAACCGTCTCCCTTCTTTCGATCTCAGGTGGCCGCTGCCTGGACCTTGGCCGGAGCATGTTCTGCAAGTGCCGCCCGGGGTTTGCCGGCTCCCGCTGCGAACTGAACATCGACGACTGTGCGTGCAACCCCTGTGCTAACGGGGGCACCTGTATCGACGGCCCCAACTCCTACTCCTGCTCCTGCACCCTGGGCTACGGGGGGAAGGACTGCAGCGTGCGCATGGACGCCTGCAGCTCCAACCCCTGCCAGAACAGTGGCACCTGCTACACTCACTTCTCCGGCCACGTTTGCGAGTGTCCGACCGGCTTCATGGGCTCCAGCTGCGAGTTCCGTGTCCAGCTGCCCACGCCCATCAGCAGCCAGTGGATGGCCGAGGGACCTTTCCCCACCGCCCTGGCCATCTCCTTCGCCCTGGGGCTGCTGACGTTGGTGCTGGCGGCCTGCGCCATCCTGGTGGTGCTTCGGCACATGAGGAACGGGCCTCACCCTCTGAAAAGCCGCGTCTGCAACGACCTGGTGGCCGTCAACAACTTCAGAGACCGGGAGAACCGCCTCCTTTCACGCAGCTGCTTTAAAGTCTCCAACAAGGAGGCCCGGTTTCATGGGGACCGCTTCAACTGCAAGAGGAAGCTCCTGGACCAGAGTTACGAGTCCATCTGCAAGAAGCTGGACAAGTAAGTGGCACCTGGTCTTGGTTTGGCCGTGATGAGCCAGGAACTTGGGGGTCAGGATGCGGGTCAGCCCAGGTTGGTCAGCCCTGGGGGGGGGAGGAATGGAGAATGTGATCAGAAAATGATCCAGGTGCTGTGTTCAAGTCACGCGACCCTAATCTGAAGAAAAAAAACACTATTCAGATGAACCCTTCAAACTCAGAGGTTCATGTTTGCATGCTGAGCCTGACAGGCGTTTGATTAGCTCTATGGCATTCAAGGGATGTGGTGAGGAGGGGGAACTGGTGAACTGGCTCCTTTGTTGCCTGCCAAGCTATGGCAGGTAGTTGCAGAGCCTTCTCCAAGCTGGCGCCCTCCAGATCTACTGGTTTCTCCTCCCAACATAGTACTTGCTGGTTACGTAGGTGAGCTTCCTCCTCCTCCTCCAACCACAGAAGTCAACCTCTTCGAATGGCGGAATCTGGAGGTGGAGTTAAGAGAGGCACCAGCCTAGGATCCCTACGTAGCCACGAGCGAACTAAGTCCAACCTCTCTTGATTGCCATTGACCCTTATCTAACTAGCCAGGCGCTAACCACTGGCTGAGCAGATTCATGCGCGGAAGCTCTTTAGCAATGGGTCACTTTGGTTGGATCTTCAAGCGGGGACCTGATCTTTCGTGCCTGTCAATAATATTTGAGAAGGAGGCCTCCTCTTTTGTAGGCAGAATGGTGGTGAAACAGACCATAGGACATCTCCTTTACGGCAGGGGTCTCCGACCTTGGCCACTTTAAGCCTGGAGGACTTCAAACCCCAGAATTCCCCAGCCAGCAAAGCAAAGGTTGGAGACCCCTGCTTTACGGGACAGCTCAAGGAACGGCTACCCAACCACCTGGCTGGGCACCAGCAAGAGTTTGACTATGGGGGGCCTATAGGGAGCTCCTGGCTCTGGGTTCAAAGCTCATCCGGGATCAGGAAGGACGTTTCATGATTTATTGACTTGAGCAAAGCTTGTCTTCTTCACCGTCATTCGGAGAAACTGCACAGAAAACAGGGCGGCATTTCCATCACGCGGCTCCCTTCTTGACGTCCCTGCAGAGACCCCCGTCCAGATTTTGCCCTTTGTGACCCCGGTTTGGGGGGAAGAGCACCGTATCCTCACCCCCGTCTGCCTGTCTTCTGTCCTATAGTAAACCGTCGGAGCCCAGCTGGCCCGTTGCTGCGGAGTGTCCGAAGGACGGTGCTTACCACCCGATCTTCATCATCCCAGGCCAGGTGGAGCCCTGCGTTTACGCCACGGAGGTAAGGCACCGATGCTGCCCTGGGGCTCGGAGGGTCTGTCGGGGCTGATCTCAGCCTTTCAAAGGACACTAGAAAGAAACAGACCCTGCAGGGACTCAAGAGAGGTTTTGTTTTTAAAGAAGAAGAAGACGAGACTGGACAGTCATTTCTCCAGAATGGTACAAGGTCTCCTGCTTGAATAGGGGAGGGTGGACTAGAAGACCTCTGAGGTCCCTCCCAACCAGGGGTGAAATCTACTTACCTTCCCTACCGGTTCGGAAGTGTGTGCGCCATGCATGCGCTCTTTGCTCGCCCACGCACCATCTTCACATCCAATTATAGACCCTCTGTGCATGTGCACAGAGTCAAAACAGTAATGGAGTCTGGGCGGAGCCTTGCGCTGCTACCGCTACTGGTTCGCCGAACCACACGCCGCTGCTGCTACCGGTTTGCCCAAACCGGAGCGAACTGGTAGCATTTCACCCTGCTCCCAACTCTCTTATTCTGTATCCCCATTGACAGTGAGAACAATTAGGCAGTGGAACAGAAATTACCTCCCGAAGTTATGGGTGCTCCATCACTGGAGCTTTTCAAAAAGAGATTGGACATTGGCATTTGTCTGGAATGGTAGAGGGTCTCCTGCTTGAACAGGGGGTTGGACTAGAAGACCTCTGAGGTCCCTTCCAACTCTGTGATTCTATAATCCTAGAACATTTAATCGGTGGAACAGCTTCCCTCCAGAAGTTGTGGGATGCTTTATCACCAGATGTTTTCCAGAAGAGACTGGACAGCTGTTTGTCTGAAATGATCTAGGCTAGGATCTCCTGGTTGAGCAGGGGGTTGGACTAGATGGCCTCCAAGGTCCTAATCCGGGAGCATCTTAGCCGAAAGTTCCAAGTTCTATGTTTTGCCAGGGTGTGATGTTCCAATTTCTTTCCTGCTTTTTTCTAGGTTTAAAGAAGGTCCAGCCGAGCCTCGGAACCTGGCCTCCGTCCATGGTTTTATTTGAATATTTTTCAGCTAAAAGAATGTTTACAGATTGCGCACACTGAAAAGACCCCTGGGGCCCCCAGCCGACGTGCTGATGATTATTTTTGAAATCTCTATAGTATTATAAGAAAGACTCCTTTTTTAAAGGAAGATATTTAATATTTATTCTTGCTGCTATTTTTATAGTTATTGTTAATATTATTATTATTATTATTGGCATTGAGAACAAGAGATGGAAAAATTGGATCTGACCGGAACGGAAATGACCAAGAGATTGGGAGGAAAAAATGCAAATGGAAAGCCGGGTTTCAAAGAAATTTGTCTTTTTTTTGCGGGGGGGGGAGCAAAAGAAGAGAAGATGATTTGGGGGAAAAAAAGGAAGATGGAAAAGAAAGAAAACTGCACAAGGATTATCTGAATGGGGATAAAAGGCAGGCCCTTTCCCTACATAAGTGCTGGAACTGAAGTCATTTTTTGTGGAAATTCCTCCCCACCCCCACCCCCACCCCGGTGTCAGTTTGGTGGGATTTTTCCTGGGGAAAAAAAAAACAAACGTTGCCCGGGATAGGAAGCTGTAAGTGTTGGCATTAGATTCCTGCTCTGCTTTTCATCCAAATCCTCCGATATTAAGCAGAAAAGTTTGGTTTGGTAGCCAAGAAATCTGCAGTGCCAGCTCAGGAATACTCGGCATCAGGAATGAAAGCAATTTACAATCGACTGACAACGATTCATTTAGTGACCGTTTGCCGTTACAAGGGCACGGGAAAAAGTGATTTATGACCGTTTTTCACACTTACAACCACTGCAGCATCCCCCCCATGTCCGTCGGATCAAAGTTCAGATGCTTGGCAACTGACTCACACTTAACGACGGTCGCAATGTCCTGGGGTCACGTGATCTTCCTTTTGTGACCTTCTGATCAGCAAAGTCAATGGGAAAGCCTGATTCACTTAACAACCGTGTGACTAACTTAACAACTGCAAGGGATTCCCTTAACTGGCAAGAAAAGGTGGTGAAACGAGGCAAAATTCATGTAACAAATCTCTCACTTAGCAGCAGAAATTTTGGGCTCGATTGTGGTCGTAAGTGGAGGACTTCCGGTATTCACTAGGCAAGCTGGGTGGCACAGAAGTCTAATAAATAAATTAAGTAAATAAATATTCTTCCTTAATGGGCCTTCTGAAAAATGGCTTTTTCCTGGTTATGCCACCCTTTGCCACACGAGGGCAGCACCTCAAAGCAGCAGAGATATTAGGGCTGTTTCCCCTCTGCAGAGACCCCCAAACCATCATTTCTTGTCCTGCTGGATGACCTCTGCTTTCCCCCCCCCCTCCGAAAAGCCAGCCTGCACCCAGCCGCTCTAGACCTGCAGAAGAGTTCGGCTCAACCAAATGTATGTCCTGCCGCCTGGCTTGGGATGGTCTCTATCACCCATTTAATAATTTAAAAAAAAGGATTATAATTTTTTCCAGAGAAGACCGAGCCACACTGGAGTAGTGACAGACAATTTACAAGGGGGAGTATATGTGTATTTCCTCCCCTCTTGTTGCAATAGCAATGGGTAAACATATTTCGGGAAGAGCTTGTGTTTGGTTCTGGTACTGGTCAAAAGTTCCTGAGCTCTGGATATGCTCAGAGGCACCCTGGTCCTTAATGCTTAGCATGCTTGCATCTCTAGTTTGCACGTGTTTTCAGTTGCGTGATCTCAGGGTCCGAATTTAATTGTGGAAAGAAATCAAAGAAAAACAACTCAGATTCTGCCGATATAGACCCTCCCACCCCTGCCTTAAGTGTTCACTGGGTGTGGAGGGTGGGAATTTGAGCCCCAAATGGACTTTGCAGAATTCGTACAAAGGGCTTTGGTTTTTACCTCTATAAAATTTCAACAACCGCAACCCATAGAATCTGGAGGTTTACATAAAAAAACCAGGCGCACTTTGTAAGTTGCTTGTCCCTTGTTCTAATTTTGTTTCAACCTGTTGGGAGTTTTTGAGAAGGGACCTTACTTTTTTCTGTTCGCCAGTTATAGAAAAGTTGAGATATTTGTTTTTCAAAAAGGGTGATGATTTTTGGGAATGAAAACCGAAGTATGAAGTGACAGAATCGTATACTTTTAAAAGCATCGCTGTTCTCTTAATTTAAGTTGAATCCCAGTGGCAGCTGCCTTCTTGGTTTATTTCAAAAGATTTAAATGTAGAGCCTCGGATGGCAAAATCAGGAATTTTAAAAATCCCAAGAAGGGCAGCAGTTCTTTTTAAGTTATCTCCCCTCCCCTATATTTCTTCTTTTAATTTAAAAACAAACAAGGAATATTGTACAGTATACAATAAATAAGTAAGAAAATCCTGCTGGAGATAATTATATTCATATTTATGTTGTGCATTGTGTATATTTATGTGTCTTGTTGGTGAATCTTTTCCCAGCTTCTGTAACTATTCTGTGTGGTGGTGTTTTGTTTTGTTTTTAATGTAAGGTG
Organism: Pantherophis guttatus; assembly: GCF_059756535.1. Taxonomy (NCBI): domain Eukaryota; kingdom Metazoa; phylum Chordata; class Lepidosauria; order Squamata; family Colubridae; genus Pantherophis; species Pantherophis guttatus. Next base: position 1,232,350 of record NC_142072.1, read on the forward strand.
TTTTCTTGCAAAAGAAAGTTATATAAAATATCTATTTTGCGGAAGATGTAATCCGTCTGATATTCTTTTCTGTTCTGATGGGTTGCTGGGTGGCCGAGCGGCGGCTGTGGACACGAGGTTTTCACAGATTTTGCGTAAAAGGTGTGCAAAATTTCCCCCTCCTCATTCAGGCCATTCCCGTATTCCATTGCTGGGAATGACTTAGCCAAGGGAAGCTCTACTAAGTTCCTACTTTGCTCAGGGACAGACAGACCAGAAGTGGGACTTCAACCTTCTCCCCTAAGTAACCCAGTGGGAGGTCCAAGAAGAAGCTTGGATTTCAGTTCTGGCTTGTTGGGAAACTGAGTGATCCATCAAGTGATCCAGCTCAAATTGTGTAGGTTCTCTCTGAGCTGGGTTGTTTGCATGCAGACTTTTCCTGACCCAACTAGGTAATTGCATCAGTGCTTGGATGGTATGGAGAACCTCCTCCTCCTCCTCTTCCTCCCCCTCCCCTCAGCCGCCCTGAGTCTTTGGAGAGGGGCGGCATATAAATTGAATGAATTAAATTAAAGTAAATTAATCCCTTTAGTTTATCCAACTTTTCTCCAAACTTTACCCACGGTCCCGCCCTGGCAGGGAGGGGTTTCCCCGAAGCCCCCCGGCCCCCTTGCCTCACCAGGTGGCGGGAGTTCCAAGTGGAGGCAGCCAAAGCGGCGTCGGGTTTCTTCCGGCAATCCCCTCCTTCGCCCCCCTTCTCCCACTCAGGGGCCGGGAGGGGCTCTCTCTGCAGCCAGCCCCACCAAGACCCCCCCCGCCCCCCGGTTGCAGAGCTCAGGCGGCCGCTTTGCCTTGCCTTGCAAGCCACGCCGAGCGCAGAGACGCGGGGCTGAGAGCCGGGAGCCCGGCAGGCGGGCGGCCAAGCGGGGCTGGGAGCCAAGCGGGGCGGGGCAGTCCGGAGGCTCGGCCGGGGGGAGAGCAGCTGCCCCTGTGGCCGCCCTTCCTCCTCCTCCTCCTCGGGGGGCGCGATGGGCGCGCAGGGCTCGCAGGAGCAGCGGCCGGTGCCGGAGCAGGAGGCGATCATGGCTGAGACCGGCTGTAAGGAGGAGGGACTCCAACGCCCATCATCCGCGGGAGAGCCCAGCTGGGGGAGCCCAGGGGGAGGGCAGCTCTGGGCGGGGGGGGGAGGGCTTGGCAAAGCCGGATCGGGGCTCCCGAGGGGAGGGGAGGGGCGGGAGGGGGCTGGCAGGAGCCCCACTCCTCTCGGGCCATCCCGGCTGCTTGGCCGCCTTGCGGGGGTCCCGGCCGGATTCGGCCAAGGGGCAGTTGGGGGAGGGGGCGACGGTTCCTTTTCTCGACCCCCCACCCAGCTTTGAAGTTTCCCAGCCGGGCGGGGAAGGGCTGCCGGGGGGGGGGGGAGGTCCGGCTCGCTGCAACAGATGGCCCGACCGACATTTGGGGGGTGGGAGAAATCAGGGCTAGGGGAGGGGAGGGGAGGGGGCGGCCCGTTGCCTTCCACTCGTATGAAGCCCCGCCCCTCCCCCTCCCAGAGAAGCGAATCAGCCGGTCTGCCCAGTGGTCCGAAAGAGCCTCCCAACCTCCCCCCCCCACGGGGCTCCCCTGGCCTCTTGGAAAGACTCCCCTGCCCCCCCTCGGCCCCTCTCCTATCCCAGCCCCCAGCCCAAGGTCCGCCTGAACCGCCTATCTGCCCCCTCCCCAGCCCCCCTCAATGCCCAGGGCAAAGGCTCCTCCCTGTGGATCCAGCCAGGCCAGCCCCCTCCTCACACCAGCACCTGCAGCCCCCACAAAGTGGCTTCGTGGCTGCTTCGCTCTGGCAGCATTTCCTGCAGTTGATCCTACAACTCCTCTCTTCTTTTGCCCAGTTTCCCAAGCCAGCCTTGCCCGCCTCTACCAGCGCTTCCAGGCCCTGGACAGGGACGACAAGGGCTACCTGAAGTAAGTGGGAAGGGGAGGCAGAGCCCGGGAGGGGGGGCAGGAAAGGGGGCTGGGGGGGGCTTTGGGGCCGCAAGGCACACTTTCAAAGCTTGAACCTTTCTTACCACTGCATGGAGTTTCGCCCCCTTTTCCTGACCACAATATCAGTTGACATTGGCCTGAAATGTGCATTACTTAGGGTTAGTTTCAGACAAGCCAGCTTCCAACCATGGGTTACGATGTGTGGCAGGTGACGAAGCAGAAAGCCAGAAGGATAAACCAATGAACCTGAAAACCAAATTGCCTTGGGCAACCTTTTGCCTTTTTTTTTAGCCCTTTTCACAAAAGGAGAAAGCAAATTCAAATATTTTTTGTCAGTGCACAACGTACGTACAATGAGATTGGTTGCACACGTTAAAAAGTTGGTGAAAGCCACCTTAGAAAAAGAGCACAAGGAAGAAATCAGTTCTCCTGGTTTAAATCTGAAATATTAAAATTGAAAACATTAAAAGAACTCCAGGAAAAAAATAATGCAAATCTACTAAAATGAAAACTATGAAAATGAAAAATATTAAAATAAGAGAAATATAAAGATGGTGGTTCTTGACTTACAACCATTTGCTTAGTGGCTGAACAGCAGCCCCATTGCTCACATGATCAAAATTTGGATGCTTGGCAACTGACTCATATTTATGACGGTTGCAGTGTCCCCGGGGTCACGTGATCCCCTTTTGCGACCTTCCGACACGCAAAGTCAGCGGGGAAACCCGCTTCACTTAACAGCCATGTGACTAACTTAACGACTGCAGTGATTCACTTAACAACTCTGGTAAGAAAGGGCGTAAAATGGGGCAAAACTCACTTAACAACAGTCTCACTTAGCAACAGAAATTTTGTAGTCAACTTTGGTCGAGGACTACCTACAATAATTCTTAGCTAATGGTGCTGTTTTTATTTTTTAATACAGCGCAGCCCAAGACTAATGTTTTCCAAGATTCTCCCCTTAAAAGGCCACTCCGCAACTCCTCTTTTATATGGAGAATTTTTTCCCCTTTGTCTTGCTCTCTCAAATGAGGCCCCTGGAAAGAAGCTGCATTTCCAGCAGTCTCCAAAAACATCTCTGCCACCGGAGTTGCAAACAAAGCCTCCGCAGCAGGTAGTAATCAGCAGGAAAACAGCAGATTCCAGAAGGAAGCGGAATCAAGAAAAGATAAGCATCTTTGTTTTGGAAACAGGAAACTTTGTTCAGCTTTAATTTATTACGGCTGACTGACATCTGCATTTGATTATTTGCACGTCCAGTTCCAACTCTGTGTTTCTCTCATTCACCACCCTGGAGCACGTGGGAGCAAAACGGAGGAACGTGTTAGAAAATGCAATTAATTCTGATGTGAATCTATAGCTTAATCTTGGCAATTTTAAGACTTGTAGACTCCAGTTCCCAGAATTCTGCTTTGCTTGAAGACTTGTGGACATCAACTCCCAGAATTCCAAAGTTGGCTGGGAAATTTGGGGAGTTGAAGCCCGCAGGTCTTAAAGTGGCCAAGCTTAATCGGTTGCTGTAAAGTCACTTTTTTTTTTTTTTCTTTTTTGCTCTTGATAGCCGATACGATCTGGAAGGGATCGGCAAGTTGGCAGTGAACCCTATCGGAGACCGGATCATCAATGCCTTCTTCCCAGATGGGTGAGTCCGGGACAACTTCCAAAGTCCAGCCAGGGAGGAGGGGTCGGGCCTGGCTGGGCCATGGTCCTCTTACGCCCTGCCCTAATCAAAGGAAGTGGACTCTGCTCCACCTGACTTTTGTTTACAAGCAAGAACAGGAAGAGCAGAAGGACAATGAAGCTAAGTAGCAATAGCAGAGAATCTTTCTAGCTCAGGGTTGAACTGTTGGGGTCCTTGGTGCTCTCTGAGCTTCTTGGTTTTCTTGCAGACATTTCATGACCCAACTAGGATACATCATCAGGGCTAAAAGGGAGTGTTTATATATAAGTAGCTTGCTTGTAGACAGCAAACCTCACTCCCTTCTATTCTTATTCTACGTATTCTTTTTATCTGGTAATGTCCCTGGATAAGGAACGTTCTTAGAATGACCCACAAAAATGCCGTGTCTTGTTCTCCCCCAGGGGTGAGGAAGCTGACTTCCGCTCCTTTGCTCGTGTGCTCGCTCACTTCCGGCCAGTGGAGGCACCTGGCAGCCCCGAGGACATCAACAGCCACCTTAGCAAGCTGAAATGTGAGTGTTAAATATATTAGCTGCCTTGAATTATTTGTAAAAATAATAAAGGCAGGATACAAATGAATGAATGAATGAATGAATGAATGAATGAATTAATTAATTAATTAATGAACGAACAAATGGACGGACGGACGAATGAATGGATGAATGAACAACTCACTCAGTCTTGTGAGAGTTGGCATTGTATTTCCAGTACTTTGATCTTCTGATTGTCATCCTCTGTTCTAATTCTTGCTTTTTCTGATTCTGGTAAAGTTGCTTTTCAGTTATACGACCAAGATAAGGATGGGAAGATCTCACGGGCTGAAATGCTGCAGGTAATTCATTGCTGGGTGATCTATTCTGCAAAGCACCTGAGGGCAGGACAGAAAGCAAGAGACGGAAACTAATCAAGGAGGGAAGCAACCTGGAACTCAGGAAGAATTTCCTGACAGAACAATTAATCAGTGGAACAACTTGCCACCAGAAGTTGTGGGTGGAGGTTTTTAAGAAGAGACTGGACAGCCATTTGTCTGAAATCGTAGAGGGTCTCATGGCTAGAAGGCCTCCAAGATCCCTCCCCACCCTATTATTCCAGCTAAGCTGGCTGGGGAATTCTGGGAGTTGAAGTCCACCCATCTTTAAGTGGCCCAGGTTGAGAAACGCTGATCTAGATGCTCTGTGCAGATGCCTCTGGTGAAAAGCAGCCAAGCTTGATTCTCCCCTTGCAGTGAAAAACAGACGGGGGCAGCCCCGAGTTCAAATCCAACCCTGTGAAAATGGTAAATGGCTAACTTGCACCATGGAGCCAGAGTGGACTCTCTTCTTAACAGAGGGTCGGTCCTTCCCTGTAAAATCCAAGCTTGGCTTTCATCAAGGGATGGCCCAGGGGGTGGGAATCCATAACCCACCCACCCCTCTCTGGCTGCACTCAGCTTCGGCCGTCTCTGTTCGCACCCAGGTCTTGAGAATGATGGTGGGCCTCCAGGTGACCAACGACCAGCTCGAGAATATCACGGACCGAACCATCCAGGAGGCCGACAGAGATGGAGACAACGCCATCTCCTTTGAGGAGTTTGCCAAGGTCGGTTGGACAAAAAGAAATCGACCGTTTTAGGGGGTGCAGATGCAGAGAGGCTGGGAAGGGGGAGGCAGTCCTCAATCTGTGACCATTTCTTTAACGACTGTTACAAGATCACCGGGGGGGGTGGGGGGGAAGGGACTTCTGAGTGGTCCTTGCACTTACGACCATTCTCACAATCACATGATCCGAGTTGGGGTGCTTGCCAACCAGCGTGTATTTATAATGATTGCAGCATCCCGAGGTCACCTGATCACCGTTTCCGACCTTCCCAATCATGGGATTCGCTTAACGATCGTGGGAAAAAACAGATGGTGAGATCTGTTGCAACTCACTTAACAACCGGTGGCTTAACAATGGGAATTCTGGTCGTAAGTGGTCTTAAGTTGACAACTACCTGTAATTGTCTGGCTTGACCAACATGGTGCCGTCCAGATGTGCTGGGACTACAACATCAGGAACGTCCCAGGCATTCCTGTAGAATTTGAACTATACTATGGCAAGAAAGGTCATAACACGGGGGCAAAACTCACTTAACAACTGTTTCATTTAGCAGCAGAAACATCGGGGTCGATTGTGGTCATAAGACGAGGACCTCCTGTACTCACATCAACAGGAGGTTTTCCTAAAATCTCCCTCTGATTATTTTTTTTTTGCAGTCGGTGGAAAAGCTGAATATCGAACGGAAGATGAGTCTACGAATCCTGAAATGAGGAAGGTCCAGAGGGGTCCCCCTAAAGGATTTTATGGCGAAGGGCGAAGGAAAACAACCTCCGGAATCTGATCAGATCTCTCATGGGTTCCTGAGAGTGCACAGAAAGCTTGTTTCAGAGATGCGACCCACGAGTTCGGACGGCTGACGCTTGCAGATTAGACCTCCAGTTAGGAATTAGAACTGCGATCCGAAAACAAGCCATTTATGTAATGGGTGAGGTGCTTACAGGTAGTCCTTGACTTACGACCATTCGTTTAGTGTCCGTTCGAAGGGACGATGGCACTGAAAAAAGTTTTCCCCACTTACAGCAACCCCAGGGTCACGTGATCAAAATTTGAACACTTGACGACCGATTCATGAAGCCTCCCCTTTGGCGACCTTCTGATCAGCGAAGTCAATGGGGAAGCCAGATTCGCTTAACGACCGTGTGACTGCCTTAACGACCGCAGGGATTTAACACCCACAGCGATTCGGTTAACGACTGTGACCAGGAAAGTTGTAAAATTTTGCAAAATCAATTTCGCAACTGTCCTGCTTAGCAAGGGAAATTTGGCGCTCGGTCGTGATCGTAAGTCGAGGACCAGCTGTGCTTTGTGTGTTTGCGTGTAGGGCAGGCGCTTGGATCTGCTTCGGATAATGGGATAGCTGTGTTGAATTGTTCCTCGCTGATGACTTGTGCACAAATATAGACTAGAGCTTGAAGGGACCTTGGAGGTCTTCTAGTCCAACCCCCTACCATTTCAGACAAAGGGTTGCCCAGTCTCTTCTTAAAAACCTTCAAAGATGGAGCGCCCACAACTTCAAATGGCAAGCAGTTCCACTGGTTAATTGTCCTCCCTGTTAGGAAGTTTCTCCTTAATTCTAGGTTGCTTCCCTCCTTGATTCGTTTCCATCCATTGTTTCTTGCCCTGCTTTCTGGTGCTTTGGAAAATTATATGGCCCCCTCTTCTTTGTGGCAGCCCCTCAAATACTGGAATAGTGCTACCCTGTCCCCCCGCAATCCTTCTTTTCTTTAGACTGGCCAAACCCAAATCCTGCAGCCGCCCTTCCTATGTTTTAATCTCCAGGCCTTTGATCGTCTTAGTTGCTCTTCTTTGCACTTTTTCCAAGGTCTCCTGCTTGGGCAGCGGGGTTTGACTAGATGACCTACAAGGTCCCTTCCAACTCTTGTCAATCTGTTAACATCTTTTTTGTAGTATGGTGCCCAAAATTGGTTGCGGTATTCCAGGTGTGGCCTTACTAAGGCTTTTCAAAGCGGCACTAATACTTCACGTGATCTACAACGCAGGACTGTATTAGCTTTTTGGGCTGCTGCTGGACACGGCGGGCTCACAAATCTCAGGCCTTGGAAATTGTTCAGGATGTTTAGCAATGGATATAAAAAGGATATAAAAGGTGCATGAAAGCAATTCCACAATTTTACAACAATTTGTTGTAAATTTGTTGTAAACGGATGAAAGCTACAACAGAGCGGAAAAAGTGAGTTACAGCCACTCCTTGCCCTTATGACCGTTGCAGGATCCTGGGATCATGTGATCGCGATTTGTGACCTATCCAGCCGGCTTCTGACAAGCAAAGTCAATGGGGAAAATGGACACTAAGTAAGACCGGCAAAATTCCATGCTAGACTTAAACAATTATATAGATTAAATGCTTCATTAGCCTGGATACATTTCTGGGTTTCCTTTTCTTTTTTTGCATTTCTAACTTTCCTTCCAGGGTTCCACTTTTCTGAATCTCCTGCTCCCAAACACGACCGGCGGTTCTTGACTTGCGATCATTCATTTAATGACCGTTCATAGTAGAAAAAAAATGGCTTGTGACCGGTCCTCACGCTTACGACTGTTGCAAAATCCCCACCAGTCCTCTCTGGGCATTTGGATCGCAGGGTCCCAGGATCACTGGATCCCCATTTGTGACCTTCTCAGCAGGTTTCCCACAAGCAAAGTCAGTGGAGGAAGCCAGATTTGCTTAAGGACCGCATGATCCACTTAACAATGGGTGTGATTACAACCATGGCAAGAAAAATCCTAAAAGGGGGGATGACCCACTTAAAAGCTACCTTGCTTAGCAATATAAATTTTGGGTTCTATTGTGGACGTACGTTTCTCTTCCCTCTGTGTCTTTTTCTGTCTATATCTCTCCTCTCTTTCCTTTCTCTCTCATTTCTCTCCTTTCTCTCGCCTGTCTTTCCCTCTCCCTCTCCCTTTCTCTCTTCTCTCTCTCTTTCCTCTCTTTCTCATCCCTCTCTTTCTCTGTCTCTCTCTCTCCCTCCCTCTCCCTCTCTCTCTCTCCCTTTCTCTTTTCTCTGTCTTTTTCTGTCTCTCCCTCCTCTTTCCTTTCTCTCTCATCTCTTTCCTCTCTCTCGCCTGTCTTTCCCTCTCCCTCTTTCTCTTTCCTCTCTCTCTTTCCTCTCTCTCTGCCTTTCTCTCCTTTTTTCCCTCTTTCTCTCATCCCTCTCTTTCTCTCTCTCTCCTCTGTCTTTCTCTCTTTCCTCTCTCTCTTTCTCTCCTCTCTCTCTTTCTCTCTCTTTTTCTTTCCTCTCTCTCCTTCCCTCCCTCCCTCTCCCTCTGTCTCTCTCTCTCTCTCTCTGTGAGTGCACAGACAGGGCCAAATGACCACGGAGGGAGCTCTAACTTACTTTCAGCTGCCAGGAAAGTTCGCCCACCGGCTATCAACAGCCTTGGCATACACCGCATTCCAGGTGGGGGGGCCTGGCGGGGGCTGAGCTGCCAACCGCCCAAGTTACTCTGGGCCAAGAATTTGCAAGGGCGGGTGGAGATTTTCCCTGAATTTCTTTCAGGGGAGGAAAACATGACCCAGCCCCCTAACCCTGCCCAGCTGCAAAACTCAAAAGAAACTGCCTGTGTTGCTGGCTAGATGCACCTCCACCTATTAAATACGAGTTCAGGTGATTTATTTTATTTCCTAGATGCCCATCCTGCCTTTATTGTTTTTATAAATAACTCATAATGTTCCCTCCTCCTATTTTCTCCACAACAACCACCCTGTGAGGTAGGTTGAACGGAAAGGAGTCGCCCAGCCGGCTTTCATGCCTAAGGCAGGACTAGAACTCACCGTCTCCTGGTTTCTACCCCAGCATCTCAAACCACTGCACCAAAGGCTTGCCTTCTCTTAGCCCTAAAAAACAACCCTGCGAGGTGGGCTGGGCTAAGTTTCCCAGACAGCTTTTCATAGCCCTGGGGTGGGGGAGGGTGGAATAGACCCCCCCAGTCCCCTCTGGGCCAGCCGACCCCTTAGTCCCCACCTCCAGCGACTGCTTCCCCGGCCGAAGTGAAGACCCCCTGCGAGTTCGGCCCTTGCACATCCTGCCAAACCTCCCCCCACCCTGCAGAGAAGGCATTTTTTGCAACACCTCAAGCCCCTCTTGGGGGGGGGAGGGGGTCGCCCCACCTCTCCCCCTCCTGCTCAGGCACCCGAGAGATGATTCCGAATTTAGAATAGAGCTGGAAGGGGCCTGTGGAGGTCTTCTAGTCCATCCCCCTGTTCAAGCAGGAGACCCTATCCCATTTCAGACAAGCGGCTGTCCAGCCTCTTCTTCAAAACCTCCGGTGATGGAGCGCACCACGACTTCTGGTGGCAAGCCGTTCCGCTGGTGAACTCTCCTCGATGCAAAGCAAACCTCCTCGTCCGTCCGCAGCACGTGCGGAGACCCCCGCCCCACCCGGGTGGGCACCAGTCCAGAAGGATGCCAAGCTCCCCCACCCCCACCCTCCTTCCCGGCTCCCCGCCTCTGCCTGCCCACCCCATCACCCCACCAGTTCCCCCTCCCCACCTGGGCGATGCATGGGGCTGACCAGCTGATGCTCGCCCACCCCCACTGCAGGCCGGCTCTGCATGGTCTCATGACGTCATTCCCGGGGCTGGCCAATGGCCGCGCGCCCAGCTGGAGCCCCCCCCCCCCGCCTCCCCCCTCCCCCGCTGCAGGACAGCCGGGCCGGGGACGGAGCGCGCCAGCTGCTGCTGCTGCTGCTGCTTTAGGGGCGGGGGTCGCGAGGGGCTCTTTGTCTCCATCGCGGAGCCGCCGCCGCCGTCACGTTGCAGCGGGGACTCCCCTCCGGCATGGCCGGCCTGAGCATCAGCAGCAGCAGCCCCCCAGGAAGGAGCCCCCCGCGCCCCCCACCCTGCAGGTAGGGGAGCCCCCCCGGCTTGCCCGGCGGAGCCCGACCAGAGCATCCTCCGCGGACGCCCCCTTCGCCTCTGCGGAGCCCATCTCTGGCCCCGCTCCAGAGCAAAGAAGCAGGTAAGGCTGCCCTTGCCAGCTTCCCTTTGGGCGACCCCAGACCCAATAGAAAGGGGGGGGTCAAACTGGGCTCGGTCTTTCCAAGGGGCGACCGTGGGACTGCAGGAGGATGGCTGGCTGGTGGGGGGTGGGGGAATCAGCAGGGAGGGCCCCAGATCTGTTTTTCCTGAACCCCCTTAAAGCCCCTTCGGGGTTTGTGACCCCAAAGCCTTGGCGGTGGGGGGTCCCTGTTCATTTTAGAGGGAGGGGGCCTGTATAGTTGGAGATGTGGGCTGTGGATTGCCCCCCAGGCCTTGCAACAAGGCCCAGAATTTAGGCTGCACCTGTGTTTGGGAACACTCCCCTCCCTCTGATCAATTTGCATCCTCCCAAGGCTTGGGTGGGGGAACCCTCCAGGGTGGAAAATGGGTGGATGAAATCAATCTATGGGGCTGCTCCATTTAATGTGGGTGGGTGAGTGGGTGGGTGGGGTTCCTCTCGGGTCAAACCCAACAGAATGAAACAAGACACCGTACAATTGAGGCTAGCCAGAACTCTGGGGCCCTCGTAACCGGAATTCAAAAAACAAGGATGCAGAATAACAAGAGACGGAAGGACCTTGGAGGTCTTCTCGTCCAAGCCCAGAGCCTCGGCAGGGATGTCCAACCTGTGGACTTCAATTCCCAGAATTCCCCAGCCAGTGGTCTCTTGAAAAAAGCAGCTCTGGGATTAAATTCCATTAAATGTAAAAAAAAAAAGAAAAAGAAAAAAGAGGGGTGGGGGTAGAGTATGAGAAGGGCCCCGTTCCAGCAACAGCCAATCCTGAGATTACATCAAGTAATTATCAGAAGAGTTTCTGGACATGTGCAAAGTGCTTCCCTGTCTCCCTTACAGTCCTTCTTTGGATGGGCTTACAAGATTGGCCAAATGTCCAAGTTTTTGCATTTATAAATCAGGGGAACTGGGTGGAAATAGGTTGAAGTTCTGGAGGCCAATTAAAAATAAAGAATGGAGCACAAGCACCAAGGGGATTTCTTGATATATTTTTTTCTTCATGAGAAGCTCCCAATTTGGGGGGGGGGAGGGGGAGACACAACTGGGCCTGAATCAGAAATTAGAACAGCAATAAAAAGAAAAGCATTGATAACTGATAAGGAACTGTGTATGTCTAATTGAGGGGTCTTCAAATTTGGCAGCTTTTAGACTGGTGGACTTCAACTCCCAGAATTCTGGGAGTTGAAGTCCACCAATCTTAAAGTTGAAAATCTCTGGTCTATAGTCTAACAAAGAGAAGGACTGGGGTGACAATGATAGCATCTTCCAATATCTGAGGGGCTGCCCCAAAGAAGAGGGGGGGGTTCCACCTATTCTCCAAAGCCCCTGAGGGCAGGACAAGAAGCAACGGATGGAAACTAATCCAGGAGAGAAGCAACCTAGAACAAAGGAGAAATTCCCTGACAGTGAGAACAATTAATGGCTTGTCTTCAAAAATTGTGGGGGCTCCATCACTGGAGGTTTTTAAGAAGAGACTGGACAGCCATTGGTCTGAAATAGTGTCTCCTGCTTCAGCAGCGGGTCAGACTAGACGACCTCCGAAGTCCCTCCCAACTCTTGTTGTTCTGGATTTAATTTTAATATGCTTTCCATTCAGCATTACTACCTGGTGGTGCTGTAACATAGGTGCTCAGGCTTCAAATATTTATTTTTGAATTTAAAAGTTAAAAAATAAAAGTAAATTATTTTTCATTTAAAAGGTACCAATATAAAAATATTGGACTCACACAGACTTACTTGCCCCAAAGACAGTCACAACGTAAGAAGCCAACGCACCTTCTTTGGCGAACTCAAACCGGTGGGAACACTGGACTTTGGGAAGGAATTGTGGCTACCATGTCAACCATCAGCCCCGAATAGTAAGTATTCTGCAACCGAAAAGGGTCTTACCTGCATCCCACTAAGCTCAGGATGATGGAAAAAGAGTCGCACATGTGAGATGAGCAAGGAAATTGAATGAAGCAGATAATAAATAAGGGCTTACAGGTATCCTCGACTTACGACCACAGTTGAGTTCAAAATTTATGTTGCTAAGTGAGTTGTTAAGTGAGTTAGGGTTATAAGTGAGACTCAGTCTATCTGCTAAGCAAGGCGGTTGATTTTTACAACTGTTTTAGCCACGGACATTAAGTGAGTCCAGCTTCCCCCATTGACTTTGCTTGTCGGAAGCCAGCTGTGAAGATCGCAGATGGCGATCCCGTAACCACAGGACATTGCAACCGTCGTAAATACCGAATGCCCTTATTTGGTTGGTAAACGAATGGTCGTAAGTCGAGGACTACTTGTACCAGACATTTAAATGCTGACCCCTTTTTGTCTATTTTTGCTTCCTCAACGACAGCGATTATTTATTTAAGTTGCTGCTCATCGGAGATTCCGGGGTGGGGAAGTCCTGCCTCCTCCTACGATTTGCGGTAAGAGGGGATTTTAGGTGGAAACTGATGGGGGAGGGCAGGCAGGATTCAAATTCAGGGCCTCGTTTTCAGGGCCGGGTTGAGTTTGGGACTAGAGGAGGAAGAGGCTTCTGAGAAAATGCTCCAAGGACTTTTTGCAATCCTGAAGTCAGCGGGGCCGGACGGACAAGAAGGGACCTAATTCAGATTCAGGCCATCTGTCCCTCAAATCTCTTCGGGATAGAGAGCGAGGGACATCTGGACAGGAGTCCGATAAATGATCCAGATGATGGTCACTTTGAGGAACATCTCTCACCTCCAACCAAACTCCAAATGTGCCTTTTCAAGAGGCAACTGGGCTTTTTCCTTGAAGACGTTTCACTTCTTCAAGGAAAGTGAAACGTCACCAAGGAGCTTTTTAAGGGTTTGAACTTCATGAACTGAAGAAGCTCACGAGGATAAGAAGTGAAATGTCTTCAAGGAAAAAAAGCCCAAGAAAGTCCAGTTGCTTTTTTTGGAAAAAGAATAGTTCTGGGACAACCATGACCTGGAGGATTGAGGATCCCCATCCGTACCCTGAAAAAATCCTCAAATCTGGTTCAAAGGTCCCCCAATTTCAAGAACTTATGGAGTCCACCAACCACTCTTGGGAGAGCTCTTTGAGGAACGTCTATGCCAGATATCTTCAAACTTAGCAGCTTTAAGACTTATGGACTTCAGAATTCTCCAGCCAGCATAGCAAAGCTGGCTGGAGAATTCTGAGAGTTGAAGTCCACAAGTCTTAAAGCTGCCCAGTTTGAAGACCTCTGCTCTATGCTCTTAAATCTACGATGGTCCTTTTCTTTCCCCAGGATGACACTTACACGGACAGTTACATTAGCACCATTGGAGTGGACTTCAAAATCCGGACCATCGAGCTAGAAGGAAGGACCATCAAGTTGCAAATTGTGAGTATCTCCAGGGGGTTAGAAGAGAAGTTGAGAATCAAGGCCACTGCTGCTTCCTCCCCTCTTTAGACGCCTGGCGTAACTTCTGCATAAGTAGACCGAGAAGAGGAACAGAGTTGGTTCTTCTTGTCCTCCACTTGGGAAACTGTAGCTGCTGATTCCACTGTCTGGGGTCTCTCACATTTCTTTTCTCCTCAGTGGGACACGGCTGGCCAGGAGCGCTTCCGAACCATCACCTCCAGCTACTACCGAGGCGCACACGGCATTATCATTGTCTACGATGTGACGGACCAGGTAAGGCAGGTGGTTCTCCACAGCTGGCAGAGAAGCAGCATTGTTAGGTTGCCTCCATCCATGAGGTCTCCGGCTCAAGCAGGGGTTTGAGCTAGAACAGGGGTCTCCAAACTTGGCAACTTTAAGACTTGTGGACTTTCAACTGGCAGAATTTGGGCTTAGGAATTCTGGGAGTTGAAATCTATAAGTCTTAAAGTTGCCATGTTTGGAGATTTCTGGAAGACCTTCCTAGTCCCTTCCAAACCTGTTATTTTATCTTCTGTGTTCCATCCTTCCAACCACTAACTTTCTCAGCTTCTACAAGTACAGTTAATCCTCGATTTATGACCACAATTGAGCCCAGCTCAATTGTGTTAAGTGAGAAAAAGTTAAGTGGGTTTTGCCCCATTTTGAAACCTCTCTTGTCACAGTTGTTAAATCACTGTAGTTGTTAAGTTACTAACACAATTGTAAAATGAATGTGATCTCCACTGACATACATACACAGACAGACAGACAGACAATATATATAGAGAGACAGACAAACAGACAAACGGATGCAAAATTTTTGCCTAAAAAAACCCAGATATCTGGATTAGGAACAAATGAAGCGATAACTCCAAATGCAGGTATTTTACGATATCTCTTCCTCCTCCTCCTAGGATTCCTTCAACAACATGCATCTTTGGCTGGAGGAAATTACTCGCTATGCCAGCGAGAACGTCAACAAGCTGATTGTGGGAAACAAGAGTGATCTTTCCAGCAAGAAAGCGGTGGATTACACAACTGCCAAGGTGCATTTGGGGACGGAGGGGAAAGGATCTGGGCAGGTCACACTCCAGGTTTGATCTAGCATTGACCTGAAATAGATCCAGATGGGGTTGAAGGGAACTGCCAATATACGACTCTGCTCAACCACAACTCCCAGTAGTAAGTCAGGGGCAAGACATTGGGGTTATCTGAAGTTATAAATCCCCCATCTTTACATCAAGTAAAAATATTAATATCCTGACCAAACGAACAGATTTTATATTGAATGCAAGAAGTTATAAAGGCATACAGTACTGTACCAGGAGACAGTGAGTTCTAGTCCCACTTTAGGCATGGAAGCCAGCGGGGTGACTTTGGGCCAAACACCAGGAAATGGTGGATTCTAGTCCTGCCTTAGATACAAAAGCCAGATGGATGATTTTGAGCCAGTCTCTCTCTCTCTCTGTCTCAGCCCAACCCACCTCACAGGGTTGTTGTGGGGAAAAGAGGAGGAGGAAGGCATGTTGGATATGTTTGCCACCTTGAGTTATTTTAAAATAATAATAATAATAATAATAAAGCAGGATACAAATAAACAAATAAATAGCTCTGGGAGGTCCATCAAACTTTGGTAGTTGAGCAACCGGTCGTTCAGTGAGGCCTATCCATTAAGCGAGGACTATAAGGAGCTTTTTACCGTGCTCTTATTCTGCCCTCTCCGGATGCAGGAATACGCCGACTCGCTGGCTGTGCCTTTCCTGGAGACGAGCGCCAAGAATGCCACCAACGTCGAGCAGGCTTTCTTGACCATGGCGGCCGAGATCAAGAACCGGGTCAGCAGCGGCCCAACGCAAAACGACAGCCACAAATCGGCCGTCCACATCCAGAGCGGCCCCTTACGACAAGACGGCGCAGGGGCCGGCGAAGATGGGGGCAGAGGATGCTGCTAAGAGGCCGCCATCCATGGAGGGCAGAGTTCGGGGAGTGCCCGGGAAGGGGGGCCATGCCAGCCCTGGGAAGCACCCCCCGCCTCGCCAGCTTACCTTTGCAGACTCGAAATCTCAAAATGGAGCATCTGACCTTAACGTCATCTTGGCTTGGTCTGTGCTGGCTTCATTCCACTTCTCTGGACTTTGGACATTTGTCCCTAATCCACCTCTTCCTACGCCAGGCTCTTTCTCCATCGGGATTCCCTGGACCAGATGCCTGACCACTGCACTGTCCAGCCATGGTCATCTCGCCGTCCAGAAAACGGCCAAGTTGGAGCACATATTCAGAAGAAACTCACTGACCCCCCTCCTCACAACATAGAGTTTCCTGCTTGATCAGGGGGTTGGACTAGAAGACCTCCAAGGTCCCTCCCAACTCTATTATTCCATTATACATGCCGCATGCCCTCCGTTACATTTCACGTGGGGGTCGCAGCCCCTTCCTCTCATTTCTTTAACACCCCCTTTTATTTCATGGTTGAAGACCCTTAGGGGAACCCCCAGAAGATAGTCACCCCTCTCTTCTCCATCCCAATTCCGAGGGGCCGGTTTTCTCCTCACTTGGGGACGAAAATCGTATGGCAAATATTTCTCTATGGTTCTAACGGCTGTGAAAATGGTCCGTCGTAACTCGGGAATATTTTTAATTTGCTTTTTTTTCCCCCTTTCCCTCATTTGCTTGCATCCCTAGAATTTAAGATTCCCTAAGGGAAAAAAGCTAAGCTTTTGAATTAAAAGAAAAAAATGGTAGGATTGCATGGTTCTACTTAACATACACCAATATTTTTTTCAAGCTAGGTCATTTTCTGATGTGTGGACTTCAACTCCCAGAATTCCCCAGCCAGCCAATTGAAGTCCACACACCTGAAAATGGCCTAGCTTGATTTTTCTAGTGTAAATTTGCTCAAAAATTAAAGCACCCCCAAATTTGTGGGAAGAATATTGATTCAGAAAACCTCAGGATTCTCACAAACCTTTTCTTGGGAATAAAAGTCCTAAACTCAGCAAGATAAATACCACCCAGGAAAAATCAGATATTTAAACCTTGTTCAGCAGATCTGTGAACCTGCAGATTCACACTGCTTTTGAGTACTAGCATAGCCATTTTTTTAACCTACAAACCCCTTTTCCTGGGTATTTTTATCTGTGCACCACAAGGGTGCAAAGAAACTCATATTTAGGTTTTTATTTCCAGCTCGTATGCCCTGTTTTTCCTGCCTCCAAGAGGTCACAGGACTGAATGAGTCAGAGAGTTTAACTTCACAGTTTGTTTAATCACCATGTTTTAAAAAAACAAACAAACCATCTTTTTAAAATTCAGGCAACTGGGCTGAATCGTACCTTAACCAAACGACACGCTAAGCCCTAAACAACAAACCAAGGTTACAGACTAAAAAGCCAACTTTCAGAGAATGTGCAATTGCATGGTTTGTAACTACTCAGGTTAAGAGGGTTGTGCGAATCCATCAGCCAGCAGCGCGGCCTAAGGTTGTTGCTTGGAGGATGAGGGTGGCATGAACAGGAAAGGGAAGAGCCACACACGTGTTTTATGCTTGTCATGTGGAGGAGAGGGAAGTTTTGTGAGAGCTGCAAATTTGTACATGCAACATGCTTCTCTTTCATTCAGTTCCTTAGATTTAGGATCCATAACCCTCTTATCTGCCCACAGAGCAGAATTGTTGGACTGATTTATTGTTACTGTGCAAGCTTAGTTTTTCATCCCAAGTGTTGTCGTGCTGCATTTCATGAAGACATTAAGTCAGGTTTCAACCTTGGGCCCTTTAAGAGGTGTGGACTTCAATTCCCAGAATTCCCCAACCGACCATGCTGACTGGGGAATTCCCATCTTCAAGTTCACTAGCATGCCGGATAGGGGACTCTGGGAGTTGAAATCCACATCTCTTAAAGTTGCCAAGGTTGAAAAACAAGTGGTTTCAAACTTGATTTTAAGATTTTCTCAAGCAACTGCAGGGCATCTCTAGGTCTGCTGTCTTCAAAGCATCCTTTTTTAAGAATAGGTGATTCTGGGACTTCAACTCCCAGAATTCCCCAGTTGGCATGGCCGGCTAGGGAATTCTGGGAATTGAAGTCCACAACTTTTAAAATGAGCAATACAGACCTTGCCAGATAAGATCTCCTGAGGGCTTAAGAAATCTGTACCCTCCGTTGAGAACGACAGTGGATCCCAGAGAGATTTTGGCAAGTAAGGAAGTCCCACTGGAACCATGTAGGTTGTCCACTTTACTTTCCATGGCACGAGAGCCATTTTGCATCCGATAATGCAGCTGGTGCACAGGCCAATTGGGAGCACAGTTTGGGTGGGAGGTGGAAGAGGTGGGGCTGAGCTGGTGGACCCCATTTGCATGACTTCTGATCTAATTGCCCCCTTTTTAGATCCACTATGATTTTTAGACCCACCGAATTTCATGTCCTCCTGCCCTTTTTAAAACCCTTGTAGTAACCGATGCTGTCGCCCTTGGCCCCTTAACCATGTTGTACATGTTCAATAAACCCATTTCTCCCCCACACCTGGCTCTCTCTAGGTCAGTAAGGAAGAAATCTGGGGGTGGGTGTCTCTCCTGGGTCTACAGAAGTGGGGCTGGCTGGGAGGGTGAGGATGCCTCACAGAGGGGGGTACCAGATGCTCCTGGTTTGCATCAATGTTGGCTACTCCAAAGTCCCCGATAAAGCCCTATCTAATCTATCATCTTATCATTTTACCATTTTATATCTGTCATGTATGATCTAATAAATCCATTTATCTATCCAATCATCCATCTTTCTACATCTATCATCATTCTACATCCATCCATCCATCCTCTCTCTCTCTCTCTCTCTTATTTATTTATTTGTTTGTTTCAATTTGTATACCGCCCTTCTCCAACAGGACTCAGGGCGGTGAACAGCCAAAATAAAAAACAGAACATACAAAATTTAAAAAGAGTTTAAAATAATTAAATATTTTTGCCCACAATTTAAAACAAACCCAATTAAAATCAATTAAATTTAACCCAAAAACTGTGGGATCAAGTCAGCCCGGCTAGTTGAAATAAATAAGTTTTCAGGGCCCGACAAAAAATCCGGAGGTCTGGTATTGTACGTATCTCTTATGTCTATATCTTCATCTTTTAACGACTCCATAATCCCTTGTGGGGTGGAGTCTGGGCAGCTGAATGTAGCTAGCAGAGTATTTTAATGGCTGATGCCCTTCCTGTCGCCAATGCAATCTTTTATATCTATATCTATCTATCTATCTATCTATCTATCTATCTATCTATCTATCTATCTTTCTATCTATCTATCTATCTATCTATCATCTAATCTTCTCTTTTCTGTCTTCTCTAACTATCCATCTGTCATTCTTCTCTTTTCCATCCATCCATCCATCCACCTATCCATTTATCCATCTATCATCTCTCTTCACTATCTTTTATCCATTTATCCATCCATCCATCCAATCTGTCTATCCATCTATCCAATATATTTTCCATCCATTCATCTTTATACAGTCGCCCACTTTGGAGAGCAGGATTATGTGAAAGTTGGGGGTCCCCACTCCCCATTCTGAATTTGCTGAAATCTTAACCCCATCGTTCGTCTTGGGGTTCCTGCCCCTCCGATGTCTTTTCGGGCAATTCTTGCTTTTGAATCTCCCGAAGCTGAATGCTTCCACCAAGCATCCACTTGGCTCTTCATCTTGAATTCGCATAATTCTGCTCCCAACTGTGTTACACACATGCATATCCGCCCCTGCGTTGGCCCTGATTCCAGACCTCCACACTTCTCAGACTACCCCCACATCCGCAAGGGAAGGAGGTGCTGAACAAATCCACACCTGCTTGCTACGCCCAGTTTGCTTAATTACGGTTTATTGAATGAAACACAACTGAGAGGGTCTCACCATGTATTCAGACAAAGCCAAACAAATCACAGTTGGGCTTAGCAGGACTTCCAACAAGGTCACGGTGCTGGGTAGCATTTCGGAGCAAAGCACCAAGAATGTCTGAAACCAACACTTTCTAAATTGGAGAGTGGGCAGTCAAGTTTGGTCTACAAAAACAGCAGCTGAGAAAACACATTTCCAAACAAGCATCAATAAATAACATATCTTAAAAAAAAAAATCTGCATACATTGAAATTTCCCCAAGGGCAATTCTAAAACTTAACAAGAGGCGCAAAATTGAAAGTAACAAGAAGACTATAGCTTGCTTAAAAGCAACCCTACTTGCGGATCCTACCGTTAAACTCTGAAAAAATAGAAGAGTTCCATCTGCAGAAGTTAAATATGCGTGAATATATTTTGTATAGATATAAAAAAAAACATTCTCCCCCCCTCCAAACATCATTCAAAATTTGCTTTTTGGAAGCATCTGGATTTTTCCAAAGGAAGCGCAGCTGCTTATTCATACTTGTTGGCTCTCAGTTGTTTTTCATGTGCTAACTGCACATCAGTGTAAAATACAACAGGTAGGTTCTAGATCAGATCACACCAGTGCAAAACATAACAGATCTAAGTTCTAGATCAGGGCTCTTCAGACTTGGCAAGTTTAAGACTTGTGGACTTCAACTCCCAGAAGTTTCCCTGGCTGGGCAGTTCTGGGAGTTGAAGTCCACAAGTCTTAAAGGTGCCAAGATTGGAGACCCCTGTTCTAGGTAAATTCAGGGGTCCTGGCCGAAGGAAAACCTGAGAGTACAGACTACGTTTCTGCTCACCAATGCAGTTGCATCTTATCTGCACATTAGGCCTGAAACTAAACTTGTAGTTCACCGTAATTCCGGCTTGTTGAAACCAGCTAGTTTTACAAGTCTTGAGTTGAAACTTACTAACATCAACAATCCCATAATTTGAGGAACGAAATCGAAAACAAGATCTCGCTGGAACTTGCTCCTATCCGTTGGCTGGAGGGATCTTTGGTTGCCCAGGCCAGTCTACCTGCAAAAAGTGTCCGCCAGCTGCTTTTGAGGCCACTTGCTCAAATCCCGAACATTCAGGTGGGTGTATAGTTGGAGCTTTGCACTCTGATAAGTTGTGGCTTGAACCTGGGTGAGGAAAAGAGAAGCAAACGTTGAGTATCTCTTCCTCAAAAATGGCCACTTTAAGAGGTGTGGACTTCCACTCCCAGAATTCCCCAGCCAGCATTAAAGTCTAGGCATCTTAGAAAAATGCTGGCTGGGGAATTCTGGGAGAGGAAGATCACACCTCTTAAAGTGGCCAAGGTTGAAAAACAGAAATCTAAGAGGAACATTCAAGAGATACTCAATTTGGGGGTCCACCTTCATTGATCCAAGAAGCAAAAGGCCACATTGACCGGTGAAAACTGTACAAGCATTTGCTTAACCATAGTTTCTTGAATTAAGTCCACCAAAGGTGGGATTGTGTGTACAATGCATTAAACCACAATCAAACCATTCCTGTGGAGAGACCTGAAGGATGGAGATCAGAGTCAAAGGTTCACCTTGGCTTCATGATACATGGATAGCAACATCAGGTCCTCCCTCTTCATCTCCTGGGCCACCTTCCTGAAGGATTTCAACATGGCGGCCTTACAGAGCCGGCTAGGTCGGGACCCGCCTCCTGGATTTGCAATGCTGGGGGGAAAAACAGAGTAACAAGAGTCGGAAGGGACCTTGGAGGTCTTCTAGTCCAACCCCGTTTAGCAGGAAACCCTACGCCATTTCAGACAAATGGCTGTCCAATCTCTTCTTAAAAACCTCCGTTGTGGAGGACCTGGAGTGAATCTTTCAGCCAGGGAAAACAAAAACCAACTCTTGAGCCCATTCTTTTCCAATCCTATGGCCCACTGGATCAACAAAACCGGAGATAGAAGCATTGGATTGGAGATAAACTTATGAATACCTGGCCCACATCCTTCACAACTCCTGGCCTACAAAAACAAAGATCTAAAACAAGGTGCAACTCAGAAGCTTGTAGACCTCTATTCACCTCCTATTTGGACTCTCTAAGACAGTGGTTCTTCACTCTGGCAGCTTTCAGATGTGTGGACTTCAATTCCCAGAATTCTAAGGAATTCTTAGAGTGGAAATCCACATATTATAAAGCTGCTGAGGTGCCAACAATGGTCTAAAACAGTGTTTCTCAACCTTGGTAGCTTGAAGATGGGTGGACTTCAACTCCCAGAATCTTCTGGGAGTTGAAGTCCACCCATCTTCAAGCTTCCAAGGTTGAGAAACACTGGACTAAGAGATGGCAGAAATGTAGAATTCTGAAAATTGAAACTCTCCATCTTGCCTTTAATTGTTAACAGAGACCCATGTCCTCAATATTTAAAGGGTTAAGTGATTAAGTAAATGTTTTCTGTTCAAACAGATGGCTCTTCAGTTAGCAGATTTTTGGAATGACAGATCCCTGACTTCCTTGGAGAACGTGGCTTAGGCTGTGAGGGAATAATTGTGTAGTGATGGGTATGCAGAATTTTTAACAGTGGGGTATCAAAATAATATTGTCACAGAGTGCCTTCAGTTCACGGAGTATGCTAAGCCCGAGCTTGTATTAATCGTCGTTTGTCCAAGGGTACAATGGATCGTGTTGGGGCTAACACCATTGTAAAGAGTAGATTTCTACATGAGCCACATTCAAGTCAAACCGAAGTCAATCTCAAATCAATCCTAAATCAATCTCATCAATTCCAAATCAATTTTATCAATTCCAAATCAATTTTATCAATCCCAAATCAATTTTGTCAATCCGAAATCAATCTCGTCAATTCGAAATCAATCTCGTCAATCCCAAATCAGTCTTGTCAATCCCAAATCAATCTTGTCAATCCCAAATCAATTTTGTCAATTCCAAATCAGTCTTGTCAATTCCAAATCAGTCTTGTCAATCACCAATCAATCCCAAATCAATCTCCAAGTTCATCTCCTCAATCCCAAATCAATCATCCTAAATCAAACTCAACCACCCAACCAGCACAGACTAATCTTGGGTCTCCCCCAGCCCTCAACCCCTTCCACTCACTCCCTTTCGGCCTTCCCGACAGCTCCGTTCACACATTCCAGCATCTCGTCTCCTGTGCACCAGTTCAGACTCAGCGAGCTGCATTCTGACGGGGAGCTGAGAGGGGCCGCGGGGGGACCTTCGAAGAGGTAGATCTTCTTGTGGCCATACGGTTTGGGCAAGCCATCCTCCGGTCCCAGCTGCACACGCTCGTTAAGGACTGTATAGAGAATGTCGCGGCTGTGATAAGGGTCAGCTAAAAATGGAGAAGTCCAAAGGTGACAAGAGAGAGAAAACACAGGTCATAGCAACTTCGTACAGTCCTCAACTTACGACCACAGTCTAACGTATTCGATATTCACCTAGGACAATGCTGGTAATGTACACGGGATGAAGGAAGTGGCTGAGCAGGGCCCCTTGGACCCCCAGGACGGTCCAGCGGGTCAGCTTGTCACTGCCAGAGGCACAGTAGACGTGGGTGGACATGGTGGGGCTGCAATCCGAGACAGGCTTCAGCTGCCCTTTGACACTGACGTGCAGATCGACCGAAGGGCTGGACTTCAGTAAAGGGGTGCTGGGAGGAAGCAAAGGCAGAAAAGAGGGCGCAAATATTGGATCGACAAAAATGTCCTGATCCCCAAAATTCTGAGCTTGCCGGAATGGTTCCAACCGACACGTCGTTCATGCCGACACGGGAAAGATGCCGGTTGGAGCAGCAACTTGGTCGGAGATCTAAATTCAGGCATTCCTCCACTTACAACCATTCGTTTAGTGACTGTTCGAAGTTACAACCGCACTAAAAAAAGGAAGGGACGAGTGTTTTTCACACTTATGACCGTTACAGCATCCCCACGGTCAGCTGCACTGATGTCACTTATGACAACTGCAGTGTCCTGGGATCACTGCAACCTTTGGACAAGCCAAGTCAATGAGGGAAGCCAGATCTGCTTAATGACTCTGCTGGCTGGGGAATTCTGGGAGCTGAAATCCACTCGTCTCAAAGGCTGAGAAAGGCCTACATTCACCTCCCGTTTGAGTCAGAATCAAAGTCCCAGATTCGGTTTCTATCGTATCTTCTAAAAACTGGAACGACGTATTTCCTGGCTACGTAAACAACACCCACCCCGGTCTGGTCCGATCCCCTTTTTCCACCCCTGATCCGCTCCGGACCCTGCCCCAGCGTTCCCACGACACTCACTGGAGTTTCTTCACTGCTCCGTGCGGCATCTGGCTCAGGTAGAGGTGCAGGTAGCACCGGGGCTTCAACCTTAGGTGTTCCCCATCTTCCACCCGGCAAAAGATGCCCTGTTCGAACTCGGCCGGATCCTGGCTGCAGCACAGCAGGAGCTGCTTGTAAAAATATCTGAAGATGGAGCAGAATCAAAGGGGGGAATCGTGGGGTAACACATATTGGGGGGCGGGGGGGACGGGGGTTATTCAATAGGACCTCCCGTTAAACAGGGACCACAACAGCCCAACCGCATCATCAAAGAACTACAGATACTTCGTTTAGTGACCATTCAAAATTACAATGCTGCTGGAAAAAGTGACTTACGACTGTTTCTCACATTTATGACCATGGCACCATCCCCAGGGTCACGTGATTAAAATTCGGACGCTTGGCAAGTGGCTCATAGTATGACCGTTGCAGCAGTTCCAGGGATACAGTGTCAGATGCTTGGCAACCGACTCGTATTTATGACGGCTGCAGTGTGCTGGGGTCATGTCATCCCCTTTTGTGACCAAAGTCAATGGGGAAGCCAGAGTCGTTTAACTGCCGTGTTCCTTAGAGGGATTCACTCAACAACTGTGGCCATGAAGGTCCTAAAGTGAGGCAGAACTCACTCTGTCTCGCTTAGCAACCGAAGTGCTGGGCTCGATTGCTGTCGTAAGTCGAGGACTCGCTATAGAAGGGGGGCATCTCAGCCTGGGTCCTTCTCTCTCTTCCTTCCTCAAATCCAGGGGTGCTACTGGGGAGGGAGCGGGGGTGGGTGGGGGCCTTACCTCATCAGGGCTCGGCGAGCCACCACCAGGCCATGGAGGTCGTGGACTTTCCGGCCATCAAATTCCATCCAGCCGTCAGAGCAAACGTCTCCCGTCCCCAGGGCCACCAGCTCGTACGTCTCTTTGCAGGGGCCCTGGCTGTCGGCCACCTCTTCAAAGAAAATTTGATTTATTTCATTTAGTGTACGGCATCGACAGAACACTAATAAAACACCTCATACATACAAGCACAAACAGAACAATCAATCGGTGGAACAACAGAAGTTGCGAATGCTCCAACACTGGAAGTTTTTAAGAAGAGATTGGGCAACCATCGGTCTGAAATGGTAGTGAGTTTCCTGCCTAAGCAGGGGGTTGGACTAGATGACCTCCAAGGTCCCTTCCGACTCGGTTATTCTAATTCTATTCTCTATTATTTTCTATATTCTGGACCGTCTATCTATATTCTATATTCTACCGTCTATCTGCTTGCGAGGGAAGAGAGAAGACCACAGGGCCATGCAAGGGAGAAGGTGAACTTGGCCGGGCATTGGGGTGACCCTACGGTGGGGCTGACCCTTTGGCCGAGATGGCCATGAAGACCCCAAATGGGCAAACCGGGGCTCACCTCGCTCCAGGATGAAGGCTGCCACGTTGCCCAAACAGTTGTGGTAGGCCGGCTGTTCCGCGAGAAGCATTTCACATACGGTTTTGGTGATGGTTGCGCATCGGTCTTGATGGAAGGATTCTGGGGAAGGAAGACCAGAAGGTGGATCACCTGCTCAGTCCACTGGGGGAGGAAGAGGAAGAGGAGGAGGAGAAAGAGGAGGAGGAGGAAGAGGACGAAGAAGAGGAGGAAGAGGAGAAGGGAGGAGGAGGAGGAAGAGGAAGAAGAGGAGGAGAGAAAGGAGGAGGAAGAGAAAGAGCTGGAGGAAGAGGAGGAGAAAGAGAAGGAGGAGGAGGAAGAGGAAGAGAAGAAAGAGGAGGAGGGAGGAGGAGGAGGAGAAAGAGGACGAGGAAGAGGAGAAGGGAAGAGGAGGAGGAAGAGGAGAAGGGAAGAGGAGGAGGAAGAGGAGGAGGGGAGAAAGAGGAGAAGGAAGAGAAAGAGGAAGAGGAGAGAAAGGAGGAGGAAGAGAAAGAGGAGGAGGAGGAGAAAAGGAAGAAGAGGAGGAGGAGGAAGAGTGTTACAGATTTTACAAAGCTTCTAACAAGGAGAAAATCTCAAGAGGCAGCTAACAATGAAAGGCACATGGAATTGAGCATACAGGTAGAGCTCGACTTACAGCCACAACGGAGCCCCAAATTTCTGTGGCTAAGCAAGGCAGCTAAAAGAATTTTGACCCATTTTACAACCGTTCTTGCCACTGCAGTCGTTAAGCGAATCCGGCTTCCCCTTGCTTGTTTGTCGCAAAAGGGGATCACGTGACATTCTGGGACACTGCCACCCGTCGTAAATCCGAGTCAGTGGCCAAGCGTCTGAATTCTGATCCTGTGACCAAGGGGAGGCTGCAACCGTCGTTAACCCTGAAAAAACGGTCCCAACTCACTTTTTGTCAGTTGTAACTTGGAACGGTCACTAAAGAACTAAACGGTTGTAATTTGAGGACTGCCTATAATAAATAAAACTCCCCAACACTGTGCATTTTGTCAGGGCGGTCATTGTCTTTTCCTTCCTCTTAAGACAGTGTTTCTGAACCTTGGCCGCTGGACGATGGGTGGACTTCAACTCCCAGAATTCCCCAGCCAGCTCTGCTGGCTGGGGAATTCTGGGAGTTGAAGTCCACCCATCGTCCAGCGGCCAAGGTTCAGAAACACTGTCTTAAATGTTCAACTTGGGGTGTGCAGCCCTCTGCAACACACAAACACACACACACACACACACACAGCTGTTAACATCCCCCTCCCTCCTTTAAATTCCAAACTATCTGAACCTGCACTTTGCAAACTTTCCTGATCCCTCAAGGTGCAAGTTGCCACCTGCAGTGGGGCTTCCACAAGTTGGGGGCGCTGCATTCAAGCCCCCCCCCCACCCATTGCCGGTCTCTCTGCCCACCCACCCACCCCCCATCCTCGGAGCCCCCCCTCCCCTCCCAGCCCCCATTTGCACCCAGCAGCGCCCACCTCTCTCTGCAGCCTCCGGGGGCAAGTCCAGACTTTCCGGGGCGCAAGGTTGGAGCTGCTGCTCCTCCTTCCAGGATGGGGGGCTCTGGCTCGGCCCTTGACAGGAGGGGGGCGCAGGGCTTTCCTCCTGACAGTTTGCACCCTCCATTCCTTCCCCCCCCCCTCTTTTCCTGCAAAAGGGGACGAGAAGCACCAATTTTAGACGCTGCAATTTTCACTACCGGCGGCGTTGAAAATGGCAAGCCAGGTGAAGCTGGGTGGGACGTCAACTCCCAGAATTCCCCAGCCAGATGTGGCTGACTGGGAGGGGGGGCAGAAGGAGGGGCGCCCGGCCACCCGTCGGGCCAGGGAGCAGCGCGTGCGGAGGGCGCCCGGTTGCAACAGGTGGCGGGAGCGGAGCCTGAGTAGGCGCGGCCTGGAGGGGCGTGTCTGGGGAAGAGGTCTGACCACGCCCCTCCTTCCCGGGGGGAGGGGATCCACTCTGCTCCCCCACCAGCCAATCAGGAGTTCGGATCCTCTCACTGCCTTGCAATTGGAGCCCCCACTCCCCTCCACCGGCTGGAGCGCTTTGCAAACTGCTCCTAAGGTGATGGGGGGGGGCTGCAACTTGGAAGCCCCCCCTTAAGAAAGGCACCCTCAGAGGGGTCTCTTGGGGGTCTCATCGGGGATGGCTCCAGGCGATGTTGGCTTTGCAGGGAGGCTGGGAGCTGCAGCGCTTCTCAAGCTTGGCAGCTCCAAAGGCTGGACTCCAACTCCCAGAATCCCCCAGCCAGCTGCTCTTGAACCTGAAGAGGGGGGATGGGTAGGAACTAAGAGCCTTGGTAGTACAGTGGTCTAAAGCACCCTGTTATTAAGAACAGCTGCCTGCAATTACTGCAGGTTCGAATCTCGCCAGGCTCAAGGTCGACTCAGCCTTCCATCCTTTCTAAGGTGGGTAAATTGAGGACCCAGTTTGTGGGGGCAATAAGCTGACTTTGTATAAATATACAAAAGGATGAAGGCTTTCGCTTAACGCATTGTAAGCCGCCCTGAGTCTCCAGAGAAGGGCGGCATATAAATCAAATTTTTTTAAAAAAACTTCCAAATTCTTTTTTGCAAGCTTTCCTGAAAATGTTGCACACTTTTTTTTAAAAAAAAAAACCTAAAATATCAAGATAATAGTTATTTTCATTATTCCCGCCCCAAAAAAGACACCAGGGTGTTAAAGAGTGTTTATTAAATCCGTTTATTCTAATTTTCCTCAGCTAAGCAGCTCCCCTTTGCCATATTCTTCAGGATTGGAAGATTTCCTTTTTTCCCCATGTTTAAATACAATAAAGTATGAAAAATCAAAAGAATCGGTGAAGGGAGATTGGCAGTTTTCCCACCTGGGCAGCTACATTGCCTTACACCAAGAATATTCCTATTTCGCTTAGCAACAGAAAGTTTGAGCTCAACTGTGGTCGTAGGTCAAGGACTACCTAGCATTTTCAAGAACTCCTTTGAACCCGCTATTATAACCGGCCACGTGTGGCAAATGGATTTAGTAGTGAGGGTTCCACAGTTGGCCACGGAGAGGCTTCAAATCCTCCAGACTTCGGTGGAGAGGGAAGAAATGGATGGTTGGCCGTCTGTGGAGTCCGTTGATGGAAACACCCCGGCTGAGGATGATGGGTTTTCGTCCAGTCTCTCTCGCCTCCAGCTGATCTCTCTCGGACCATCACGGGCAGGGGTGGCGGGGGTCCTTCTGACTGGGAGGTACGTATAAGATCCCCCTCTGAGCCCTGCAGGGCTGGTAAGGGGAGATGCCCACGGGGGGCTCTGCCACGCAGCCCGTGGAGAAGTTGCTGAAGAGGGAAACCTTGATTTGGACCAGCAGCTGCCGCCCCTACGAACAAAGAGGGAAGAGTCAAGAGGGCCGCGCTGGAAGAGGCCCGCACTGCAGGGAGGGTAGCAAACCCACCTGCCCGTCCGTCACACACTGCAGCTGGAACCGGGGTCCCAGGAGGGGCTCCAGTGCGTCCACGAAGGTGCTGAGCTGGGGAGAAGAGAGGGTGGAAAGGGAGGGGGAGTCGGGGAAGAGAGACCCAGCAATTCTGGGGGTGATGACTCCAACGCCCCCCCCTTTGCAGCTAAGAAACCCACCCACCCAGACCCGGTCAATTTGAAAGATAAGTCTAGCATTATGACGACATGTAGTCCTCAATTTATGACCTCCGTTGCTAAGCACAGCAGTTGCTGATTGAGCTTTGCCCCATTTTACAGCCTATCTTGCTGCCACCATAGTGGCAGTTTCCCCATTGACTTTGCTTGTCGGACGGTCGCAAAAGGGGATTACGTGACCCCTGGGACACTGCGACTGTCATAACTATGAGTCAGTTGTCAAGCATCCAAATTTATAAACTTACAAACATTGGTTTAGTGACTGAAGTTACAACAGCGCTGAAAAAAAAGTGACTTATGACCTGTCCTCACACTTATGACCGGTCCTCACACTTAGGACTGTTGCAATATCCCCATAGTCAGTTGATCAAAGCTTGGCACGCAGCCTGGTTGCAAAAATCTTTGAGGTCATGTGATCCCCATTTGCGACTTTCCCAGCGGTTTCCGACAAGCAACGTTAAGAAGGGAAGCCGGATTCACTTAGCGACCAAGTGATTCAAACAAGAGGCTATTTCGGCCATATTCTGCAGACCCTCAATTCTTGGGAAGTGAAGGAAAAAAATGGGTACCTGGTAACTCTGCCGGCAGGAGGGAATAATCTCAACCTTTTCAAAAGCCCTGCAATTAAAAAAAGGAAGCAACACGGAGCTAATTAATGGAAAGACAGGATAATTTTGGCTTTATTTGAGATTTTAAAACTGGACTTTACAAGTTAATCCTCTTCATGGCTGAGATTCCTAGTTAAGCTGAACCGAGCCCTCATCTCCCTGCCCTTTGGCCAGATCATATTTATTTAATCTTATTTATTATTTAATCTTATTTATTAATCAAATTTGTGCAGTCCAGCTCAACTCGGAGGAGGAACAAGGCATAATTTGATATTGTAAACTGCCCGCAATCATTGCACAGGAAATGTGCAGCAAATGAACTTCATAATAAAATAAAATAATTTGAGTCCTGGTGACTGTACGCATCCAGGGTGGGGGTATGCTGTGAACCCCTGTTTTCCATAACCATGATTTCCTAAACAAACCAAGATGGGCTGCAATCTTACAGCTTGCTCTTCTAAAAGCCAGCAAACCACCTTCTCCTGCCTAGGATGAGGGAATCTGGCCCTTTAAGGCTGCACCACCTGCATTTCCAACTAAGTCACCCTTTATTATTTCTGGGTTGAGAGATGGGGGAGCTGGAAGTGGAGCCCCCAGGGCAGACGGGATCATTTAACCCAGATTTTCAAGATAACCAGAGCAACTCGACAATTTTCCCTTTAAAAGAAGCCAACTTTAAATTTCTGCTTCAAATTCCCGTGAAAGTCGGGGTCCCCTTGGAACCCCCTTTTTTTCTGGGTCACCTGTCAATATTGTATTTGGTGTGCAGGAAGAGCGCAGCCCCAAAGAATTTCTTCGGACTATTCAGGGTTTCGATGCAACCACCGCAAGTTCCGTGTTTTTCCCATTCTTTCTCCCTGGAAGAAGAGAAACGTTCATGGAGGATATTTCTAGAGGTAGTCCTCGACTTACGACCGTTCGTTTAGTGACCATTCCGCCCCTTCCTCACACTTACAACCGTTACTGCATCCCTCACGATCACATGATCAAATACACATAGTCACGTGTTTTTAAAAGGGTTGCAGCGTCCCGGCCTCACGTGATTGTCATTCGTGATGACAATCAGAGTCAATTGGGGTGGGGGGGAACGATTGGATTCACTTAATGACTGCATGATTCGTTTAACAACTGCAGGATTTGTTTAACGATCGTAGCCAAAAAAAGGTTGCAAAATTGGATTCACTCCACAAGTCTCTTGCTTAGCAATGGAAATTCCAGTCATAAATCAAGGACTGCAGCTTTCTAGCAGCTACGTAGTTCTAAGACGTGTGGACTTCAACTCCCAGAATTCCCCATGCTGGGAGTTGAAGTCCACACATCTTAAAGGGGCTACGGATGGCTGAGAAACCCTGGATGAAAGGACCTATGTCCAGGGGTGAAATCCAGCAGGTTCTGACAGGTTCTGGAGAACCGGTAGCGGAAATTTTGAGCAGTTCGGAGAACTGGCAAATACCATCTCTGGCTGGTCCCAGAGTGGGGGGGGAATGGGGATTTTGCAGCATCCTTCCCTTGGAATGGGGAGGGAATGGAGATTTTGCAGTATCCTTCCCCTGCCTCACCCACCAAGCCACGCCCACCAAGCCACACCACGCCCACCAAGCCACGCCCACAGAAGCAATATTAAAAAAAGATTGGATTTCACCACTGCCCATGTCCATTATCGCTTCTCCTCTGTCCCCCCCCATCCCCATCCCCACCCCACCCACCATCAACCAGGCGGCCACAGGGTCACCCTTTCCTTCTAACTGGGATTACCAAAACTGGAAGTTACTGAGATTGGTGAAAGTTGGCCAATGACGGTTCAATTCAGGCACCAGGTTCTGTGAGAAGGAGAAAAAATATACATGAATATATATATTAATGAATATATATAATGAATGGTGGCTGGGGAATTCTGGGAGTTGAAATCCACAGGTCCTAAAGCAGTCAAGGTTGGACACCCCTGTCCAATCCCATTCCGGATAAATGATTGTCCAATCTCTTCTAAAAAACCTCCAGTGATGAAGCACCCACAACTTCTGGTGGCAAGCTGTTCCACTGGTTAATTGTCTTCACTGTGAGGAAGTATCTCCTTAATTCCAGGTTGTTTCTCTCCTTGATTAGCTTCCCTCCTTTGTTTCTTACCCTGCCTTCAGGTGCTTTGGAGAATAGGTTGACCCCCTCCTCTTTGGGGCAGCCCCCACAAATATTGGAAGATGCTATCATGTCATCCTTAGTCCTTCTTTACATTAGACTAGACATCCCCAGTTCCTGCAACCGTTCATTCTATGTTTTAGCCTCCAGACCTCTGATCATTTTTGATGCTCTCCTCTGTATGTCATATTAGGGGGCAGGAGATTGGAAAAAAACCCCGCTCCCTTGTTTTGTAGATCCTAGCTCAGACTTAGTCTAACTTTGTTGTCACTCTGAATGTACATTAAAGTGAAATTTCGTTGCATACAGCTTTCAAAGGTTGACCCCTTCCAATATACACTGCATAAACCTGACAAATGAATAAATACATATAAAATTATTAAAAAATTGATTAATGGCATATAAAGGCAGAGATCTCTGTAATGGTAGTTTAATACTCTGACAATGTCAGCAGATGGCTGACGAAAGCTTAGTAAAATAAAATTTTAATTCTTTTAAAATTTAAAAATCTTAAATTCCGGAGTTCACAGTATGTCTGCTTCTTTTTTTACTAATATACCTGGAACTTGTATTTTCAGAATAGTTTGTAATATAAAATTATGCATATACCTACATATATTATATGACACATATCTTCCCCTTTAGCGTGACTGTAAGATCCTCATCCATGCTATGTTTTTACCAACATCCAGACAGAAAAGTAAGTCTACCTGTTGCGCTACTAAGCCAACATTCAGTTGATCTTCTTTTGTTGAACAAGCTGCGCCGTGCATCCAGGGTTATTGGATAAGAGGACCCGGCAAAGAGCGAGACTACAATAACAATGAACCTGGTGATGCCCTTAGGAGAAACCTTTACGTACCGTCAGGTCGGAAGGGAAGAGATGCCAATAGGGACAGCATTTCTGGATGTCACTGGGCCTGTGGAGGGAAAGGGTGAAGGCCACGATCCAAAGTTCGGTAGGAATCCCTTTCTCAGCTTCCCTTGGGGAAACTCCATTTCCCAGGGTGCCCTTGGTGGGAGCCATGATGGCCGAAACAGGGGTGGAAGAGGGATTGGGGTTACAGGAAAGGCAGGTGCTTCATTTCAAATGGGAGCAGCTCACCATAATCCATGGATGGTCCAGTTCTTTGCCTTCTTCTCGGACATGACGCAGCCATACTTGCTCGGTAGAGACTTCGAGCAAAAGAGGAAAAGAAATAACATTGTGGGTTCCTTGGTGCTCTCTGACCTTTGTGGCTTTCTTGCAGACGTTTCATGACCCAATTAGGTAACCTGATCAGTGCTAAAGAGAAGTACCAAAGCACTGATGGTGTTCCCTAGTTGGGTCACGAAACGTCTGCAAGGAAACAACCAAGCTCAGAGAGTACCCAGTTCAGCCCTGAGCTACAGATATTCTCTTCAATTGGTAAAAATAAAACTGATACTCTCTTTCCTGTCCTGATAACACTGTCTGATTCACCCGTTAATCCCAAAATCCGACACACACACAGCCCTTGTCCCAGTCCAATCTGAAGATCGTTTCAAAAACGGATGGTCAGTTTGACTTGCCCCTCCCTTCCCTAAGAAAATGTGAGAACTGTGATCCAATCTCATCCTGAAACCTTCCAATGGATGGAGCACCCACAACTCCTGGAGCAAAGCTGTCCCACTGATGGTTCATTAATTGTTGAAATCCAACCCTAGATGAGCTCTTTGGAGGGTGATGCGTTGAGCCCTCCTCTTTGGAAGGAAACCTGGTGGTCTACTCACCACGCAGAAGGAGCTGGGCCACATCTCGACGAAGATCAGGCATTCCCAAGGACAGAGCCTGTGAGAAAAGTCAACCCCTTGATCACTCTGCCTTGGGTTCCCCAGCCCTCGCCCCTTGCAAGGTGTCCCGCCTACCTGGAGTAGTCTTTCTCCGACTTCTCCCACAGCTTCTCAGAGCTCAAGAGGTACAAGAAAGAGCTGGTGTAGAGGAAGCCCAGCGTGGCCCAGCTCAATGACATGTCTGCAAGGGAAGCAGAAGGGGGTCAGAGCAGAGCTGGTCATCTCCTGGCATCCCCTTAGGCCAGGAGACCTCGTGTTCTTCAGAGGCTCAGGAAGAATCGTTGGCTCCAAGAACTTGGAGAAGTTGGCCAAATTGATGAGAATTCACAGGTTCCTGGTAGTAGAACCTCTACCGCAGAAGATTCCAGATTTGGTTGGTGAAGTCTTCCTGGAAAGTTAGAGGGTGCCACTCAAAATGCTAGAGGACCTCTGGCCAACACTGATGGTCCCCGTCGGCAAGGTTCAGCTTCTCTCCCAACACAGCAGGACAGTGAGTAGCGTACCTGATGCCACCACATCTGTCCCCTCCAAACTCCAGAAGCCAACTTACTCTGCAAGAAGCAACATCCAACTGCTTTCACTTCTTCACAGATGGGGAGGAAGCAGGGTTCAGCTGTGACCCACACCCAACCCCCCACGAGGCCTCACATCCTCCTGAAATGATGGGCTGGTGGAAGAGGTAGATGGAGACCTCAGGGTTACCCAGGACGGCTCGAGGCACAATTCCTCAACCTGGGCCACTTGAAGATGGGTGGACTTCAACTCCCAGAATTCCCCAGTCAGCATGACATTCATGCTAGGGATAGTTCCCTCAATTCATGGTTGCTCAACCTTAAAAACGTTTAAAGACATGCCTGATTTTACACCATGGTTGTTAAGCGAATCAATGCAGCTGTTAAGTGAATCATGCGGGTCGTTAAGCGAATCCAGCTTCCCCCATTGACTTTGGTTGTCAGAGGTCAACTGGGAAGGTCACAAGTGGTGGGTCACGTGACCCTAAGTACATGCCGGTTGCCGAGTGCCCAATTGCAATCCCAGGACAGAAGGGATACTGCAACAGTTGTAAGTGCGAGGACTGGTAATCGGTCACTTGTTTCAGTGCTGTTGTAACTTTGAACGGTTGCAAAAGGAATGGTCATAACTTGAGGAGTATCTGTAGAAATATTCCAAAGCTGAAGAATGACTGAGCTGGAAGGGTCCGTGGAGGTCATCTAGACTAACCCCCTGCTCAAGCAGGAGACCCTACAACAAGGGTGTCCAACCTTGGCCACTTTAAGACCTGTGGACTTCCAATTCGACAGGTCTTAAAGTGGCCACGTGTGGAGACCCCTGCGCTGGGTGGGGAATTCCGGGAGTTGAAGTCCACAGGTCTTAAAAGTGGCCAAGCTTGGACATCCCTGCCCTATGACATTCCGGACAAATGGCTGTCCGGTCTCTTCTTGAAAACCTCCAGTGGTGGAGCACCATGACTTCTGTACCCCAGCCAATTACTTGGGGCAGGGGTCTTTAAATCTGGTACCATGTGGAGAAGATCCCCCTCGCTTTCCCCTGTTCCCCCTTTGGATGTATGTGGGGGGGGGAGCGGGACGTTCAGTTGCAACTAGTATTTTGACCTTCCCAGCTTCCCTTACTCCTGGCATCTGGTCAAGCCACTTCCAGCTGTCTCCACCCCCGTCAGCTGTTTTGGCACTAGCGGTAGTATCCTTGGAGAGGCCCCCGCAGAGGACGAGGCCCACCTCGAGCGAAAGAGCAAAGCAGAGAGAAGCAGACCCAGGAGAAAATGAGATCCTTGCTGGTAAAAGCAGAATTTGGGGGGGAGCAAAAAACAAAAAAAACCCAGTTCATTGCAGGGGTTGAGCAAAAAAGCCAACAACAACAAACTCTGCCCTTTGGCCGTGCAATTCGCACAAGCAAACGTTTTGGAGGAGTAACAGGTCTCCCTTGTAGCTCCGATTCTGGGTTGGTGGGAGGCGAGACAGCTGGCCACATCTGGTCGATCGAAAGAAAGACATTTCAATTCTGCTTTTTGGTCCTCCCGGGGGAAGAAAAAAACACCCAGGAAATGTCAGTGGGTGTGAGGGGGTTGAGGGTCTTTTGCACTTATTTACTTGCAAAAAGCAGAAGTGGGAAAAATCATGCGGGGCAACTGGATCTTTTGACAGCTAACTAAGTTCCTTCTACCTTTTTTCGGAGGGTTTGTGAGTTCCTTGCAAACTTAGTTTCCTTTCCCACAACCTACCCGAGGGGAGGGGGGGTCTACTTTTCACACACCCCTGTGCCCACGACAGAAGAGAAACTGCACAGGCGGTTGTGATCGAGTCACAAACTGCTCCTCTGGCCGCATTTTTTTGAACCCGAGAAGAGGAAAGGAAAGGAAATGATTTATTTTTTTGCTACGGCCCCTAACTCAAGGGGCTGCCCTCCTTTGCCCCCCCCCCAGATGCCTTTTTCCTGTCTCAAATGTCTTTGGGGCAGGGGGAGGCATTGGGGTGGTGGCAGAGGTGGGTTTCAGCAGGTTCTGACCAGTTCTGGGGAACCGGTAGCAGAAATTTTGAGTAGTTTGGAGAACCCGTAGTAAAAATTCTGACTGGCCCCGCCCCCATCGTTTCTCTGCCTCCCAAGTCCCAGCTGATCGGGTGGAAGTGGGGATTTTGCAGTATCCTACCCCTGGATTGGGGAGGGAATGGAGATTTTACAGAATCCTTCCCCTGCCACGCCCACCAAACCATGCCCAGCAAACACCCCCCCCCTTAATAATAGTATGGGATAGATTGAGGGACTGCCCAAAAATGAGATACGGTTTCCTGCCTGAGCAGGGGGCTGGACTAGAAGACCTCCAAGGTCCCTTCCAGATTCTATTCTATTCTGTTCTTTCTCCTTGATGGATTTGTAAAATTAAAAAAAAGAATTTTTTTGGGGGGGGGCAAACTCTTTATTAGATCTTATTTTGGTTACAGGTGACTCGCTTACAGTCCCTTCGATGCTTCACCACCTCCGGCCGGCAAATGGAAAACAAAGTCCCTGAATATCAGAAGCTCTTCCAGGTGAGACGTCGGCCACATCCCCACAATCCTTGTGACCCCATTTGCGGCTGCCAGGCTCTCAACCTGAGTGTGGGCAGACGGACCTACAACCTGCAGCCAAGCCGTGAAAGCCCCCACTGGCATTGCGCTTGTTGCATCAGAATTTCCATTGCTGAGTGACACGGTTGTTAAGCAAGTCACACTCAATTTGACATCCTTTTCGCCAGAGTTGTTAAGTGAATCAGGCGGTCGTTAAGCAAATCTGGCTTCCCCCGTTGACTTTGCTTGTTGGAATCTGGTTGGCCAGGTCGCAAGTGGTGATCACATGATTTTAGGATGCCGCACCATCCAACTTTCACGCCTAAGGCGGGACTAGAACTCCCTGTCTCCTGGTGATTGGCCCAAAGTCACTCAGCTGACTTTCGTGCCTAAGGCAGGACTAGAACTCACTGTCGCTTGGTTTCTGGTCTGGCGCTTTAACCAATAGACCAGACTGGTTCTAGGTCTATTTTGGGGGCTACTCAGCAGCCCAGGAGCAGTTGGAGCAGCCACAACTCCCCTCCTCAAAGTGGGGCTTCTCAGCCTGAGCCCTTTTAAGAGGTGTGGACGTCACTGAATTAAGTGGGGGTCTCTCGTCCTCCCACCCCAGGCGGATAACGATTTGCCAGTGCACCTGAAAGGGGGGATGTCCGATATGGTGATGTATCGCGTCACCATGATCATCGGAACCGTAGGTGAGTGAAGTCGACCCTTCCCCATCTGGGCTTTGGGGGCTGAAAGATGGGGGAGGGGTTGCGGGGGGGCCGGGGGGGTGGGTCCAAAAATTCAAAATGTGAAGCGACAAAGGTTCACATGAAAGCAACAATGGCATCAACTGACAGCAGACTCTTATGGGAAACGTACGTACACACGGACCCACAAACACACATAGCTCGGTCATAGAAACCCAGCTGCTCTGCCCCCCCCCCAATTCAAGGGTGGGCCTAGGGAGGCCCCATGGAAATTGTTCTCTGGGGTCGGCCGGATGAACAAAGTGGCCAAATTACAGGTCAGCCTCGATTTACGACCCCAGTTGAGGCTGTTGCTAAGCCAGACAATGGTTAAGTGAGATTTGCCCCATTGAATGACCTTTTTGGCCACTGTTGTTAAGCAAATCGCTTTCATCATTAAGCCACTCATGCGGTCCTTAAGCAAATCTGGTTCCCCCGTAAACTTAACTTGTTAGTAGTCGGCTGGGAAGGTTACAAATGGTGATCGGGTGATCCTGGGGTTGCTGCAACCGTCATAAATATGAGTCAGTTGCGCCAAGCGCCCCAGTTTTGATCCCGTGACCGTAGGGATGCTGCGACCGTCATAAGTGTGACTGGTTGCTTTTTTCAGTGTTGTGGCAGCTCACGAAACCAACGGTTGTAAATCGAGAACCAACTGGGTTTTAACTTAGCCTGTTTTTGAATGTGTCTCTCCAGGCATTAGCTATGCGCTCTATGGCATATATGAGCTTGGAAAAATCAAGAAGCATTGAGAAGGAAGCCGGGAACGCAAGGCCAGACCTTGCTGGGACCCCCACCCCACCCCGCCCCACCCTGCCCCACCCCTGCTCCTGTTTAGAAAACTCCGGAAGCAGAGAAGAGCAAAACCTATTTTGGGGCGCTTGCAAGATCGAACCAGCAAGGAAACGTCTGTGGAGGTTTTTTCCCCAAAGTGTATGCGATGCCTAAAGCGACACGAATAAACAGACGCAACAAAGACCATGATTTGCCTGGACTTTAAAACCCATCACGCACGTCGTAAGTCAGAAACAGATTTTAAAAAAATACGGAAAGAAAAACAGGCACAGTGTTGAAATCCACAGTGACATGTAAGCCAAGCCACATTTTCAGGGGTGGTGCACAGGCTGGACACGGGGAGGGGGGCTGCCTTCTTGCACTCGCTGGCCTGGGTCCTTCTCTCCATTGGGCCATGCCAGCCTTGCCAAGCCAGCAACTTGGTTCTCCTCCCTTGCCTCAGGACAGACCCTGGAGGAAGGCTGGATGGAGCCTAAGTATAAATTAAAACTGATGGTTTTTTTAATGGACCCACTTCTAGCTACATCATCGGGTTGATACCCCAGAAGAGATCACCCCTGTCGCTTTCGGCATTCACCCCCATCCCTGTTTGGATGACCTCAAGTGTCCCACCAGGGCTCTTGGCTTCCCCAAGCTCTGTAGCCTTCAGCTACAGAAACATTCGTGGCCCCACTAAGCCAAATTGAGGGGATGTTTATTTTTGCCATTGGGCTGAAAAATAGCCATTCCTAGCTTTTTCCCCGTGGGGAATCCGGGAAGCGGCCTAGTCAGTTTCTCAGAGAAGTTTCTTTCCTCTTCAAGAGTGGAGGCTGCTCATCGGCCGTCTTAGCCATTAAAGAGGAGGTGGTCTGGGTGGCACCGAGACAGCCCAGCGGGTTCATGTGCCAAGGGAAACATATATATACACACACACACACCCCGGGGCCAAAGCTCGAGTGAGGCCCCCTCCCTTGCCATTTGCGTGGGCATCACTTTAGCAACCAGGAAGCATGCATGTTGGTTCAGAAAATGGATGAGATTCACGCAGGAAACTTTGTTTTAAATCGCTTGGCATCCACTCCGGAGCTGAGGACGGAAGTTGGTAACTGTGGTTGCATTTGGTGAAGTGGGGGGGGGAGCAGGGGGGGCGGCGAGGGGCCAAAGTGGCCTCAGGCTTTCTTCAGCATCTTGGTGGTCTGGTTGTTGGCCTCGTTGATGCTGATCACATTGGCAATGGCCTGTGGAGGAGGAAGAAGAAGAAAATGAAGGAACGCTGAGCAGGGGGTTGGACTAGATGACCTTCAGGGTCCCTTCCAACTCTGTTATTCTGTATTCTATCTAAATCACTGTTTCTCAACCTTGGAAGCTTGAAGATGGGTGGACTTCAACTCCCAGAATCCCCCAGCCAGCAGCACAAGTCCACCTATCTTCAAGCTTCCAAGGTTGAGAAACACTGATCTAAACGGTTGCCAAGGTAACCATGGGGGACAGCTTTTGCTTTTTAAATAATAAAGCAATAGCACCCTCTGCTGTTGAAGCAAGGAATAGCCGCAGCAACCTACAGATAAGTCCTTGACTTATGACCCCAATTGAGACCACAATTTCTGCTGCTCAACAAGACAGTTGTTGAGTGAGTTGAGCTCCATCCTGCGACCTTTCTTGTCACCGTTGTTAAGTGAATTACTGCCATTGTTAAGTGAATCTGCCTCTCCCATTGGCTCTTCTTGCCAGAAGGTCGCAAAGGAGGATCACATGACCCTGGGCCACGGCAACCGTCATAAATATGAGTCAGTTGCCAAGCTTCTGAATTTGGTTCATGGGACCACAGGGATGGTGCAAGGCTCATGCGTGTACAAAGCGGTCATCGATCACTTTTTTCTGTGCTGTTGTTAACTTCCCAATGGTCGCTAATTGAGTGGTTTTAAGCACACAATCCAATCCAATCCAACCAATCAATTAATCAATAAATCTTATCGTCTCTGTTCCAGAACATTGAGCAAAGGAAGAATACCAGTGCCCCGCTCCAATAAATGATCGGGACAGAGCCAAACAGAGCTGTGGTGCTACTGGCTTTGCACCATCGACCCCCACACTGCAACCCCACGTTACACCAAGACAACCTTTTTTTAAAAGAATCACTATTAATTCTCCCTCACCCCCATTCCCGTCTCCAATACATGCTTGCGTTTGTCCTCCCTGGCCCAAAAAATCTGAGCAGTTGCCATGATTTCAAAAAATAATGATAACGGCTGCAAAGACACCATTCCTCTGTGGTTCTTAAAAGCCCCTTGCAAATGGTAATGGTGGAGGGATAGCTTGCAATTAGATACATTGACTTTGGCTTGCAGTTTAATTTAATTTAATTTAATTTCCAATTTATATACCGCCCTTCTCCCTGAGGACTCAGGGCGGTGTACAGCCAAGATAAAAAACATAGAATATAAATATTAAAAAACATTTAAAAATATATATAAATTTTGGCCCGAAAGTTAAGAAATCACAAACTAATTAAAAGAATTTAAACATTTCTTCTTAAGCCAACCCGGCTTGCTGGAAAAGATGGGTTTTAAGGGAATGACGGAAGGCATTGAGGTCATGGATTCTCCTTATCTCCGGGGGCAGCTGATTCCAGAGGGTGGGAGCCCCCACCGAGAAGGCCCTCCCTTGGACTGCATGGCTGGCTGGGGAATTCTGGGAGTTGAAGTCCATGCGTCTTAAAGTTGTCAAGGTTAGACACACCACTGATCTATTCTAGACTGCGGTTTTTCTTTTCGTTTTCTTTTCAAATTCTGCTAGGTGACCATTAACCCGTGTCATTTATTCAAGGTATGAATTTGGATGTTACATTTACAATCCTAATTAATTGCGCCTTAACCCAGGCTTAACCCACCTTCTCTTTGATATTCTCCACCTGCTTGCTCTGGACATCAATTTCGTTGCTCATGTCCACCGCCATGCTGCGCAGGTTACTCAGCATACTGTCCACCTGGGTCAAATTCTGCTCCAACTCTTCCTCCACGTCGTCCTTCATTATCCTGGGCAAGAACAGACGTGCAGGGATCCATTTGGATCACGCAAGGACGGATTCCGGGACTCATAGTTAGCATTCACAGGTGATCAACTTGCTCGTGTTAGCAAGGAGTGACCACGACATTCAAGAGTCCCCAAGTTCTCCCCCAACTCCTCCTCCTCCTCCTCCCTGCAAACCCCACTCCCTCCTAGCACTGATGATGTTCCCTAGTTGGGTCATGAAATGTCTGCAAGGAAACAATGCAACTCAGTGAGCATCAAGAATCCCATAGTCCTCCTCCTCTTCCTCATTCCCCTCCTCCTCTCCACAACCCCCCCCTTCTAGCACTGATGATGTTCCCTAGTTGGGTCATGAAACATCTGCAAGGAAACCTCCAAGCTCAGAGATCACCAAGGACCCCTCAGTCTTCCTCCTCCTCCCCTTCCACCTCCTCCTCCTCCTCCGGCCCTTCGCCCTACCTCTGGATGAAGGGCCCACTCATCATCATCTGCGTCCCGGCAGTCATCATGATGGGCTGCTGTGACACCACATCCTGGGAGTTGCCAGAAGCCGCCTTACTGGCCTCCATGGCTTTCATATTCTTTAACCTGGAATGGAGAAATGAAGAGAGAAAAACCCACTTCGGCTGTCATCCTCGCTTCCACCATCACTGAGCCTCCCTCCTAGAAGACACGGGAGGTGCGGGGGGGGGGGTCCCGGAGGCTCAAAGAAGTCAAGATGGCAGCCACCACCATGCGCCCCAAGGCTGGTCCCTTTTGTTTTAGGCTGCCATCTTGACTTCTTTGACTTTCCCTCCCTGCCCTGGAGACGCTTCTGTGGGAGAAAACCCCTCCAGGGCCCCTTCTTTGGAGGGTGAGAGGGCAGAATAAATCCATGGAGGAAAAGCCAGCAGAGAGCCACAAGGAGGAGGAGGAAAGCCTCCTTATGCAAGAGCAGTCTATCTGCAAACCTGCACCTTGGAGAGGGCTTGTGAAATCCAGGACTGAAGCACCCAGCTTCAATCTGGCACGGTCTACTTAGCTGATGTGTTGCGTACACACATGCAGACAAGATGCCACCGTGGCTCGCATCGTGCTTAAACCACGAATCCTGGCTTAACCGTTTCCCACGACTACCGGAGAACTCACTTGGCGCAGGGGCAGACGAAAAGGCCGCAACATTTGGCCATATCGCTGAGGTTCTTCTCGGCTTCCTTCATGTCTTGGATAATCTGGTCTAAGCCGTCCTCAATGCGGTCCAGCTGCTCTGAGGGGGAGAGAGAAGACTGTGAATACGGGGCTCGGGAAGGGCCCTCCTGAGGGCATCCATACGGGAGGGACGGTTGCATCCAAAGAGTCAGGATGGAGGCAACCATCCTGCAGATTTTGGGACCATTTTATCCTGTGTGGTTGTTAAGTGAATCATCACAGTTGTTAAGTGGCTCGTGCTCAACCTGATAGCTAGGATTAATTAAATTAATTAAAGCTCCACCCCTTTTTTTGCTTGCATGGCACCTGTCACCCCAGAATTTCCATCGCTAAGCAAGGCGGTCGTTCTGTGAGTCATGTGTGATTTTACCCCCTTTTCGCCACCTTTGTTGATTCACTGTTAAGCGTATCATGCAGTCACTAAGTGAATCCAGCTTTCCTCCATTGACTTTGCTTGTCGGAAACTGGCCAGGAAAATTGCAAAGGTTGGATC
Organism: Pantherophis guttatus; assembly: GCF_059756535.1. Taxonomy (NCBI): domain Eukaryota; kingdom Metazoa; phylum Chordata; class Lepidosauria; order Squamata; family Colubridae; genus Pantherophis; species Pantherophis guttatus. The sequence continues at coordinate 1,274,960 of NC_142072.1, forward strand.
CCACAACCATCCTGAATACATGCCAGTTGCCAACGTCCAAATTTTGATGGTGTATCTGTGGGGAATTATGATGGTCATAAGGGTGAGAACCAACTCATTAACTGATTGTGATGGGCCTGAATTTATTTTGCTTTCTTCTCTGGTATCTTTGCAGCAGCCAGAACTGATACAACCAGATAAGCAATGAGCAGGCTCAAATTTTACGCTGTCATAATATGATTTCATTTAACATGGGGGTGTAATTGTGGTTTATAAGGGGTCTTCAACTTTGGCAACTTTAAGACTAGCGGACTTCAACTCCCAGAATTCTTCAGCTGGCTGAGGAATTCTGGGAGTTGAAGTCCACCAGTCTTAAAGTTGCTACAGTTGGAGATCCCTGGTTCATAAGACTTGGGTGCATCACATAAACCATGGTTAAAGAAACTGCAATTTAGGATGCGGGGATCATCCAGCAATCTTCATACTGCGATAAATCCTCAGAATTTACCCCCTTGGTCGTCCAGCATAACCAGAGTTCGAATCCCGGCATCTTTGCTCTGTTGGAAAATCAGAAATAAACAAGAATGAACAATGGCTTGGTAAGAATTCCAAGAAATGGGCGTCTCATTTTTCCTCCCCAGTGATCTAGTCATAAACAAGCCATTCATTCCTCCCTCGCTTCGTTTCTTACCTCATCCACCAGCTGCAGCATTCGCCTGGTACTTTCCAAAGACTGCGGAAAAAAATAAGGAAAGAAGAATGCAATATTAGAAAAGAAAAACAGTTGTTATCCTTCCATATCGTGTGTTTCAAAAGAGTGGACTAAAAAAAAATATCTATTTTTTAACTAAGAATCCTGGAAACTCCATTGCAGACGTTCCAAAATTTCAGATTTAAAAAATAGGCGTTTTTTTTTTTAAAGAGTCAGATTCTGTTGCCTATTCTGCATATTTTTCTCATTAATTGGAAGTGAAAAATATTAGGCATAATCAGCTCTAAAGCTCTCCAGGTGCTGTCAGGACCTACAAATCGATTGCAAAAGGAAAAATCCAGCGGATATTCCGGCTCCACATATATAGGTAGTCCTCGACTTACGACCACAATTGAGCCCGACATTTCTGTTGCTAAGCAAGACATTGGTTAAGTGAATTTTGCCCCATTTTTACAACCTTCCTTGCCACAGTTGTTAAGTGAATCTGGCTTCCTTGACTTTGCTGGTCACAAGATCTCAAAGGGGGATCAGGTGATCGTGACACACAGCAACGGTCATAAGTATGAAGTGGTTGCCTAGCATCTGAATGCTGATTACGTCGACTACAGGGACCCTACAGTGGTCGTAGGTGTGAAAAACGGCCATAAGTCACTTTTTTCAATTCTATGGCAACTTTAAACCATCATTAAATTTACTGTTGTATGTTGAGAACTATCTAGGAGTGGTCCGGTGGCCTAGAGGTGGAGCTCTTGCCTCACAATCAGGAGGTTGTGAGTTCGATCCTAGGTAGAGGCAGATATTTCTCTCTCTGGGCACACTTCAGAAAATATCTGCTGAACAAAACTCCGCATTGGCGACAAGAAGGGCATCCGGCGATTAAAAAATTCTCTGCTAGCTCCATTCAGTTGCCCAGGCTCCACCCTGCAAGGGATTATGGGGTCGTTAAATGAAGACAATGTTGAGAATTATCTGTATACCGTTCAGATTCTAGATTTCATTCAATCGTCATTGATTTAAATTTCTGTCCAGCCCTTAATAAAATAAGTCTGGAATTCAGTCCTTCCTTGTGGTTTTCCGTCTCTGAGGTTAAGAGAAAATTCCGCTGAAACTTTAATTAGAAGCTTTTTGCTGGAGGCCTCTGCCATTAATTGGTATTTGTTCCACGTGGCATGACTAGTAAACTGTTGATTAAACTGCTGTTTAATTGCCCTGCAACTGGATGGCTTTAATTACAATTTTCTTTCCTTGTATTAAAAAAAAACAGCACCGTCCTGCTAATCGAAAAATAAGAAAATGCAAGCCTCTTGAAGGACAGCTAAGGGGCCATTAACCAGTTATTTGCTAGTCAAGCTGCAACGTTGTGAAATACGAATTATTTCCAGGCTCAGGAAGCTGCTCATTTCAAAGGAGCAAAATATTAATTAAACCTGCAGGAGTCCTGACAAACCTCCTAGCGGTTTCCTAATCCACACTAAACAACTTGATCCTGCAATTTTATTTAATTTGAGGGTGGCAGGAGGAGCCACGGATCGGGTCAGAGGATGCACAGGGATATACAGGAAGTCTCCAATTTACAACCACGACTGAGCCTGAAACTTCTATTGCTAAACAAGACAGTTATTAAGTGGGTTTTGTCTCATTGTATGACTTTTCTTGCCCCAACTCTTAGGTCAGTGTTTCTCAACCTTGGCCGCTGGACGATGGGTGGACTTCAACTCCCAGAATTCCCCAGCCAGTAGATTTGTCACATGGTGGTTAAGTGAAGCTGGCTTCCCCATTGACTTGGCTTGTCAGGTGGCGGCAAAGGGGGAATCACGTGACCCCAGGCGGGGATACTTCAACCGTCCTATGTATGAGACAGTTGGCAAGAGTCCAAATTTTGATCATGTGACCATGGGGAGGAACAATCGTAAGTGTGAAAAATGGGACATTTTTCCGTTTTAACTATTAATGGTCACTAAATGAATGGTTGTAAGTCAAGGACTTCCTGTAACAAGTTGGAAGTTTTGCTCTCTGGCTTTTGTTTGCAAAAAGCAAATAAATTCATAAAGGAAGGAAGGAAGGAAGGAAGGAAGGAGGGAGGGAGGGAAGGAGGAAGGAAGGAGGAAGGAAGGAAAGAAGGAGGGAGGGAGGGAAGGAAGGAAGGAGGGAGGGAGGGAAGGAAGGAGGAAGGAAGGAGGACGGAAGGAGGGAGGGAGGGAGGGAAGGAGGAAGGAAGGAAGGAAAGAAAGAAAGAAGGAAAAAGGAAGGAAGGAAAGAAGGAGGGAGGGAGGGAAGGAGGAAGGAAGGAGGAAGGAAGGAAAGAAGGAGGGAGGGAGGGAGGGAAGGAAGGAAGGAGGGAGGGAGGGAAGGAAGGAGGAAGGAAGGAGGACGGAAGGAGGGAGGGAGGAAGGGAAGGAGGAAGGAAAGAAGGAGGGAGGGAGGAAGAAGGAAGGAAGGAAAGAAGGAGGGAGGGAGGGAGAGAGGGAAGGAAGGAAGGAAGGAAGGAGTGTAAAGAAGAAATATCGGGCTGAACCAAGCGAAATGCTTCCCGCCCTGCCAGGTGTCCTGTTGGTCCTCTGCCCCCTTTCCTGGTGAGGGCAACGGCCATGCTGTTAAGAGGAAGGGGCTTGGGGGTTCTTGTCTGCCTTGGCAAAAACCCCCACCTCATTGTTGATGTGATGGATCCGTTGCTCCAGGTCTTCCGACTCGGGTCCTGCCACCTTGTGGGCTGCCATGCTGGGATCCCCCTGGACAGCGCAGAGGGAGAGGGAGAGGGAACCCTCGGACGGGAAGGGCCAGCGTCTCCTGCAAAAGAAAATGGGGGGGGGAGGTTGCACCAAGGGGAGAAATATCTTTTGGGTGGGTGGGCAGCCCATCCGTGAAATTATCTACCCCACTTTTCCCCAATCTTGGCCATTTTCGGTGAGTGGACTTCAACTTCCAGAATTCCCCAGCTGGCTTAGTGAATTGAAAAATGACCTTATAGCCATGAGGGCTAGAAACCTGCTTAAAAAAAATAATAATCCCAGGCTCCTTGAGTTTTTGTACCAAGCACTAGAAAGTGGGTTGTTGATTTACTTATTACATTTATAAGCCTGCCCATAAATTCCGCCCCCCCAAAAAAGATCCTCAAAGCGAAGCATGGAAAGGATTCAAAACAAAATAATGAAAATGCAATGAAAAAAAGCCCTTCATAAACCAAAGTACTGAATTTATGGTATCTGTGCATGCATGCATGGATGGATGGATGGATGGATACGCACCCACGCATGCACCTATATATATATATTGTTGCTGTTCCCCACCCCAAGAAGAGGAACCCAACCAGGGAGGACCGCAGCAACACCCCCCGCCCCCGCAGGCAGCCCCTTCCTCCCCGCCCGCCCTCGCGATCCCAATCTCCCCGCGCCGGATCCCAAGCGTGTAATTACCGCGTGGGAAAAAGCGCAGCTGTCGCGGGTCGGGAGCCAGGAACAGCCACCCCCAGAGTCCCCCCCCACCCCACAACCTCAGGTCTTCCCCACCTTCTGCTGCCTCCCCCCTCCCCTCCCCTCCCCCCCCCGAGCATCCCCGGCCCGGCTTTGCAGAACAGGTGTTGCCTTTGTGCGCGGATCTTACGCCAAGAGGCGGAGGAGGGGGAGGCACAGAGCCGACCCCCCCCACCTCCCGGCAGCCAAAGATAGCACTTGGGGGGGAGGAAAGGAGGGTCCTCCGGAGAGAAAGAGCCCAGGGATGCCTCCGGAGAACAAAAGCCGGGGCCGCTGTCACTTTCCACAAAGGAGGAGAGGCGGGCGCCGCGTTGCAAAACAGAAAAACGCCCCTTGTTGAAAAACTTCGCTTATTTATAGCTGCGAACTTGGGAAGCTGCCGGTGTCCTTCCCGGAGAAGACAAGGCTTTGCTCCGGGGTGTGGGAAGAGAGGGAGGGGGGCGAGGGGGGGCTCTCTCCCATCTGCTACCTTCCATAAGCAACCTTGTGGGGGTGCCAAACCCCCCCCTTTTTTTGACAGTTCTTCCACCTCTTGCAACAAGCTGGGCTCAGATCAGTTTGCAAATCAAAACGAAGTTCTGACAAGGAGGGGACAGCAAAGGGGCCCACTCGGGAGGGGCATCCAGTTGTTAAGTGGTTTTTGTCCCGTTTTATGACCTTCCCTGTCACCGTTCTTAAGCGAATCCCTGCCGCTGTTAAAGTTACAAACACAGTTGAAAAGTGAATCCAGCTTCCCCACGAAGTCAGCTAGTCAGACGGTCGCAAAAGGGGACCACCTGACCCCGGGACACTGCGACTGTCATAAATACGAGTCAGTGGCCAAACATCTGAACATTTTGATCACATGACCAGGGGGATGCCACAACGGTCATACAGTAAGTGTGAAAAACGGGTGTAAGTCACTTTTTGCAGTGCTGTTGTAACTTTGAATGGTCACTAAATGAACTGTCGTAAGTCGAGAACCACCTGTATATAGACTGAGAGTAACTTTTCCAAGGCCCTCCTGGTGCTCTACCAAAGTCTAGACTAGGCTTGGCTTGACTGCTGCTTCTTTACCCTGGATGGTTATCCTAAAGAGCAGAGGCTTCCAGATTTTTTATTGTGAATTCCAAGGCTGCTTGTTCTACCCTAAAGGACCTGCAAGAAATGTATACAGGCAGTCCTTGACTTATAACCATTCATTTAGTGACGGTCCTTATTTCTGAGAAAAGTGACTTATGATCGGTCCTCACACTTATGACCTGTCGCAGCATTCCCCACCGTCATATGATCAAAATTCGGGCACTTGGCAACCGGCATGGATTTACATCTTGGGGTCACGTGATCTCCATTTGGTGACCTTCCCAGCAGACATCTGACCAGCAGAGGCAATGAGAGAAGCTGGATTCGCTTAACAGCCACATAACTCGCTTCAAAACTCCAGCGTTTCGCTTAAGAGCTATGACCAAAAAGGTCGTAAAATCAGGCCCAGAATGGAAATTCTGGTTTTAACTGTGGTCATCCCAGAGGGGCTTTTTTCAAGAGGCAACTGGGCTTTCTGATTTTTTCTTTGAAGATGTTTTGCTTCTCATCCAAGAAGCTTCTTCAGCTCTGAATAAAGAATTCCATTCCCCACCATTCAGTCAGAGCTGAAGAAGCTTCTTGGATGAGAAGCAAAACATCTTCAAAGAAAAAAACAGAAAGTCCAGTTGCCTCTTGAAAAAAGCCCCTCTGGGACAACTGTGACCTGGATGATGGAGAATCTCCATAGACAAATTGTGGTCACAACTCAAGGACTGCCTGGCTGCCTGCCTACCTGCTAAGAAACAGCAGATTGTGGGGATCTGGCACTCCGAATGTCAGTTGATCCCTTTCCAGCAACTTTGCCCCACTCAAAATTTTCCTCTCGGCTACTCAGAGTCATCCTGTCATCCTTCTCCACTTTTCTACCTTCAAAGGAATAAAAAAATGGGAAATTGCAAATGTCTCAGAAACGGCCTTTTAAAGCTGCCAGCAGACAGAGACGGGGGGGGGGAGCCCCATCACCGTACATCCTGCTCTTCGTTCCCCGTTTGGACACGTTTTGAGCCCCCCCCCAGAAGAAACACAAAAGGAAATTGATCAAAAGCGATGATCCCACCCCCGTCTTCCATCGAAGCAACGCAAGGTTTTGAAAAGGTTTTTCCCCCCCTAGATGTGCCTGGATTAAATTGGGGCCACCAAAGAAAGTCTTCAGAGGATGACTGTCCTTCCCAGACTCGGTGGGGACGGCCGCGTGTTTTGGCCATTATTTTAAACAAAAAAGAGACGTCTGCTTCACGCGCACCCAGGACATCCGCTTAATTGAGCTGTTGAGAGTGACTCAGGCCGAGGAACGTTTTGACTTGCTGTAAAATGGAAAAGGGGCTGTGTGGGGGGAGCGGAGAGGGAAGAGGAGGGTCCTTCGAGTACCGTGACATAAAGGTTTCCTTTCCTTCTTGTCTTTGTTCAGTTTAGGAGCCCACACAGGGGGCTCGTCACGGCTTCCCAAGAGCCCCTCACAAAGCTATTTCATCACGCAACCCGCCACAACAACCCTGTCAGGTAGGCTGAACTGAGAGAGAAGGATTGGCGTAAAATCACCTGATGAGTTTTCATAGCTGGGGTAGACTTGAACCTGGGTCTGCTCAGATTGGTCCAACTTCTGCACCACAACACCACGGTGGTTGCCAAGCATCTCAACATGTTATCTGTCTGTTTATCATTTTTCTCTCTTTCTATCATCTCTCTCTCTCTCTCCTCTCTTTCTCGCTCCTATCTTTGTCTGTCTCTGTCTGTCTATATCTACTGTGTTTCCCTGAAAATAAGACCCTGTCTTATATTTTTTTGAACCCTGAAATAAGCGCTTGGCCTTATTACCATGCGCTCAAAAGCCCGATTGGGTTTATTATCAGGGGATGTCTTATTTTGGGGAAAATAGGATATCTCTCTATCTATCAGTTATCTATATCTATCTATCTTTCTATCTCTATATCTAACTGTTATCTCTCTCTCTCTTCTATCTATCTATCTATCTATCTATCTATCTATCTATCTATCTATCTATCTATCTATCCAACTATCTACCTATCTACCTACCTACCTACCTACCATTATCTAATCTCTATCTATTATCCCTCCATCTATTATCTCTCTGTCTGTCTCTATCTGTCTCTATCCCTCCATCATCTATGTTATCTGTCTGTCTCTTTCTCTATCAACTATTATCTATTATCTATGTCTCTGTCTATATCTATCATTTATCTATTGCTATATCTATCATGTATCATGTATCATCTATTATCTGGGTCTGTCTGTCTATCTATCTATCTATCTAATCTATCATCTCTATGTATCATCTGTATCTTTATATCTATTACAGTCTCTATCTCTCCATCATCTATCATCTCTCTACCTACCTACCTATCTATCATGTATCTCTATCTATGTATGTATCTATCTATCTAATCTATCATCTCTATGTATTATCTCTCTCTATCTTTATATCTATTATCTATCTCTCCATCATTTATCATCTATCTATCATCTATCTATCATCTATCTACCTACCTGCCTACATATCTATCATCTATCTCTATCTAGCTATCTCTATCATCTATCTATCTATCGATCTATCTATCTATCTATCTATCTATCTATCTATCTATCTATCTATCTATCTATCATCTATCATGCCGCTCAACTCACTCTGCAAAGTGACTCTGAGCAGTTTGGGTTCATTCCATCGTTGTTTAATAATGTGCTTTCGTCTCCATGAACTTGTCCAGATGCCCTCAGCCTGCAGAACTAGGATGATAGCCGACCCCAACCGTCCCTGCAGCTTGGCTCAATCCGCATGGGACAAACTACTTTATTGCCTTCCAACTCATAGCTTAATTCTATTCCATCTTTTTTGGGTGGCACAGAGTTGGTTTTTGGAGGTTCTTTTTTTTTCCTTTTGCATCAGAGAGATGCATTTGAACTGAGAGCGTTCCCTGTCTAATTATACCCCCAACTCGTGAAAATGTATGCCATGAATCCAGAAGGGTCCAAAGTATAATGAGAACGTGCTAACTTCGTTACCGGCACCATCTGTTTAAGAGGCCTCTTTGCAAAGATCAGCTGAAGCATCTTGAAATCAAGAAAGCATAAGAAGGAAGGAGCCCGTATTTGCAAGGGAGCAGGCTGATACGCCACAGGTTGACCTTTCAAACCAAACCTACAGTACCCTCTGCAACTGGAATCTCAAAGTCTAGAACAGAAAAGTGAGAATTGCGAGGAAAGGGGGAAAAGCCGAAAGCCGAAAGTTGAAAGACAAACCAGGGACATGAATTTGATTTCAAGCAAGAAAACAGGGGTCGAACCCTTAAATACCAATTCTTCTCAAGGAGACACCCGGGAGAAAAGTTTAACCAACTTATCCAGCTGTGGGGCTGGGTAGACCAGATGTATCCCCACCCTTCACATATGGAAAAACCTAGAAAAAGCAGCTGCACAGAAAGACCCTCCAAAGAGACACGGATCCGTCTCCATCCCACCTCCAGACTGGCTCCTCTGGGGAAAAACAACATTGGGAAGCTTCCTGTAGGAAGTTCCTGGGCTACACATTGCAAGTACATGAAAAAAACAAACAAACTCTGGGCTCTTATTTTGGGGTCTCCATGAAGCTGGAGAGGTGGGGGTAATGCGAGGCATCGGGAGGGCGCCAAGTTGAAGATGGCAGCTCTGTGTCTTCACTATCTGGCTGGTTCCTTCTCCAAACAACCTTGCACACACACACAGAGGGACACACACTTCCCCGGTTCCCGAAAGCTGTCGTGCTGGGCTGCCACACAGCTCAAAAGGCTCACGAAGAACTGTCCATCTTCCCAGGCACCTCCTGGTTTTGACTCTTCCTGGCAATTTTTTTTTTCCCTGGCAAATTCACTTTTTCAACCACAGAGCTCCGAACCCTTTGCCAACCGGTCCTGTTGAGAGGAGTAAACAACAGGTTGCCGGAGAAGTCGGAGAACTCCTTTGGCTGCCTCTGACGCATCACAGAAAGAGGCTTGCAAGGGATCTGGGATCAGGCAGCAGCTCCCCCCAAAAATTGGAGTTTGTCCGCAGGGGAAAACCCAGGAATACCAGATCAGCTTTACATCAAGTTCAGCATCCAGGGAAAATTGGCAAGGATACTTGTGGCAAAGATTGACTTTCCTAAAGGTCCTTCCATCCATTGGGGTCTCCTTCTGCAGCCCACCACCACCTTGATATCCGCCCCACCCACCCACCCCCCATTGCCCCCATCCCCACATACCTCTTCCTGCTTCGCTGCCTTTCTCCTGCTCTCTGTTCACCCCAAGCTTCATCCAGAAAGGAGCCACGCCTTCCCATCCAAGATCAAGGCAGCCTGGCTCCCGCCTCTGGAGGGAGACCATTGGGCAGGGACCCTGAAAGGCAGCCGGTGGAATCTCCCCATTGGCTGCCTGGTTGGGAAAAAAGAAAGGGTGGGGCAGGGCTAGAGCTGGTACCCTCTCCTTCCCTCCCTCCAGGGGATGCTGTTGCCAAGGGCAACCCGATGAGAGGCCAGGAGGATGGAGATGGCAAGTTGGTGCCGTCACCTGAGGAACTCTGAGGCTGACACAATGAACTTTAAGCCCCCAGGGACCCTTCCTCCAGCATGAGGCATGTAGAGCCGGAGGGTTAGGGGGTCAGGTTGGGGGTGGCAGGCCTGTGAACTTTGGCCGGTCTTAATGCTGGGCCGAGATTTTGATACGTCCTGGGCTTTTTGGCACAGTAACCTGGCAATTTGGACATCTCTGTAACCCGGGGCAACTGGAACCTCTTGGTTACCCAGCAGATGTCTTGGTAACCACGGCAACCGCAACATCTTTGGGTAATTGGGCACCGCAGCTTGATAACTTCCAGTTTGGCAAAAGCCAAAGACTGTCCAGGTTCCCCCTGAGGAACAAAAGAGAAGGCAGAAGAAGAAGAATGGCAGTCTATCTGAAAAGGGAATTTGGACAAAACAGAACAACAGTTCTGTTTTGACCTTGGAGGCTTTCTAGTCCAACCCTCTGCTCGAGCAGGAGATCCTATCCCAGAGGCGTCCAACCTTAGCAACTTCTGACATCCCTGCCCTATGCCATTCCGGACAAATGCTTCTCCAACCTCTTCTTGAAAACCTCCAGTGATGGAGCTCCCACAACTTCTGGAGGCAGGACGTTCCACTGGTTAATTGTCCTTGCTGTCAGGAAATTTTTTTTTAGTTCTTGGCTGGTAGGTAACCTTTTCCCTACTCCAGACCAATGGCTCTGTGGTCTTCTCACTTTTCTTCAGTATTCATCCGTTTCACCAAAAACGCAGAACAAGTGCCAACATGGGATCCCCATGGAGAAAATGTCAGAAGACGACTCAAGAAAGTGAGACAAGTTACATTTGATTCAAAATCCCAAGGGCATCCCTCTCTGCGGCTCCCCCTTAAATCTCTGGGAAAAACCTGCTTGTTTGGCCTCAAAGAGAAATCAGGGAAGCCAAGCGTTCTTTTCTCCAGATGAATATTTAGCACTTGCTGTGTTCTCTTGTGTTTGTGAAAGCAATACAAACAAGGAATAAATTAATTTCAGAAAAAGTGGGAGGTGTATGTTGTTGGGTGCCAGTGGAATAAATTCACTGTGGATTGGGGGGGTGGGGTGTTTTGAATACGTAGTTGGCTACTCACAACACATATATAGCTGCAAATGTCAGTCTCATCTTGCCTACATCGTGGCTGCAAAAAATGTATTGCGGGAATCTGGCTTTATTTGGAGAGACAGCGATTCAAAGGTGAGATCCATTCCCTGCCAAGGAAACATCATTGTGTGACAACCCAGATTAAAATCCAGGCTGATTTCTTGTTATGCAACTTTTATTACTGTTTCTACTGAACTCTCCAAAAACAGAGTGGGTGTCAGAGACACCGAAGACAGCTGGCACACTTGCAGGCAAACCCCATCACCGAAGCCTGGAGGCGTGGATGATGGTGGGGGGAAAAAACTTGTCAAAAGATACCACTCGGGGTCTGATGGAAGAAAAACATTGCTTGTGGGGAGCTTTCTTTGCAAGAAAACACCAAGCACACCTAGCCTCGGCTGTCACCTGCAGCCCATTTTCATCCTTGGTTTCAAAAATCCCCTGGGAGGATATTTTATTCTCGCAGGTGGTTCTCAAACAGGGTGGAACACAAAACAAACACACCCACAAAAACACACACTCACACACACAGAGGGAGACAAGGGCAGGATAGAGGAGAAGCCTGCTTTTCAAACAGTTTTGGTATTCCAGCAGAAAACTCTCATCCAATGTTTTGTGGTCGTTTTATTCTAGGCAGAGAATCCCTTTGTGATGTCTTGGAGCCTGAAACCCAAATGCAGATGCACCGCTCTGCAGGGAGCTATCGAATTCTCTTACAAGACCCCCCCCACCTCTCCCCATGTCGCTCGTGCTCTCCTCCTCCGCGGCTGTTCTTGTAAGGATTATTTGGTTTGTTATTATTACTTTTATAATTTTTACATTTATCAGTTTCTAATGTTTGTAAGCTGCCCAGAAGTTGCCTCTAGATGAGACAGGTGACAAACAAATCAGATAGAGAGAGAGAGAGAGAGAGAGAGAGAGAGAGAGAGAGAGAGAGAAAGAAAGAAAGAAAGAGAGAGATAAATAGATATAGAGATAGATAACCGGTAAATAGGTAGGTAGATATAACCGATATAGCAAACATACACACACTCATAGAGCTATAGGGATATATGGTAGATAGATGATAGGTAGATAGGACAGATGGATATCATTTCCCACCTTAAGCTCTCCAGACCCCCTCCCAGTCCCTTCCACACTCCAATCATTTTCAAATCCCTTCCGTTTCTCCCTGCCAAGGAGAGTCACGGCCACCTTCCACTGACTCAAAGCTAGTCCAGACTTCGGCCCGAGTGACTCATCGGCAGAGGCAGCACATCCATCAAAGGAGACGGCGATGTCCCCAAGATAGGACGAATGGGCCGTTGCCCCTCCTTACAACCCCGTCGATCCGTCTGCAGACCGAAACTGGGGCTTGAGCCCTGCTGGAAAACCGGCCCTCCCTGGGCTCCGAAGAAGCAAGGTAAAGAAGGCCCTTCAAATGTGGGGCCTTGGTGCTCTCTGAGTTTGGTGGCTTTCCTGCTTATCAACTAGGAAGCTTCTTCAGTTGGTTCGATGCTTTTTCTTAGCACTGATGGAGTTATCTAGTTGGGTCATGAAGTGTCTGCAAGGAAATCACCAAGCTCAGAGAGCATCAAGGACCCCACTGTCCTCCCCCTCCCCCTCTCCCTCCTAGCATTGATAATGTTATCTAGTTGTGTGATGAAATGTCTGCAAGAAAATCAAGCTCAGGCACCACCAACAACCCCACAATTCTCCTTCTGCATACTCCACTCCCTCCTAAGACTGATGAAGTTCTCTAGTTGGGTCATAAAACGTCTGCAAGGAAAGAACCCAGTTCAGAGAGTACCAAGGACCCCATAATCCTCCTCCTCCCTTCTAACACTGTCGAAATTCTCTAGTTGGGTCATGAAGTTCATACAGCTTTCAGCATCGAAGGCCGAGTAACATTGCAGGGACATGAAAATAGAGCGTAACTTCCCTCTGCTGGAGAAAGCGCTGAGCAAACAAGACAACAGAGGCACACGGATTCTTCTTATTATGCAACATTTACTCCTGTTGCTAATGAGCTATTAGAAAACTGAGCATACAGTCGGAGGCAGCCTCTAACCCTGGGAGCCTTTGGAGTGGGGGTGGGGGACGGGACAGAAAAAGATCTGCCAGCAGTTCAAAAGAGAGAACATCACCCCACTTAGAGATTGCAAATTATTCATCACAATATATATTTTTTTTCCCCATCTGAGCAAATTCTCTCTTTTGAGCCAGCAAAATCTTTTGCCAGAATTGGGGGATATTTGCAAAAGGACTATTTGCAAAAGCTCGCCCCCACACCGCCCCAAATCTCCTCACATTTCTTAATTTTAGGCAGAGGAAAGAAAATATCATTCATGACAATTTCAAGCCAAGGATGGGTCTTTCGAGAAGCTCAATCCAGAAAAAATTGGGGGAAAGATTTTCCAGCTTCAAGAGCCTCTAAGGTTATTCTGGGTCCTTCTCAGCCCTTCCCCCAAAAAAGGGAAGAAACCAGAATTTATAAACCCACAATATCAAACATTTCATAATCTGACAGGGTTTCACCCACACCCCCAACACATTTTAAAGGAAACCAATCCTAGAAATACTTCCTATAAAATTTGGAGCTCTCCTTCATATACTTTAGACCGGGCATGTCAGATCTTGACAACTTTTAACACCTGTGGATTTCAACTCCCAGAATTCCCCAGCCAGCTTTGCTGGCTGGGGAATTCTGGGAGTTGAAGTCCACAGGTCTTAAAAGCTGCCAAGGTTGGCCAGCCCTGCTTTTACAGACCTTCAAAATTCATGCATAGAATTGGCACGTGACAAAAGTGCATTGCTGAGAAATTTGCATGGTGCAGCCACAGTGTGTGCATTAAAGATGCTTTTTTAAAAAAAAAAAATAGAATTCAAAAGCCAACTTTGAAGATCCTGAGCCAGGCTTCTATTGACAGCCTGAGAGGAAAAAAAAAAGGACAAGCTGTCATATATCCGGAATACTGAAGTTGCTTCAGCGTTGGTTCTCTAAGCTGCTAAATTATTGCTTTTTTAAGCCATATCCAGGCAGAGCGCGTTGGGGATTTTGAAAGGGGGAAGCAGTTTCTTTTGGGGAGGGGGGGTTGAGAAGAGGTAGGCAATGACCATCGAGCTCACCTCATCCGGGTCCTAGTGCTCCTGGTTGGGAAAATGCGAATTATGAAGGTGGCTGTGCATCCAGATGATCGTCACCAGCTCACAGTGTCCGTAAAGAAATTACTTTGGCCCCCATTTGCAAAATCCCCTACACACTCCCTCCCACCCATATATACAAGGGATCTGGTTTTGCAAGGAACTGGTGCTCCGTAAGCCGATCTCTCCATCACACGGTTCTTACAAAATGAAACTTACAAAAAACAAAAACCCTATCAAATCTGCATGGCAACATTCGGACTTCCAAGCCAGTTGGGAGGGGAAAGGGAGCTTTCTCTTTCAAGAGGCACCTCCCACCCACCACCCACCCCACCTACCCCCGGCCATCCCCACTCCTGGAGCTTTGAAAAGGCAGCAGCATAGCAAGTGAAGAGCCAATGCAAAAAAACAGCTGTGGCTTTTACAACAGGGATTAAAAATTGCAATGGAAAACAAGAGTAAAAACAGGAAGTTTCTTTGTCTGGCTTTCAGGAAAGGAAGCCGAACTGCAGAATAGCATCTCCTTAGATTTTCTCACGCCGAAGGGAGATCTGCCAATAGGTAACGCCGAACTCTACATCACTCCAGGACAGAATTGGGGGTGGTAGAGGAAAGTGGGGGGTTCTTGCTGGCGGCCGGTGGCTCTTAGGAGTACATGGTGAGCTGCAGCCACTGTACCAAAAAAAAAAAAAGGAGAGAGAGAGAGACTTTTCACTTTCCAGATCCTCTCCAAGTTTCTAGTCCTCATGTTTTGCTCCTCCCTGTTCCTTCTTTCCTCTTTGCATCCCTCTATTACAGGGGTCGCCAAACTTGGCAACTTTAAGACTTGTGGGCTTCAACTCCCAGAATTCCCCAGCCAGCCATGTGCCAATGGCATAAAAATGTTCTCATTTATTTACTTATTAAATTTCTGTGCCATCCATCTCCTCTACAAGATGACTCTGGGAGAAAGAAAAAAAGAAAGAAAGAAAAAGAAAGAGAGAGAGAGAGAGAGAAAGGAAAAAAGAGAGAAAGGAAAAAAAGAAAAAGTGAAAGAAAGTAGAAAAGAGAAAGAAAGAGAGAGAGAGAGAGAGAGAAAGAAGTAGAAGGAAGGAGAAAGGAAGGAAAGAAAGAAGAAAGAAAAAGAAAGTGAAAGAAAGAAAAGAAAGAAAGGAAAAGGAAGGAAGGAAGGAAGGAAGGAAGGAAGGAAGGAAGGAAGGAAGGAAGGAAGGAAGGAAGGAAGGAAGGACGGACACCCCTGGTCTAAATTATGCAAAGAAAGAGGTGGGGTGGGAAGTGGGGAGGGCATAATCCTACTTCCTGGAGCCCTTCCCTTCAAAATTGCCTCTGACATCTCCTGACCCATTTTGGTACTTGCTGAAAACTCTTATGCAATGCACACTGCAGCTCGAACCGAGCGAGAGCCAAGGCTCTTTCTCACCTCCTTCAGAGTCACACGGATTTGCCCGCTGCCATCTCGGTCCAAAGATTTGAAGGCACCTAAAAGAAGAAAGCTTGTGTTGGGAAATTGCCAGCTAGGCTGGAAGAGGGAGGGGGGATCAAGAGCGGGCTTAGCCTCGAGTCCTTGCATAGCCGCAAGAGGCACGAACATGACCGCTCCCATTAGATCCAGGAAGCCTTATCTGGCCGTTCCCAGGGGAAGGAGAGGTGTTTGGGAAGATTCTTGTAATATAGGCAGAGAACAATAAAGTTGCTTGCATTACCTATTTATAAGTGGCTCTGTTTGCTTGCGCCTGACACCCAGGGATGAATCGGGCAGAGTAGCAGAAGGGAGGCACATCCTCTGCCCCTCTTCGGAGGTATGGCACTCTGATTTCCATAATCCCCTGCCTACCACCAAAGCCCACCCTGGTTGGAGATTCAGGGTGCTGAAGTATAGCAACCAAGATAGGCCAGAATAACAGAGTTGGAAGGGACCTTGGAGGTCTTCTAGTCCAACCCCCTGCTGAAGCAGGAGACCCTATCCCATTCCGGATAAATGAGTGTCCAGTCTGTTCTTAAAAACCTCCGGTGATGGAGCAGCCACAACTTCTGGAGGCAAATCGTTCCACTGGTTAATTGTTCTAATTATCAGGAAATTTCTCCTTAGTTCCAGGTTGCTTCTCTCTCTGATTAGCTTCCATCGATTGCTTCTTATTCTGCTTTCAGGTGCCTTGGAGAGTAGGCTGACCCCCTCTTCACTGTGGAAGCCCCTCAAATACCAGAATACTGCTATCATATCATGCTATGCCTAGTCCTTCAGATCTGGTTATAGCACAGGAGCTAATAAGAGGCTTTGACTCATGATGTTGGATTCTTAAAACTTAGAACACAGAACAATAGAGTTGGAAGGGACCTTGGAGGTCATCTAATCCAACCCCCTCCTCAAGCAGGAGACCCAATATCATTTCAGACAAATGGCTGTCCAATCTCTTCTTTAAAATCTCCAGTGGTGGAGCACCCACAACTTCTGAAGACAAGCCATTCCGCCGGTTAATTATTCTCACAATTAAATAAATTTCTCCTTAATTCCAGGTTGCTTCTCTCCTTGATTACTTTCCATCCGTTGCTTCTTGTCCTGCCTTCTGGGGCTTTGGAGAATAGCTTGACCCCCAGTTCTTTGGGGCAGCCCTTTAAATATTGGAGGACTGCTTTTATGTCAGCCCCTCTAACTGGCACTCTCTGGTTGGGGTAGCCTCGCATGAGACTGGCTGACCGTGGGGCAGGAAGCAGAGACCGCAGCTGGGGGAGAAGCTGTCCCAGTGGCATCTGAGCTAGGGTCCCCTTTGGCCCCACGGAGGAAGAGAAGAAGGGACGCAGCAAGGGCGCCAACGGGCACAGCTGTCCCCGCCACTTACGGAACATGGCATCCAGGCGCACCAGACAGCTGATGAAGTTGTCGAAATCCATGTTCCCGCTCTCGTCTGAGTACCTGCGCACAATCATGGCGTAGAGCTGTTCGTTGAGATGAAAGCCTGGAGAAAAATGGGGGTTGGGTAGAGAGAAGGAAGCATAAGAAGCTGGAATGTATTTATAGATAGCCCTCGACTTTAACAGATTAACAGAGTTGGAAGGGACCTTGCAGGTCATCTAGTCCAACCCCCCATCCAAGCAGGAGACCCTACACCATTTATGACAGATGGCAGTCAAATCTCTTCTTGAAAGCCTCCAGGGATGATTTATGACCATAATTGAGCCCAAAATTTCTGTTGGTAAGTGAGACATTTGTTCAGTGAGCTTTGCTCCATTTTATGATCTTTCTGGCCACAGTTGTTAAGTGAATCCCCGCAATTGTTCAGTTAGTAACATGGACGTTAAGTGAATCTGGCTTCCCCTTTGACTTTGCTTGTCAGTAGGTCGCAAAAGGGGATCCTGTGACCCAGGGACACGTCCGTCATAAATAGGAGCCGGTTGTCCAGCGTCCAAATTTGGATCACGTGGCCATGAATGGATGCTGCAACGGTCATAAGTGTGAAAGTCCCAAGTCTCTTTTTTTTTTCAGCACCGTTTTAACTTCGAACGGTCACTAAATGAACTGTTGTAAGTTTAGGACTATGTGCTATCTTGAAGTTTTGGTTTTCTGGACTGGGGCATTGAGTCAGCCGTTAAAAAATTAAAACCTACTCAAGAAACAGCTGTTTTTTCTTTTTCTTTTTCAATTTGTACAGTCACTTGTCTGAGATGGTCTAGGCAGGGGGCTGGACTAGAAGATCTCCAAGATCCCTTTCAACTCTGGTATTCTATTCTGTTCTGTCCCCGTTCTATTCTATTTCTATTCTCTATATTTTATAATTCTGTATTCTATTTTCTATATTCTTCTCTATTCTCTATTCTCTCCTCCCCTCCCCTCCCCTCCCCTCTCCTCTCCTCTCCTCTCCTATTCTTCTATTCTATTTTAATTTTAAGGATCAGAACGGGGGCCTTGGAAGAATTGGCACCTGGTTCTGATCCTGCTGCTCACCTGCGGCCTCAAAAGCTCCTGGCAGTTCTCTGCTGCCAATGGTGCCGGATCGGTCAGCATCGTATTGCTTGTAGATGCACTGAGGGCGAGAAGGGAAGACGAGACGCAGGTCAACTCCTGGCCAGGAGGTGGAAAGGGTCCTTTGGCCAGCGAGACCCAAGGGCCAGACCCCGGCTGCTTCCTAAGAAGGGGAAGCAAATTCGCTACCTGCCACTTCTTGACGTTGGTCCAGAGATACTTGAATTCCTCAAAGCCCAGCTTGCCTGTGGTGTCACTCTGGAGGGAGCATCATCAAGGAAAACCTGAAGGATGCAGAGGGCCTAGGACAATTTTTTGGACCAGGAAAATGTTCTCCAGATACAAGGATTCTGCCCCACAGCACAGCCATGGTGGCTGGGAACAATAGAGTTGTAAACAGGGACCAGGCGTCAGGCTAGAAACCGGGAGATGGTGAGTTCTAGTCCTGCCTTAGGGGTGAAAGCCAACTGGGTAACTTTGAGCCAATCACCCTGACGCCATGAGTTCTAGTCACGCCTTAGCCAAGAAACTTGGCTGGGTAATTTTGGGTCAATCACCAGGAGGTTGGGAGTTCTAGTGTTACCTCAGGCATGAAAGCCAGCTAGGTGACTTTGAGCCAATCCCTCCTTTTCAATCCATCTCACCTCACAGGGTTGTAGTTATGGAGAAAACAGAAGGAGGAAGGAATATTAAATATGTTCACCGCCTTGAGTTATTTATAAAAATAATAAAGGTGGGATTAAAAACTCAGCACGAATGGGTGTGCCAGGTTGGAGAAAGGTGAGTCAAAGACCAGCAGAGACCCAGAACTCTAGAAAATCAAGGGGAAGAGGGAAGGGGTTTTGTGTGGGGGGGGGAGGGCAGGAGGTAGGAGAAGGTGGGCTCCTGGGCACCAGGACCAGCATTTG
The DNA here is from genome assembly GCF_059756535.1 of Pantherophis guttatus. Taxonomy (NCBI): domain Eukaryota; kingdom Metazoa; phylum Chordata; class Lepidosauria; order Squamata; family Colubridae; genus Pantherophis; species Pantherophis guttatus. Next base: position 1,293,818 of record NC_142072.1, read on the forward strand.
AGAATCAACTTCCTTGCGGGGGTCAGCTTGCCCATATTTCACCCCTTCAAAGGGTCCCTCCTACCTTAGATTTTTAAAATTTATTTATTTAAGAATTTCTATGGCCACCCAGCTCACTCTCAGTGACTCTAGATGGCTTATGAAGATTAAAAAACATATAAAAAACAATAAAAAGTGATAATCCCCCCAACTCTCTGTCTTGTTTTGTTTTTTTTTGCAGGAAAAACAACAAGGGAAAGGAGAAAGAGAAGGCAATCAGAAAGGGAAGGAGAGAGATGGGGGGGGGTCTCCCCAACCCACTAGTCCAGCCTCTTTAAGAAGCCCCCTCCCCCAGCACCAGGCCAACTGCAAAAGGTTACATCCATCACAGCCACCATGGAACGACAGGTGTCAATCCCAAACCCATCGGTCTTCAAATCCGGATCTGAAAAAGAGAGAAAATTTGGGTGAGACTTGTGAGCTTCTTCTTTCAGCGGTACCCCACTTGGGAGAGGAAGAATTGATTGGGATCAGGGGAGCAACCATGATTTGCCTTCTTGGGGGGCTTGAGTATTTTCCCCCCCTGGTCCTTGCAGCTGTAGACAGGGAGGGGGTCTGCAGTAGAAGAGAGTATTTGTAGCTCAGGGTTGAACTGTGGGGTCCTTGGTGCTCTCTGAGCTTGGTGGTTTCCATGTAGACATTTCTTGACCCAACTAGGTAACATTATCAATGCTAGAAGGGAGGAGGAGGAGGAGGAGGAGGAGGAGGAGGAGGAGGAGGAGGAGGAGGAGGAGGAGGAGGAGGAGGAGGAGGAGGAGGAGGAAAGGGTGGGAGGAGGACTGTAGGATCCTGGGTGTTCTCTGAGCTTGGTAGTTTCTTCGCAGACATTTCATGACCCAACTAGGTAACATTATCAATGCTAGAAGGGAGAGGAGGAGGAGAGCTATGGGATTCTTGGTGTTCTCTGAAGTTGGATACTTTCTTGCAGACGTTTCATCATCCAACTAGGTAACATCATCAATGTTACAGGGGAGTGAAGTTTGCAAAGAGGAGGAGCTTGCTGCTCTCCGAGCTTGATCGTTTTCTGCAGCACTGATGATGTTACCTAGTTTGGTAATGAAATGTCTGCTTTCATTCTCAGAACTGAAACTCCTGATGTAGAACTTTTTTGGGGGGGGATATAGGTGACACCCCCCCCTCAGGTCTGAGTCTCTGGGGTGCCCCTAAAAAGGAGTTTTTCTACTTACGTCTAGTCACTACTTTGTTCAGGATGTTCATCAGCTCCGTTGCGCTTACTTCCATGTCCTACAAAAAGAGAAGGCTGGCTTAGAAGGAGCAGGGTCTTCTAAAGGGGAGGGGTCTCCAACCTTGGCCACTTTAAGACTTGTGGACTTCAACTCCCAGAGTTCCTCAGCCAGCTTTGTTCTGTTCTAAAGGGGAGGGGTCAGAATAGGTGATTGTGGCCACCATTTTGACTTTTTTGACTTTTCCCCCAGCACACCATGATCAGGAGAGCAAGGGCCTTTATTTTTTTAATTTTTTTTTGAAGCCACAGATCCGAGTTATGGGTTGAGCAGCCTAACAAAAGGATGTCAATCTGAGATCTTCTATGATTCAAAGCAGGTAGATCCAAGAAGGAAAAAAAAATTATTTAGATTTCAATACATCCCACTTCCTTTGCTTTTTTGGGAAATATCTGAGAACAGCTTTTTAGGGGAGCTTTTGAATTGTGACTTTTGCTGTATGTTCCAGATAGTCCTTGACTTATGAGCCACAATAGAGCCCCCAGTTTCCATTGCTAAGCCCCCCCCCTTATACTCACATCTCCGGCCAGTTGGGTGAAGAGTCTTCGGAACTGCCGGACTTCCTCGCTCTCGTTGGCTTCGATGTTGGAAAAATGGCTACGAGGGGGCTGGAGAAGAAGAAAGGATGCAAGAGACCCCCATTAAAAGAGGAGGACAGGAAACCCTAAATAAGCTGCAATGGGTCAGGCAGGGCAGGCTCTGAGCTCGGGTGTTTTCCTGCAGACATCTTGTTGCCGAGTTAGGTAATGACATTCGTGCCTGGGGGAGTGAAGGTTTAAATATAGTAGCTTGCCCTGCCAGTCTTGGCTGGGAAGTGGGTGTTCTCCCTTGAGAGTTTGCTGAATAAAATATATATTTTTTCTTCTCAGATTGTTCAACTGGATATTGCTTGCTGGGGTGATAAGAGGCAGAAGAGTTTGCAGCTGCATAGAAGAGACCCTCCCTCATTTATTGGGTTCACTGGGAGGAAGGGGAAGGGAAGAAAGGAAAAAGAAAATGAAAAGGAAAGGAAATGGAAGGAGGAAAGAGAAGGAAGGAAGGAAGAAAGGAGCCAAGTCAAATAAAGACAGAGCCCTTCAACAAGGTGAGAAGAGCTGGAGGGGCTTACCGGAGGCTCTGGGTTATACTGGGCTGCTGCTTCACTGGCAGGTAGGAAGGCATGAAAAATAAAGAGAGAATTTCAGAGAAATCTCCTTTCTCATTTGTAGACAAACAGGCTATGCAGAATGGCTACAACCCCCCTTCCAGCCAACAAAGCTGTTCAGAGCTGAATTGCAAGCTCCTCTTGCACCCCCAGAACAAAAGCAATTGGGCCTTGTGCTTTACACACACAGAATATATGCAGCTGCCTTAACATGAAAAGTTTCTTGCAGTTGTTGCATCCAGACACACAGTTTACTGATATCACTAATTTATTCTACTAACAATTCAGGCCATGCTTTAAGGCACTGGCCTCTCCCTCCCATTTCCTTTTCTCTTTGCAATAACCCTGCGAGGCAGAATTGGAACAAACAAAGCAGTGAGTTCATGGTTATCCCACAAGTGCTTGAAAACCAAAGATCTCTGCGTAATATTATTTATTTATATATTATTCTTCCCAGAGTCTCCAAATCCAGGACCAGATGCTTAGCTCTGAGGTAACAGGTGTGTCCGTGTAATGGGAAAACACACTATTATAAGACATACACACCAACTTTGCTTTTAAAAACCTGAACAGAGCTTTAGTGTCAAAGAAATGGCCAAGAACCAGAGGAATCAGTCAGCCCCCCTGTACAAGAAGCTCCCTGCTCAATCTGTGGAGGGATGCATTGTGGACGGACGATTCGCATAAAAGGCAGTAGGAAAATTCTAGGTGTTGATTCAGCAGGGCGTTTGTGTGTGTTTTGTGAGAACACACAAACACACAGGCCTTGTCTGTTTCTCCCTCTTGGCTACCTGTCTGCTGGCAGGCGGATGATCTGCTGGAGTTAAAACCACAGGCGGGCATCCCAGTCATGGCCGAAGCTGGTAAGTTAACTACAGTTAATGAAAAGGGTTGATGTAGGAAGGCATCAGGCTAGGTGCCAGGAGGCTGGGAGTTCTAGTCCCACCTTAGGCATGAAAACCGCCTGGGTGACTTTGGGCCAAACACCAGATGACAGTGAGTTCTAGTTCCACCTCAGTCATGAAAGCTGAGTGGGTGACTTTGGGCCAATCACCAGGAGACAGTGAGTTCTAGTTCTGCATTAGGCATGAAAGCCAGCTGGGAGACTTTGGGCCAGTTCCTCTCTCTCAGCCCACCCTGTGGAAAGGACAGCAGGAGGAAGGAGTGTCATGTATATTCGCCACCCTGAGTTACTTATAAATAATAAAGGAGGGATTAAAATCAAATACATAAATAAATATTGCATGGAAAACCCTGGGAGGGTGCAATGGTTGGGCGCTCAAAAAGAGATTTTGCTCCCCAAACCCCATCTTCCCACTATTTTCAATAACGGAGGGTGAAATACATCCATGCAGAAATTTTCTTTGAAAATAGAAAGGGAAGGGAAGAAGAAAAACAAGTTTCTCTAACTCAGCGTTTCTCAGTCTTGGCCACTTTAAACTGGGCAGACTTCACTGGCTGAGGAATTCTGGGAGTTGAAGTCCACCCGTCTTAAAATGACAGAGGAAATATTGCTCTACAGTAACTGATCCAGCAATCATAAGATAGGCCCAGACCACTTCCTGCTGCAGCAGGTCTTGCAGGAAATTAGGGGGAACAGGCGCTCAGGAAACATGGCTGTCCTGCAGAAAAGTGTCTTCTTCTGCCAGAAACTCCCTGCATTCCTCTCTGTTGCCGTCTGTTCAAGCACCAAAAGCAGAAGGAAATTCCACCCCTCCAGATTGCTCCTTTTAGTACCAATCTGTTCTCTTTTCCCCGCCATCTTTCGTGCAACTGGGGATTTCAGTCATCCAGAAAGGCTGACCTGAATTTCAACTCAGCATTCTTGCTTGCTGGATTGTTGGCTGTGTCGTGGCAAGGCTAACAAACCGGTTTGGCCATAAACAAAACCCCAGCAGAAATTTCTCGTAACGGGGAGCGCCCAGGGCGTCCCGTTCCAGTAGACCCAGATGCAAAAAGAAAAAGGAAGCACCTTTGCATAATTTACTCAGCTTCGTTCCTAGCCTTGTTTCCTGAGAGGCACCCAAGTCAAAAGCGGAGGGGGTGAAAATAAAGGGGGAGTGTGATTTAAGGGGCAGGGAAGGGGTGTGCCAGGTGACAATCAAAGGGGCTGCAAGGTGATGGGTGGAGGGGAGGGCAGGGAGTTTGCAAAGTGACCTAGGTGGTGGGCAAGGGGTCTGCAAACCCAAACTCCAAACCCATCATCCTGGTTCTTCACCTCAAGCCACAGTTAATTCCAAATGGAGAGAACAGGATTGGAGATCTGGTGACTCATAATTTACTTTCCTTTGTCAGGGGAAAAACCAGATCATGAGCATAGCTGCATGCAGGGCCCCCAAACGTTACTGTGCTAGAAGGGGGTCCCCATTATTTTCCCCTTACATCTTCCCACAAAAGATTAAATTAAGGTGCGGGTCGATACAGGTAAGCCTCCACTTCTGGTACAGAAATCAGGTCATGTGTGAATCTGACTGGGATGTAGATTTCTTGATCTCAGCTCTCTCGCATGTTGAGATACACAGAGCTGGGCGCTTAAAGGGGAGAATTAAAGATGCTCAATATTTGGCACAAAGAACCTGAAATGCAATGTCTCATAACGCAAGTTGCTAGACCATAAGGTTTTATTTTTATTTTGAGCTAAGCCTCCAAGTTTGCTACATCTCTATGTAGCATATCACTGAAAGGAAAGTGGCAACAATAATTTAGAAAACTTCCCTTCTTGGAGGCGTGGAAAGTACTTCATACTCACCAAACGCAACTAGGAAAATAGCCATTTCCAAACCCTTAGCATTCTAACATAAAATATAATAATATAATACCAAACATTTCCCTATTCTGGTACATCTCCCCGAGTCTCTCTGTGAGTGAGATGGATAGTCTCCAAAAACCAAGATGAATTAAGTATAAAAATTTAGAAAGCTAGCATACTCACCTGATGGCACTGATGACTCCGCCCAGAAATTTCATGGCTCCTCCTCCTTGGCCGCCCCCACCCCCTCCGCCCCCACCCCCACCTAAAAATCCTCCAATGACATTTCCAATATTGATATTTCCGCCTCCGCCTCCGCCACCACCTCCGCCACCTCCAAGGAAGTTTTTTACAAGGAACATTTTCAGGAAGTGCTAAGAAATGGGATTTAATGCAGGGAACCTGTTGAGAGAGAGAGGGAGGGAGGGAGGGAGGGAGGGAGGGAGGGAGGGAGGGAGGGAGAAAGAAAGAGAAAGTGGGGAGATGAGAGAGAAAGAGAGAGAGGGAGGGACAGAGGGAGAGGGGGAGAGAGAGAGAGAGAGAGAGAGAAAGAAAGAAAGAAAGAAAGAAAGAAAGAAAGAAAGAAAGAAAGAAAGAAAGAAAGAAAGAGGAAGAGAGGGAGGGAGGGAGAGAAAGAAAGAGAGAGAGAGGGAGGGAGGGAGAGAAGATACCGTAAATGATCATAAGTTTTAATATGATGCAGTACACCTGAAGTTTCTGCCCAATTACTTTGTATTTTAATTCAGTCTAGTTACTTATTTGCATTTTGAAGAAAAGAAAAACAGAAAACAATATGCAAAGCAAAACTGGGAACGTTTTTTAAAAAAGAAATAGAAAATATGGTGTCTTCAGAGTAAATGTCTCATTTGGAAACAGAAGGCCACAAGTGTTAGTGTGTGTGGCAAGACCTTCAGCTCATAAATTTTATAAATAAATAATATTTATCCAAAAAAGAAAACGCCAGAAAGAAAAGAGCAGGAAAGTTATGGCTACACAGGGTCCCCTATTAAAAAGAGGAAAGCTTTTAAAATGTTTCAGATCTTTAATATTTTGATGATTCATGACTAAAAATTCTTCTTGTTTCTGATGAAAAAAATGAGTCAATGGAGGAAGTGACCCACAACTCACGAAAGGCTCTGTAGTCCAAAGAGTTAAACAGAAAAAAACAAATCCTCAAAGTTGCCAAAATTGAGAAAAACTGCTTTGAGGTGTAAAAGCTACACAGGAATTATTACTCAGTTGCCACAATGAATCCGTCTCTCTCCTTTAATGCATCAGATGCAAATTCTCACTTTTAATTCCTGGATACACTTTCAGGAAAGTAGCTCAAACTAGTTACAATTAAACCTCCTGCATTTAGGAGGAAAAGACTGGCTTCACACGTCAATCGCTCGTGGTCTTGGACTTATAGCGACCGTTCAAAGTTACGGCGAACCTCCCCTAAAGATACTCACACCCCGGATTTGAAGTTCTGACAGCTGCCTATCTCCGCTGACCGCCCTGTAAACTGCATTTCGGGCGCTCGAAAACTGGCCCACATTTTATACTAGAGAGTTGGAAGGGACCTTGGAGGTCTTCTAGTCCAACCCCCTGCTTAGGCAGGAAACCCTTGACCAGGGGTCTCCAAACTTGGCAACTTTAAGACTTGTGGACTTCAACCCCCAGAATTCCTCAGCCAGCAAAGCCAGCCAGCCATTTTATGTCCTGTGGTCATGTGACCGAATTTACAATGTTTTGAATGAAGACCAGCCTTTACTTCCCATTTCCAGGAAAAACACTTCCGGTGAACAAGCTGTTTGCTTAACGACTGTGAGGTTCACTTTACGACTGCTGCAAAAAAGGTGGCAAAATCGGCCAGGATCCTGTGACAAATCACTTAACGACCAGCACCATTTATTCATTCAATAATCCTTATCTAGAATCAATTTACGGCCGTAATGGCAGGCTCAATAATGGTTGTAAATTGAGGACTACCCATATAGGGTACAAAACCAACTGGTCAGCATCAAATGGATTAGGCTGAGATTTTTTCTTCTTTTACTAGCAGAGGGAAAGATTTGTTCAAGTCTAGCTCATCCTAATGATATAGTATGGATTTCTGGAGTGAGTAAGGTTAGACTAGATGATCTCTCGGATCCTTTCCAGCTCAGCTGGTGCCCTTCAGGTATATTCCCCAGCCAGTTTCCTCCCCTTGGGAAGACTGGACTCCACTCACCAGGCTCTCTGCCAAGAAATGAGGGCCCCCATTCCCCCATGAGACTCAGTTTCCCCTCCTAGCCCCTTATCCTGGATCCCAGATCCCCCAGTCTGCTAAAGATCCATCAGATGGGTGGGGCAGGGAAAGATCACTCCCTTCAGATAAAAGAACCATTCCCTTCAGGTACTAAACAAATAAACCTGTCATGCAGCTCGATTTGCAAGCCAGGGCTTACTCATAGTTTACTCAGTCCACATAGTTCCCTGGGTTTGCAGGTTGTATCCAAGCGTGGAGTACCTGCACCGCCTGGTTTGCACGAGAGACTACAGAAATAGACAGCTGGTTGACTTGAGAGTTGTTTAGTGGGTAATACAAACTCAGTAATTAGGGTCACTCAAGAAGCGATACGGCAAAAAACCAGGGTTTGTCAACCTTGGCGGCTTTAAGATGGGTGGACTTCAACTCCCAGAATTCCCCAGGCAACACAGCTGGCTGGGGAATTCTGGGAGTTGAAGTCCACCCATCTTAAAGCCGCCAAGGTTGACAAACACGGAAATAAAGAGAATTTCACACTAGCTCACCAACCTGTTAAGACACGAAAAAGATTGTGAATTTCAACACCATTTCAAACCAAACCTTTATTATGCACCAAAAGCATAACAGATAGTGTGTCGACTTTCCAAGTTGTGGACTTCAGCTCCCAGAATTCCCCAGGGAGACTTCCATTCCCAGAAGTCCCCTTGTTGACTGGGGAATTCTGGGAGTTGAAGTCCACAGCTTTGAAACTTGGCAAGGTTGAAGGAGATTGGAAAGGTAGCCCAAGCAAGCAATCCTATCTCAGAACAGCAATGCACAAACTCCGCCAGGGGTGCAGCGGATCACGCTCATGACTCTCAGGGTCCCTGCGGGGATTCCCAATGGGGGTCACCCACTTTGGCCTCGATGGGGCTGCCTGCCATTTGCCATAGGCATCTTCTCTCCACCAACCCCTGTGTAGATCTAAGCAAGGACCATGGGGGATCCCTTGGAAGATGTTGAACTACGACACCCATCACTCCTGTCCACTGGCTGTGGCTGATGGGAGTTGGGGGGTCCAAAGAAATGAAAGCCTGTTAGGGGGAGCCCCGTGTGTATCTAAGCAAGGACCATGGTGGACTACAAAACTCATCACTCCTGGCTGTGGCTGATGGGATTGGGGGAGTCCGAAGAAATGAAGGCGTTTAGTTAAGGGGAGTGGAATCTAAACGGGGTTCCCGGCCTGGTACTCTTCAGTTCCCCTGGCTGGGCCTGATGGGACCCGAAGTCCAACAGCGGTGCGAGGCCCCCGGCTGCTCTCTGCGCCCCCAAATAAGGCGACGCGAGAGATCGGGAGAAGAGCGGAAGGCGGCCCAGGAGATCCCAAGAGCAAGAGGGATCTAACCAGGAGGGATCGAGGGAGATCCCTTCTGGCAGGGCGCAGGAGAAGCGATCCACCATTGATCCCGGGGAGCGGGAAGGCCAGGCCAGAGGCGGCCCGGGCAGGAAGCCGAGCTCCTCCCGCGGTCCGGCGAGGGGATCCCAGGAAGCCAGCGGGATCCAGCGCAGAGGAAAGAAGACCCGCGAGCCCCCCAACTCCCGGCCAGCCTCCCCCCAGCCCCACTCCCGCTTACCTTGGCCGCCAAGGGCTGCTCGGGGCAAGTGGTCCGGCGGGCGGTGGATCTCCTGCGGGATCTACCACGCCCGGACTACTCACTGCAGCGGATCAGGCAGGGAGCCCGCGGGGTCCTAGCGCCTCCTGGTCCGCCTGCCGGAGCTTTGGCAAGCGGGCGCCCTCCAGAGGCTCTCCGCCCCTCGTGGCTGGGGGTGTCGGGGGGGCCCGGAGCAGCCCTTGGCCGAAGGCGTCGCTTGAATGGCTGCATTCCTTTCGGCCTGGAGATGGGCCGCCCTGGGGGGGGGGCCGAGAGCAGCAGGCGAGTGTTTGAGGGGCTGCCGCCCCCCAAGAAGGGGGGGGGTCAACTGATTTTCCAAAGCACCAGAAAAGCAGGACAAGAAGCAACGGAGGGAAAGAAGCAGAAGTGTTGCAATTCGAGCCAAGGGCGCTCCTGAGCAGGTACAGAGCGCCGCTGAAGACCAGCGTTTCTCAAACTGGGCAACTTGGAGAGGGCTGGACTCCAACTCCCACAATCCCCAGCCAGCCTGCTCTAAATGAACTTGAAGGTGGCTGGACTCCAACTCCCAGAATCCCCAGCCAGCCTGCTAAATGAACTTGAAGGTGGCTGGACTCCAACTCCCAGAATCCCTCGCCGGCCTGCTAGTGAGCTTGAAGGGGGGGTTCCTCGGGCCGAGGCATTCTGGGAGTTGGAGTCCGCGGACCTGGAGAGGCGTGGCCTCCTCCTCCTCCCCCGCCCCCAGGGCCACGTGACGCGCGAGCCGGAAGAGGATGGCGGCGGGCTGCGGCGGGCGGAGGTGGCGGCTGCTGCCGGTGCTGCTGCTGGCCGGGGCGGCGCTGGCTCCGGGGTCGGCCGGCGGGGCTGCGTCGGAGCCGGGCCGCTGGAGGCGGACGGCGGGCGGGGTGAGTGCGGGGGCGGGGCCCGGCCAGACCTGTGGCGCCCCCGGGACCCTCCCCACCCATCCTGCACGGCGCCTGGCTGGGGCGAAGGGGCAGGGGGGTCCGGCTGGGCGGCCCGAGGGGCTCCCGGGTCGCTTCCCTCCCATCAGGGCCATCCAAGGTCAGGCTAGATGGCCTCGGGGTGCCCCCCTGGCTTTCTTCAAAGGGGGGGCGGCCTGGGAAGTGGGGGGTGGGCAGCCGAGAGGACCCCAGCCCCGCTTTCCCAGGAGCTGCCCTGCCTCCTCTTCTCTCTCTGCCCCTCCTCCCCCCTCACAGCAGGGTTGGGGGTCCCTCTCTGGGATGGTTGGATGGTTGCCCCTCCCCCTGCGCCCCTCCCCACTCCAAAGACCCCAGCAGCCTCCCATAGCAACTGATTTCACAGCTTTCTTTCCCTTTTCTTTTTAAATGTTTGATGCTGTGGGTGGGCCAAAAAGAAGGAAGGACCCTCCCTCAATAGCCACCAAAGACCCTCCCCCCCCCTCCAAAGAAAGCATGGGCAGAAAGGTCTGGTCCCTGCCTTGGCTGGCCTGCTCTGCAGGGGTGTCAGCTTCCTTTGCAAAGGGGACTTTGGGTTGGGTGCTTCCAAAGGGGCTTCTCCATCCCCCCCCCTCCTCTGTCCCATAGAGAGGAATGAATGGCCCTGGCCCTCTGCTGAGGGGTTGGACGGTCTGGGCAGTCAGCAATGCCCTGGGTGGCCGGCCGAGTTCGGGTGGGAGATCTCCGGCCACCGGTTGAGAAGATTCCTTTGGATGCCAATCAAATAGCAGGCATTATCAGTAACATTATCAGTGAAGATGAGGTTTACTCCCTGTGTTTATATATGTATAAAATAGTTTGCCCTGCCACTTCTACCCCGATAAGCAGGGATTAACACCAGACAAGAAAGCAAGCAGAAAACTATACTCTAATCACGAAACCACCAAGAAACTCCCACCAACCCTCTACATAAACAGAGAGCAAACTCCCTTTTAACACTGATAATGTCACCTAACTGGGTCATGAAACGTCTGCAAGAAAACCACCAAGCTCATTCCGCACCCAGCACCCCACAATTCTTGTTCCTCCTCCACTCTGCAAACCTTCTTGTCCTGATGAAGTTACCTAGTTGGGTCATAAAACATACGCAAGGACCCTGCAGTTTGACACCCAGCTACGAATATTGTCTTCTATCATATTCTAGCGTTGTTTGACATTTATATTGGAGTGAGGGGGGGGTCCCAAAATCTACCACACCTTTCATTCTCCCCTCAGTGGCTGTTTCTTCCCAGAAAGAATCTCCAAACAAACATTTTCCCCGGAGGTTTCTTTGGCCAGAGCAGAAAGTTATTCCGTGCTATCCTAGCTGGATCTTAGGAACAGGATGGATTTGAACTCGAGCCCTTTGGTGGAGTGACCGACCCTTTGTGCTGTTCTTGTTTTCCAGAACCAAAAGAATTTGTTTGTCTTCTCCAAAACGATGTTTAAAGGGACTTGGATTATCCTCAAATGTAAGTGCCAAGCCTCCCACAAGCAGGATAATTAAATCAAAATTTGGACTAGCTGGAGGAGGTTTACAGGATTTTTATATTTTTATTTTTTATTTTTATTTTACAGTTCCCCACGAAGTCTGCAACAGTTGGGAAGGGCTCCTGAACGTGACCTGGTATCTCCGCAGTTCCCGCTGCCACCATGAAATCTACATAAATGTGAGCCGCCGGGTGGATTTGGGGGGGGAACAGGGTGGGGAAGGCTGGAAATCCCCCCCACCTCTGGGGCTCAGCAGGAAGGAAGCCCCCTCCTCAAGGCTGGATATCTGGACCCATGGTTCCAGGTGTTTGGGTGGGTGGGCTCTTAGTATTCTGTAATTTCCCCTCTGATTTTCTTTCTTCTTTCAGGAAAATGAAGCTTTGACCTACCTGAGCAATCCTGACATTGAGGCCAGCGTCCTTGGAGATGGCCAGTACATCTGGAACTTCACTCTGGTGCAGTGTGGACAGTTGCACAAGGTGCGGATCCAGCATGCAGGACTCTCAAGGGGTGGCCTTAAAATGGTTGGAAAACCAGAGTAGCCTCATGGTGGGGGGAAAGCACCCCAGGTGGTGAACAAGCCTGATAGAAGAGAGTGTTTGTAGCTCAGGGTTGAATGCGGAGTCCTCAGTAATCTTTGAGTTTGCAGACGTTTCATGACCCAGCTAGGTAACATCATCAGTGCTGGTTAGGGTGGGGGGAACTCATCCTCTCCAGCAACCAACATCTAGATAAGCAGGGATTAACACCAGACAAACAATCAAGCAGAAATCAAGACCCTAACAAGGGGAAAACCACACCCACGAACACAGGCAGGGCAAACGAATGTATATAAACAGAGAGCAAACCCCACTCGCTCCTAGCACTGACAATGCTACCTAGTTGGGTCATGAAACATCTGCAAGAAATCCACTGAGCTCAAAGTGGGGAACTCATAACTTCGTCCACTTGAATGGGGAGTGGAAGTATTATTTGGAGGTCCTGACTAAGACCACTGCCTCTTTTCTCTGTTTCAGTTGAATGTCCAGGAACTCCCACTTCCGAAAAAGCTGAAGCACCTCCCAGATAAAAGGGTAACCAATTGGGGGGACTTTGAGATTCTGGCAATGGGGGGAGGGGGATGAAACTGATGGGGGGGGTACTGGTGGCCAGCAGGTGACTTAACTTTGCCTTAAAATGAGTAAACCTTACAGGAGCATCAGTCATACATACAGCCGTTCCTTTAGTGACCATTCAAAGTTACGATGACTCTGAAAAAAATGACTTGGGACCTGTCTTCACACTTACGACCATTGCATCATCCCCATGGTCACGTAATCAAAATTTACGTGAACCCTTGGCAACTGACTCATATTTATGACGGTCGCAGGGGTCCCTGGATCACGTGATCCCCTCTTGCGACCTTCCGATAAGCCAAGTCAAGGAGGAAGCCAGATTCGCTTAACAACTGTGGCAAAAAAAAGTTGTAAAATGGGGCAAACCCACTTAACAACTGTCTCCCTGAGCAACAGAAATTTTGGACTCAATTGTGGTCGTAAGTTAAGGACTAACTGGATTTATTAAATGTATATGCTGCTCCCCTCGCCTAGAGATCCTTTCTGGTCCTTTTACAGGAGGTGGCATGGAAATACACAGTTTGTCCCGCTTTGAAAAGAGTGATTGTTTAAAACAACAAACGTCATATAAATTTTAACCTCAGGGACTCTGCGATAGACAGGATGTGGGGGTCTCCCCTTCCTCCCCCTCCTGACTTTCGCTCCTCCTCCTTCCTCCGCAGACCTCTGCGCAAAAGAGAGAGGCCCGCAGAGCCAAGGAAGACAAGAAGGAGAAGGGATCCATCCCCCCAAATCAAGAGGCCCAGAAGCCCAGCGAGACCCAGGAGGTGAAGCCGCCTCCCTCGGCCCATGGAGAACCTACAGAAGACCCCAAGAAGAAAGTGGACGTGCCGAAGAGAAAGCTCGAGGTCGGTGGTCTGCATGGGCCCTGGGCCTTGCAGGGGGTTGGCAGGCAGGAATTCAGAGCGTTCCTCAGTGGACTTCTGCTGAAGGGGGCGGGGGGGGGGGGGCACCAAGCTTCCTTTCCTGTTTCTTCAGAGGTTGGAGAGAGGCTGTTTAATGTTGGAAGTTGGTATCTGATACTACATGGCCTTCACAACGTCTATAGAAGGACCATCGAGATGGTCTACAAATGGAGGAAGATGGTCTATACCAGGGGTCTCCAACCTTGGCAACTTTAAGACTTGTGGACTTCCAACTCCCAGAATTCTTCAGCCAGCAAAGCTCTGGGAGTTGAAGTCCACAAGTCTTAAAGTTGCCAAGGTTGGAGACCCCTGGTATAGACCATTCCATGGTTCCCACTGGAAGAAGGTGAGCCCGTCTTGTGTTGCAAGCAGCTTCTTGATTTACCTGAAATATTGTGGGTTTTTTTTTTTATCTCTGATCTAGCCTGTCACAGTTGCTGAAACTTGGAAGGATGGCCCTTACGTCTTCATCCTCAGCATCACGAGCCCCTCGCCCAACTGGGAGCTCTCGAGTGAGTGGAGAGTCCAGTTTTGATGGACCAAGCAAAAAATAATATCTTTAATATCTAATATCTTTAAATTGCCTTCACCCATAGAGGGGACTGTTATGTCTTCTTCTAAAGGGACTTTAGAAGTTATGGGAGACTGGGGGCAAGGAGGCTTCACTTCCGACCGTTCAGTCCCTCTACTCAGTCTTCTTTGGTCTTGGGGTCTTCTGCATGTTGGACAAGAATGTGTCCAAGCCTTCTTGAATCACCCTTTTTTAAAAAATTTGATTTATATGCCGCCCTTCTCCGGAGACTCAGGGCGGCTTACAATGTGCTAAGCAAACCCTTGTCCTGGAAAAGGGGTGATAACTTCCAGAGGCCGTGCTGGGGTGGGATACAGCTGCTCCATTTTGAGGCGGGTTTCACCAGTAGAGGGTGAAAGTTGGGTTGGAGTTCCATCACAGGCATTTCACCTCCTGCTTCTTCTCCAGAAGTTGCTGTTCTTCTGCAAGCTTTTTCACCCGTGTCTTTTTCCCATTCTGCCTTGCAGTTGATGTTCAGATGAAACATCCTGAGTACATATACATCTCCGCCTCGGAATGGCCCCTCAAGGTGGTAAGTTGAAAACCCCGTTTTATGGCTCAGGAGACAGGTGAGCAGAGGGCATCGTGGCCTGTTTCTCCCAACATATTTGAAGTCCACCCATCTTCAGGTTCATTAGCAGGCTGCCTGGGGAATTGTGGAAGTCCCCCAACTGAAAGTTGCCAAGTTGGAGAAACTGTTCTAGAGCAGGGATCTCCAAACGTGGCCACTTGTGGACTTCAACTCCCAGAATCCCCCAGCGAGCCACATGGCGTTGAAGCCCACCCATCTTAAAGTGGCCAAGTTTGGAGAGCCGTATCCTGGAGACAGTTGTGGGATGAAGGGTGGCCCTTCCTTCGTCCCCCCAACCTTTGCTCGCCTTCCGCACCTGCTTCCTTCATCCGTGGTGCGATTCCTCTCCCTCCCAGTTCTACATGGTGATGTGCATTGTTTACGTGCTCTACGGCGTCTTGTGGCTGACTCTCCTGGCCTGCTACTGGCGGGACATTCTGCGCATCCAGTTCTGGATCGGTGGCGTCATCCTGCTTGGCATGTTGGAGAAGGCGGTCTTCTACGCCGAATTTCAGAGCATTCAAAGCGAGGGGGAATCAGGTGAGTAGAGACCCTCCCCCCCCCAAATCTGTGGCGGGATGGTTCCCAACGGACGGTTCTTCTGGCTTGCTCAACGCGGCGTCTTCTGTGCAGACTGCACTACAGTTCCCATCGCCTACCAGCCCCACTAAACGGGGTGATGGGTGTTGTGCTGCAGTGGATTTGGACAGCCTTGGCAAAGGGGAGACTAAGATGGCTTGTTTCTTTCATGTATTTTATTTACCGGTGGTCCTCGACTTACAACCACAGTTGAGGCCAAAATTTCTTTTGCCAAGTGAGGCAGTTGCTAAGTTAATTTTCTTCCATTTTGCCACCTTGCTTGCCACAGTTCTTAAGGGAATCACTGCAGTTCTTAAGTTAGCAACATGGTCGTTAAGTGAATTTGGCTTCCCCATTGACTTGGCTGGTCAGAAGGTCGCAAAGGTGGAATCACATGATCCCAGAGACATTGTGATTGTCGTAAATGTGAGTCAGTTGCCAGGTGCCTGAGTTTTGATCACATGACTCTGGGGATGCAATGGTCGTAAGCGTGAAAAACGGTCATAAGTCACTTTTTTCAGTGCCATTGCAACTTCAGTCACTAAGTGAACTGTTGTAAGTCGAGGACTACTTGTACGACATTTATCTGCTGCCCATTTCACTGGCAAGGGAGACTCTGAGAAACATCCAAACTTAAATGCAGAGGTATAAAGTCTTAAAACTTGTAAATATTCAATAAAGCAAAATTAAATAAGTTTTTAAAACAATTCTATGGGTTAATTGAAACATTTCCACCGTTTTGCAGAGCGGACGGACACCTGTCCAGTCTCCCCTTGCTGTTTCGGAGTTGGGTGGGCATGGCTGTTGGCTGGGAAGGATGGGCGTTTGGGTCCTTTTCATCCCCAGGGCTCCCGTTTGAGCACGCAAGGGGTTGCTTCCACCGGCCAAGGTTGGGCCTCGTTTTCTGGGTTCTAGACAGAGGTGGGATTCAGCCGGTTAATTTTACATCCGGTTCAGCGAACCGGTAGTTCCGATGACTGGCTGGCCCTGCCCCTCCCCTCCCAGGAGTCCCCACGTGGCCCGTTTTGGATCCCAGATAAGTGCAGGGGGCGTGTGGAGCCTGAGGAGGTGGAAAACAGGCCTCCCAGAGGCTCTTGGAGGGCGAAAATGGGCCTATTTCCTGCCTCCAGAGAGCCTCTGGAGCCCGGGGAGGTTGAAAATGGGCCCTCCACAGTTCGTTTTTGCTCCCAGGGGGCTGCAGGAGGCCGAGTGCTGCCTGTCACACCCACCATGGCCACGCCCACCCAGCCAGTCATCAGGGCAGAGAACCGGTTGTTAGTTTATTTGAATCCCACCACTGGTTCCAGGCCAGTCATCTCACGTAATTTATGTGGGTGCATGCATAATTTTGTTTTTATTTATTTTGTCACGTTTGCATGGTGTATGTTGGAGGCGGAGACTTTTTGAGAGCTGCATGCAAGGAAATTTCATTTTAACGTATGCCGATCCGTGTGCGTTCAGAGCGAGAATAAAGTTATTCTCCGTCTCTCTCTCTCGCACTCCTTCTCCCTTCTGCAGTCCAAGGCGCCGTGATCTTCGGCGAGGTGCTGTGTGCCGTGAAGCGGATGTTGGCCCGGGTCCTCGTCATTATCGCCAGCCTGGGATACGGCATTGTCAAGTGAGAGCGGACGGAGGGCACAGGGGAGGGATGCCCAGGGCACAGCTGGATGCCACAAAAGCCAGCCGGGTGATTTTGCTCTTTCCGAAGCCCACCTCGCAGGGTTGTGGTTTCAGAGGAGGCGGGGACATGATCTCTCCAGCTTTGAGTCATGCAGAATGAAAGCAGGATCTGAAACGGCCTCAAGATGTATTCGTGTCCACATTGGTTTAATGACGTGAATCGGCGGCGACTCTCTTGTCAATAACGGAAGGGGCATTTTATTTGCTTATAGCACAACTTAGTTTAATTGCAGGATTTGTTTCTTTGTTTATATCCTGCCTTGTTTTTATAAATGACTCAAAGCAGTGAACATACTTAATATTCCTTCCTCCTCTTTTCCCCACAACAACCCTGTGACTGGCCCAAAGTCACGCAGCCGAAGATGGGACTAGAACTCACATTTCCTGGTGATTGGTCCCAAGTCACCCAGCTGGCTTTCATGCCTAGGGTGGACTAGAACTCACCGTCTCCTGGTGATTGGCCCAAAGCCAACTAGTTTTCAGGCCTAAAGTGGAACTAGAACTCCCTGCCTCCTGGTGATTGGTCCAAAATCACTGAGCCAGCTTTCATGCCTAAGGTGGGACTACACCTCAACCTCTCCTGGTCATGCAGCTGGCTTTCCTGCCTAAGGCAGAACTAGAACTCACCGCCTCCTGGTGATCGCCCTAAGACCCCCATCGTGACGCCCTTGGCTTCTCTCTCGCAGGCCGCGGCTGGGGGCCCTTCTGAACCGTGTGGTTGGCGTAGGATTAATGTACCTGGTCTTCTCCATCATCGAAGGCGTGCTGCGGGTTAAATCGGTAAGAGGGGGGGAAGGACTTTGGGACTGGGGGGGTGGGGCCAGGAGGGAGCCTTGCAGTGGGGAGGGGAGGGGTGGGGTCCGGTTGCTCAGCCTCTGATTATTCCCCCACCCCAGGAACAAGCTAACATGGTCACCTTGACTTGCGAGATATTTCTCGCTTTTTTGGACTCCTGTATCGTCTGGTGGATATCCTTTGTCTGAAACTTCGGCCCTCCAGCTCCTCTTTCTTGGTTTCAGGGCGACCAGGGAGGTTGGGGGGGGGAGAGGAATCTGGCTTTGCAAACAGAATTAGCCCCTCACGAAAAAAAATTAGGTTTCTCAGTCCGTCAAAAGACACCCAAAAAGGATCCTAAATGAGTTAACTTACGAACTTAACCACAAATCTCTTCCTATTTTAGATAGTGGAAGATCGCGAATTTGAGGTTTTCCAAATGCCTCCCTTCCCCAGTTAAAAATTTGGTCTTTTCCCAAATGTGCACGCTGTACAAGCGGTCCTCAACTTATGACGGTTTGCTTAGTGGCTGTCAGAAGTTCCCACAGTGCTCCCCAAGGCTACTTAACAACCCAGTTTTGAATTTTAGACAGCGGGGGTGGGGGTGGGGCATGTAGCCATGTGACCCCCCCCCCCCCGTTGGGCACTTGGCCTCGCTTGACGTTCATTTGCAGCATCCCACGGGTCATGTGACTGCCTTTTACGACATTTTTGCCTTAAACCAGCATTTATTTCTGGTTTTCGGCTGAAATGGCCCATCGTGTTCACTTTATGGCCATCATGGTCATAAGCCGAGGACTAACTGTAAGCGGGCCCAAATCTCTTCTGTTGGTTCGAAAGCCACGATCCCTTCTTCCTTCCCTCGGTCTTCCCATCCTTTCCCCGGTACCCCATTTCCCCTCGCCCTCGTGGACCAGTGATCCCCAACCTGTGTTTGGAGCGCCCCCTGTTGCCTTTTCTCCTCTCCGTCACTTTTTTTTTTCTCCTTCTCTCCTTTCTCTCGTTTTATCCCAGGCTCAGGATGACTTGGTGCTGCTAGCAGCCATTCCCCTTGCTCTGCTTGACTCTGCTCTCTGCTGGTGGATATCCTCTGTGGTCCTGGCCTGCTGGGGGGCAGGCGGGGGGGCTCTGGGTCCTGGGCCTCCCTCCTCCTCCCTTTCCTGCCCACCCTCCCTCCTCCCCAAACAATTGGTCAACCTGTGGGCTTTCGAAAGGGAAGAGGCTGTCTGGATAATGGGCTGGAGCTGGTTTCAGGTGGTGGTGGGGCTTTGTTGAGTTCTCTTGACCCCTTGATGGAGCTTGGAGTCCTAGTGGGACGATCGCTTAAACATGAGCCAGCCGTGTGCGGCGGCTGCCAAAAAAGCCAAGGCAATCCAAGGCTGCATTAACAGAGGCAAATCAAAATCAAAATCGCGTGAAGTGTTAGTACCGCTTTGTAAAGCCTTAGTAAGGGCACACCCTGAGTACAGCATCCTGTTTTGGTCACCACATTACAAAAAAAGAAAAAAAAATGTGCAAAGAAGAGCAACTAAGATGATTAAAAGCCTGGAGGCTAAAACATAGGAAGAACGGTTGCAGGATTTGGGTCTGGCCAGTCTAGAGAAAAGAAGGACTAGGGGGGGACATGAGAGCAGTCTTCCAATATTTGAGGGGCTGCCCCAAAGAAGAGGGGAGCCAGCCTAGTCTCCAAAACGTCTGAAGGCAGGACAAGACGCAAGGGATGGAAACGGATCGAGGAGAGAAGCAACCTAGAACTAAGGAGAAACTTCCTAACAGTGACAACAATTAGCCAGTGGAACAGCTTGCCTCTAGAGCAGTGTTTCTCAACCTTGGAAGCTTGAAGATGGGTGGACTTCAACTCCCAGAATCCCCCAGCCAGCAAAGCTGGCTGGGGGATTCTGGGAGTTGAAGTCCACCCATCTTCAAGCTTCCAAGGTTGAGAAACACTGCTCTAGAAGTTATGGGTGCTCCGTCATTGGTTGCTCAGGAATTCTGGGAGTTGAAGTCCGCAGATCATAAAGGGGCCATAGCACCCCTACTGTAGAGGGTTTGGGGGCCACAGGGTCACAACAGGGGAGGTTGTCTGTGTCCAGTTTTGGGTGCAAAGCTTAACCCGATGAGCCCAATGCCAGTTTGGGTTTTAACCACCAGGCTACCAAGCTCTCCTCTCTGGAGGGGCACCCAGGTTCCTCTCCTCTTGACGGGGGTCCCCTCTCGGCATCTCCCACCCCCTTCCCACCCACCCCACCTCCTTGCCATGTTGTTCTCCTTGACCGCTGGCACATCCTGATCAGCCTGGTGCAGACCATGAAGCTGCTGAAGCTGCGAAGAAACCTGGTTAAGCTCTCGCTCTACCGCCACTTCATCAACACCCTCATCTTCGCCGTCATAGGTGAGACGGGGCCTGGGGTGGCTTTGCGGGGGGGGGCACGCTGCTTTCTTGTTGCTCAGGTTGTGGGGGGAGGTCCTTGTTGGGGCCGGGACTTGCTTTAAAGAGTCATTTTGGTCTAGTGGTTAAGGCATCAAGTTAGAAACCAGGAGACGGTGAGTTCTAGTTCTGCCATGAATGAATGAATGAATGAATGAATGAATGAATGAATGAATGAATGAATGAATGAATGAATGAATGAATGAATGAATGCTGGATGGCTGGATGGCTGGATGGCTTTGGTCAGTCACCAGGAGGCTGGGAGTTCTAGTCCTGCCTTTGGCATGAAAGCCGGCTGGGTGATTTAGGGCCTGGCCTGTTCACAACAACAGGATTGTTATTGTAGGGAAAATAGGAAGAAACTATGACGGACATGTTTGCCACCCTTGAGTTATTTGTAAAAAATAATACAGGCGGGATACAAATAAATAAATAATGAACAGGGAAGAGGAAAGTTACATCGCAAAGCACAGATGGAGCTAAGGCAAAAGTGGGGATGAACTCAGAGGAAAACCTCAGGATTTTGCTTTCTTTGTATTCCAATTCAGCAGCGAACGAGGATCAGATGACGATCGTGGTGCCCTTAAGAAATTCTCAGCTTTCAAATTAAAATTTGGCGGAAGAGCTGAGCGCTACTGCTCAGGTTTTCACAGAGCCTGCTGTTCTATATCTGCTCACATTTATTTTTTTAAAACGCCTTGCTGTCACCCCAACCCCTCCAGCCTTTATCAGATAGGCTGGGAACATAGCGCCTGGAGCAGGATATTAAACCCCTCGGTTAAATTTTAATTTCAAAGACTTCCTGCTGCCTCCAGAAGACGCTTCCCTCCTGCAGTCACCCACAACACGTATTTTCTGTCTCTTTCTGCAGCGTCCCTGATTTTCATCGTCTGGACCACGAAGACTTTCCATCTTGCCACCTGCCAATCCGTGAGTAAGCAGGCTGCCTCCCTTTCCCTTCTTCATCATCATCATCATCTTTTAGATCCAGAATTTTTTTTTTTAAAAAAAGTTGACCCTTGAACCACTGAAATGTTCTCCTTCCAAGAATACTGCAACCAGTTTTGGTCACCACACTACAAAAAAAGATGTTGAGATTTTGGAAAAAGTGCAAAGAAGAACTACTAGGATAATCAAAGGCCTGGAGACTAAAACATAGGAAGAACGGCTGCAGGATTTGGGCTTGGCCAGTCTAAAGAAAAGAATTAGGGGGGACATGATAGTAGTAGTCCAGTACTTGAGGGGCTGCCACAAAGAAGAGGGGATCAAATTATTCTCCAAAGCATCAGAGGGCAGGACAGGAAACAATGGATGGAAACTAATCAAGGAGAGAAGTTGTTCTCGCCTTCTCTCTGCTCTCCGTGCTCTAGGATCAGGAGGGGGTGATCCTTGCTCTTCTCCTGAGCTCTGTGTCTCCTCTTCCTCCCTGTCTACAAGCCTTTCTAATCCTCAAAAGCCTTGCCCGGACTGACTCTGCCCTTCCCCAGTTTCCTCCAAGGCCAACGGAGCCACCCTCTCGGCTCCTGTTCCATCTCATCTTCCCCCGCAGATTCAGACTCCGACTGGGCATGACATGTACCTTCTCGGGTTTCCTGCACAACGACACTTCCTGTTTTCTTCTCCATTAGGACTGGCGGGAACTCTGGATCGACGATGCCTTCTGGAGGTTCCTCTTTTCCATCATCCTGCTGGTGATCATGTTCCTCTGGAGACCCTCCAGCAATAATCAAAGGTGTCGGAACTTGAACTCAGGACAGCTCGCTCTATATCCCTTGCCCATCGGGCTTCTGTGTTTTCATTCTCCTCTCAAGGGGGGGAAAACCCACCTTTCTCCTTGAAAGGAAATGGAGCATCTCCTTCAAGTGAGGGGGAGAGGGCGGGTCTCCTTCGGGTGAGTCCCCAGCCCCATTTCACGCCCTCTTCCTGGCCCCCTCCCCACAGATACGCCTTCATGCCTCTGGTGGACGAAGGGAGCGAGCAGGAGGAAGAGGAAGAAGAGCAGGTGGTCAACGAAGTCTTTGGTAAGCCTTGGCCGGTGGTCTCTTCCGCCCCAGGACCCCCACTCTGGTTCTTGAACCTTTTCTCAAGTGGCTGGTGTGCGTTTGCACGCCTGTATGTGTGCTTCCCCCCCCCGCCCCCATGCATTTCGGCTGATCTCTTGCAATCTCCTTGTGGGAGACATCTCTGCCAAGGAAAAATATCTCCCAACTGTGCTGGTTCTAGATTGAGCTGGTTCTAGATTGAGCTAGTGTGTCGGATCTGGAAGGGGGGGTTGGCCTCCCTGTACCCACTCACCCCTTTTCTCTCCCTCTTTTGCTATTTCCCTCCTCTTTGGCACAGGGATGAAGATGAGGGGTGGGAAACCGGAAGTCAACGGGATTCTAAAAGGCAACCGAGTGGTAAGAATTTTGGATGGAGTTTCTTCTTCTCTTCTTCCTATCTTCTTCTGTTAATCTTCTCTCTCCTTCTTTTCTTCCTCTTCCTCTTCCTCCTCCTCCTCCCCTCCTTTTTCTTCCTCCTCTTTCTCTCCTCCCTCTTCCTTCTCTTTCTCTTTCTCCTCCTCATCCTCTTCCTCCTCTTTTTTCTTCCTCCTCCTCCATCATGGGCTTAAGTTCTTCCCCCTTGTCGTCTTCCAAATGCAGGACGAAGACTTGAAATGGGTTGAAGAAAACATTCCCTCTTCCATGGCTGATGTGTAAGTCTTTTTTTTTTTTTGGTTTAAGATATTTTCCCTGTGTTTGGCTTATTAGGCTCCTATCTGTTGTAGGGTTGTAGTAAAGGATTGCACTCTTGAAGGGATTATTACGTAAACATTTCAATTCCTGCATTTTAGTCAAAAAGCTTAAAAGAAATTCGGGGGAGTGGGGGTGGGGGTCTTTCTTGGTTTTTTTGGAGCACGGCAAGAAAAACCTCCATGAAATGAGATAGTTCAGTCCAACACAGTTAATCCATGGCCATAAACCTAGAATTTCTACAATTTTATTGTCTGCCATCTCCAAGTCGTCTCTGCATGTTTGTAACCTTCTCTCTCCTTTCTCTTCCAGTATGCTACCACCACTGCTGGACTCCGATGAGGTAAGCCTGCCATTTTGCATCTTTTGTCCCAAAGCCCAAATATATGTAGTTATTTGTTCAATTTCTGTAGCCCTTCCATCTCAGTCAATGACTCTGGTTCACTAGCACAGGGGTCTCCAAACTTGGCAACTTTAAGACTTGTGGACTTCAACTCCCAGAGTTCTTTGCTGGCTGAGGAACTCTGGGAGTTGAAGTCCACAAGTCTTAAAGTGGCCAAGGTTGGAGAGCCCAACATTAGCATGCCAGCTGGGGAATTCTGGGAGTTGAAGTCCACCCATTTTAAAGCAACCACATTTGAGAAACACTGTTTTAAAGTGTTCAGAGAGCCTTTAAGGGAGGCGATCGAAAGGAAGGGCTCGGAAGATCCCTTGTGATCAAGCTGAAAATCAGGAAAGACCCGTCCGGCTGAAAATCATTAAAAAAACTAATTAGTTCTCTTTTTCTCTTTCTTTCCACCTTAGGAAATAATGACCACAAAGTTTGAAATGTCCAAGATGGAATAAAATTCAACCGCTCTCACTGACGGGTTTTGTACAAAGGATGCGTCGGGGAAGCACGTTCCCATTTCTTCCTCTTTTTTTTTTCTTTCTTTTTCCAACTGGTGGTGTTTTTTTTTAAATATATGTATATGGTTTTTATCCATATATGTATATATACATGAGCGTGCACACATACAAAAAAAAAACCCACACCGATACATATATATATATATATATTTGTAAATGGTTATAAAAGGATTATTTTATTACTTTCTGCATTTCTAATCCTGGAGTTTTGGCCGGACAAGGACTCCTGACCCACCTCCTGCTGGAGTGGAGGATGGAGACAAGCAGAATTCCCCCCCCCTCCCAGCCTGGTTTTAGAAACAAGATTTTTTTTTCTGCAGTCGGGTGAACATCTGGTGTTTGTTCCTGGCAGCCTCCAGAGCTGCCCATAGGCAGGTTCCTCGTGTGAGGATAGGGCCGGGTCCGAGTGCGAATCCAGAGCAGAAGAGAGCCTTGTCCAACTGCTGAGTGACAACTCAGGGCTCTCTGCAACAGACTCGGACTCTGGCCAGGAACGAACCGTGGTCTGCGTCCATATTTGCCTGCATATGATGGTAGGAAGGAAAGAGGGAGGGAGGGTTTTGCCTTGGGGGAGATGGATAATATGCCCCTTGTCCGTTCTGGGGTTGTCCAGTTTTGCAAGGGAGAAACGGGCCTGGGCCGTCCTGCATTTGCAGATGAGTGGCACAGGTCAGCAAGAAAGACCCTAAGAACCCCTGGATTATACAGATGTGAGGGTGTGTTTGGGCCAAGGTAACATCTGACTCCAGATTTGGCAGCGTTGAGCCCCGGAAATGTTCTTGAACGGGGACCAAAACAGGTTTAGTGCCAGAGCTACCACCGTATTAAAAGTTCCCGCGTGGATGGTTGGCACTCAGTATTCACTGGCCGGATTGCGACTCCTTTGCTGTGGCTGTGTTGGCCCTCAACATGGTACGGTTGCCCTGCGGGGGCCTTGAGACCTGCTTGATTAACTCGCGTGGCACAGCAGGAACCGTCTGTTTCATCCTTGCTTTTTGGGGTAATGCGTGATGGAACGGGTCCATTTTTCTTTTCATATCTCATCCAAAGCATCTTCTAAATTCCCCGCTTCCGTCCCTTCCTGCCTCCCGAGAGATTTGGGGCCCAAAGAGACAAAGGTGCCTGGTCTTCTTCGCCCTTCCTTCCAAAATCGCCTTCCGATTTCTTCCCCTCTCCAATTTCTGAATTTCTCTGCACTGCGGCGACCCTATGGGGAAGCATCCGATCACTTGTTTTGTTTTTTTCCATTGGAGATCCAATCTGAATAACGGGTGGGCTGGTGAAGGAGGGGAAGATTACTTATTAATTTATTTTGAAATTGTGAATATGTCTTTGGAGAGAGGAAGCCATGAGTGTTTAATGCAGTAATATTTTTAAAATAAACCACTATCCCACTAATCCGTGTTCGCGTCTTTATTTCTTTCAGCTTCTGCTGAGATGTCTTAGCTGGGAATTCATGAAGCACGGAGCCATTTAATGCAGGGCTGGGGAGCTCTGGCCCTTTAAGACCTGGGGACTTCAACTCAGCATGAGTTCAGCTCAGGAATTCTGGGAGTTGAAGTCCACAGGTCTTAAAAGGGGCCAGAGCTCCCCAGCCCTGCATTAAATGAAGCGTTAGGCTAAATTTTTATCATGCATTTTGCTAAAAAGTCATGTGAACCAGAATATGAGAAGCTGGAGAATGCGATTCCTTGGATGGGTAGTAGATAAATACATTACTGTCAATACTCCTGATTCTTTTTTCTATCCTCTTTGCTGCCACATATTTTGGACAAATAAAGGCACTGTAGTCAGTTTCCATAATTAATTGTTTCTCAAACTTCACAACTTTTAAGGTGTGTAACTCACAGAATTCCCCAGTCATTATGCTAATGAGCTTTAAAGATATCTGGACTTCATCTCCCAGAATTCCCCAGTCAGCATGCTCTTGAACTGGAAAAATGGGTGGACTATAATTCCCAGAATTCCCCAGCCAGCATGCTAATGAACTTTAAAGATGTCTGGATTTACCTCTCAGAATTCCCCAGTCATGCAATTCAGCTTGAAAAGAGGTGGACTTCAGTTCCCAGGATTCTGGGAGTTGAAGTCCACTCATCTAAAAGGTGCTGTGGTTGACAAACTCCATCCTTTTATCTTTAGGACCTCTCAGGTACTCAGAGCTTTCTGGTAGGGGATCTTGTTTTGAGGATCAAGTTTGACATTGGTGTCATCTCCTGGATCACATCTACCTGCCACAACCAACCACTTTCTCTTTTTTTTAATTAGAAAATGGCAGATGCCAAAGGTACAAAACAACTCATGTACAAAAGTACCCATAATCCAAAGCTGGAAGTTACTCAAGATTTGGTACCCCCACCCAAAATGGATCTCTTGAGAAATCTGCTCTGTGTCCAGCAGATCTTGCTGGAGCTTCAAGATAAGCTTCTTTCTCCAAAGGTCAGTAGATGCCACCTGAGCAGTCACGGCCACAGGTTGATGTCCTACCTCTTTGCATGGATGGATGATCCTACTTTGAGGAAAGTCAGCCCCATCTTTACACTGGGACTACTCCAAGGTGGTTCAACAGACCTAAATCCAAGCTATCTTCCCGTAGTTGTAGGGATCTTCTGGATCTTCTGATCTGGAGCCCATCTCTGAGCAAATGTAGACACAAGGAACGCAACTTCTTGAAGTCCAGAAGAAGCCGGTCCAACTCCTAGGAGCCCATTTTTTCCTAGAGGACTCTTGACCTTGGTTGATTGCAACGTCCCCGTCCTCCAACCTCCTCTACGTGGGGGGCGGACCCTCATATTTTAGCATGAGGTGGAAGGATTTGGCAAAGCCGTTGGCCTGGAGGCAGGGGGGCTGGGAGAGGGGCAGGAAAGAGGACTGGCACAGCAGCCACACCAGCACCGCCAACATCGTGGTCAAGAGTAGCCAGAGGACGGAGGCGCTGCAGAGCTTCTGGGGCTGGGCACAGATCCCGGTGGGCAGCTGCAGGTCACATCTGGAGAGAGAACAGGGGGAGACGGTTTCAAGCTTAGATTTCAGATGGGCCACGAAGTACAGATATCCTCAACTTACAATCATTCGTTTAGTGGCCGTTCCAAGTTACAACGGCACTGAAAAGAGTGACTTTTGATGGTTTTCTCACGACCGTTGCAGCATCCCCAGGAGCATCACATGATCAAAATTTGGACGCTTGGCAACTGGCTCATAGTTATGACGGTCGCAGGGTCCTGGGGTCACGGGATCCCCTTTTAAGACCTTCTGATGAGCAAAATCAATGGGGAAGCCAGATTCCCTTAACTGTGTCACCAGGGGTGAAATGTAAAATGTGTTACTACCGTTTCTGTGGGCGTGGCTTGATGGGGAGGGGTAATATGACTGAGTGGGCGTGGCCAACTTTTTTTTTTTTTTTTTTTTTTTTTTACTTTTAAAACTTTTTTTACTTTTACTCTTCTGGCTGAAGAGGTTGTAGAAAAAATGCTTTTAAAAATTAAAAAAAAGCCTCTGATGATCGCGCGGCTCAGCTGGGCATTGCGGGGGGGAGCGCAGGGATTTTTGCTACCGGTTCTCCGAACCACCTGCCGCCATCGCTACCGGATCGGGCGATCCGGTCCAAATCGGGAGCATTTCACCCCTGTGTGTTACTAACTTAACAACTGCAGGCGATTCACTCAACAACCTGTGGCAAGAAAGATCATAAAATGGGACAAAACTCACTTAACAACTGAGTCTCGACTTAGCAACAGAAATTTTGGGCTCAATGATGGTCAAAAGTCAAGGGTTACCTATAATCCAATCCCAACAGAATCCAGCTATTGATACACTTCAGCAACCAGAATGCAGGGACAGACCTCCCAGTTGCATTCAGACAACATGCAGCGCCTGGTTGCTAAACTAACCCATTTTTTTCCCCCAGTTTGTGCATCACAGCGGCCGAAACAGGCCGAGTCCATAGACAATTCTTCTCAAAAACGTCTAAAAAGCCACTTACTCTTTCTCAATGGTAACCATAATTTCTGCTGACTTGGCATTTAGCGTCTTGGAGATCTAGGAAAAGATTCACAAGAGGGAAAGAAAATCAAACTTTTTTTTTTAAACAGGTTTTAAAAGCAGGATTTGCTTTTAAATTTTCCTTTCAAAACACGGAGGGTTTTTTTTGCAGCAGAGCAAATGCAGAGCAAAGGTTGAAAGCACAAGAGAGCCGATTTGGCCTGGTGGTTAAGGCACCAGGCTAGAAAGTGGGAGATGGTGAGTTCAAGTCCCACCTGAGGCCTGAAAACCAGAGGGGTAACTGTGTCCCAATCACCAGATGACAGGGAGTTCTAGTTCCTCCTCAGGCATGAAAACTGGCCGGGTGACTTTGGGCCAATCACTGGGAGGCAGTGAGTTCTAGTCTTGCCCTTGGGATGAAAGCCAACTGAGTTGAAGTCTCTCTCTCTCAGCCCAACCCACCTCACAGGATTGTTGTTATGGGGAAAGGAGGAGGAAGAAGAGGTGCTGGATATGTTCACTGCCTGTAATTATTTGTAAAAATAATAAAGACGGGATACAAACAAATACGTAATAAAAAATGTGACAGTACAACAGTTTGGGCTGCTGAATTTTGAGGCATTCATCTCCTTTGTGGGAGCTGACTATGAGAGAAGAGAAGGCACTTTTGGCATGCTCAGGAGATCTTTGCCAATTGCTTCTGTGATCTCCCAGCCAGATCTTGCCCACATTCACTTTTGTTTCATTTTTGAATTGTCGCTGACATCGTGGATCCCAGGCCATAACCGTGGGGTGGCCTTACCCGTTGCCCCTTCCCCGACTGGCTGGTGAGGAGGTTCTGTTTGCCTTTTTTCCTGGACCATCGCTGGACCTTCCTCCCCCTTGTCTGAATTTGCAGAGGCAGCTGCAGCTCCTTGGCCGGTGGGAGCACATCCCCATGGGTTATGGAGTCCTGAAAAATGGAAGAAGAGAAGCAGCGTAGCATAAGTGAAAGTGTTGGAAGATCAGAGTTTCCACTTGGCCCTCACCTTTCCTTCTCACCTGGAAAAAGACCCACCATAAAACCTTGTAAAAAATCAGCGGGAACCACCCCAACTGTTTCAGACGTATAAGAGGGGGTGATGGAATAACAGGTCTTGTTTTGGTCTCCGCTACTCCTGTCCTCCCTGGTGGGTTTTCCACTGGATTCCCACAGCTTCTCCGCAGGGACCCTTGTCAGAAAAAATTATGTCCCCCGCCAACTTTCCAATAGTCCCCAGCGCCTGCCAGGATCTCTCCAAGCTTCAGAGCTGAGCTTTTGCAGTGACAAAACACCCTGCGTGCAAAATCTCTCAGCTCTCAAACCGACCCTGGTGAGGATTTCATCTGTTTTGCATTATGATAGATTGATTTAATTCCTGTAGACCAATTTTAGCCCATAAATAATGCACTGTGTTTATTTATTCTTTTAAAGTTTATATATAAGGTAGTCCTTGACTCATGGCCACAATTGAGCCCCAAATTTCAGTTGCTAAGCGACTGAACCTTGCAAGTTCTGACTCTGCTTCACCTGATGAATAGCGTACCTCTTTGATCTCCGGAGGGATTCCCATTTGGTTCTGGCAGTTCTGGTCCAGCCAGGTCTCAATGCGTTTGGGATCAAACCCTGTGGCTTCAAGGGGTGGGCAGCAGACCCCTGTCCTGGGCAGCTGAGCAGCTCCTGGCTCCTGGGAGGTGGGACGTCCTACCCAAAAGAACAACAAAGTGGAAAGGGGCCCCAAAATGAAATTTTTGACCTGCAAGCCAAAGAAACTTCAGCAACTATCAGAAAAATAAACTTGCTTAAGCTTTTTAAGCAATTTCCAGCTCCAGATACAGCCGGATCACACTGTTGGCTGTGGAGGATGGACGCTGTGATCCCAGCGGAACCGGAAGGTGCCCCGTTGGCTCTAAATCAAAGTCATTTTATAGGGCAGATAGGCTGCATAAAAAAATTAATAAATATCTATAAATAAATAAACCAGCAGCTTTCAGAGGCACTTCAGCAAAAAATGTAGGCTAGGAAACAGCACAGGGTGTCCTCATTTAGCGACTGCCACTGTTCAGAGTGATGGTCGTCACTTTGCAACTGATCCTTGGAGGAGCTTGTATGAGCTTTGCAAGTCTGTAAAGCGAAGGAAGTTTTGAAGGCAGATCTTTCAGCACTGTCCTGTTTCCTTTGGCGACTGCTTTGCTTAACGACTGAGTGGCTGGTTCCTATTGTGGTCACTAAAGGAGGACTCGCTGTACATAATTTGGGGAGTGGATCAACAGCTAACAACATGCCGACTTTTGCAAGAACACAGAACCGGGGACTTAAATGTGTGACCCGGCTACTTTTTTAAAAAAAGTACCTTTTAAAAGGAAGATCCTGAACTCACCCAAAACATCTGTTTCCATCAGATGAGCCCCAGGCTCCCCCTCCTCTGGGAAACTGCTCTGCACCTGCACGATCGGCAGAGAATGGAGAACACATGCCAAGCACACGCTTAGAACGGGGCACCTGGATCTCCTCCCCCCCCCCACAACCCACAAAAGATCTTCCCAACTGGACAGTTTGTTTGCAGGAGTCCTCGACGTACGACTGCAACGGAGCCCAACATTTCTGTGGCTAAGCAAGACGGTTATTCAATGAGTTTTCACCCATTTTACAACCTTGCTTGCCACAATGGTTAAGTGAATCACTGCTCTGGAATGATTAATTGATTGACTGATTGATTAGAGTTGCGTTGCAATTGCAGGAAAGGGCCCTTGCTAGGAATGATGCTGTAAGCTGCCCGGAGGATGTGAGTTGGGTAGCTTTATAAATTTATTTCCCAAATAAATAATAAAGGCAGGTGGTCCTCGACTTACGACCACAATTTCTGTTGCTGAGTGAGACATTTGTTAAGTGAGTTTTGTCCCACTTTACGACCTTTCCTGCCACTGTTGTTAAGTGAATCGCTGTGGCTGTTAAGTTAGTATCCCGGTTGTTAAGTGAATCTGGCTTCCCCATTGACATTGTTTGGCAGAAGGTCACAAAAGGGGACACTGCAACCGTCATAAATAGGAGTCAGTTGTCAAGTGCCCCGATGTGGATCCCGTGTCCCTGGGGACGTTGCAACGGCCATAACTGTGAAAAATGATCCTAAGTCACTTTTTTCAGTGCCGTTGTAACTTTGAACGGTCACTAACTGAGCTCCTGTAAGTCGAGGACTACCTGTAAAAAGACTATTAGTCAAAGGAAGCCTCTCCTATCAGTGGCAGTCTACCTGTCTTTTTGAAAGACAAGTCCTGGCCAACCTAGAGCATTTCTTCCGCAAAGCAACATCTGGTCACCCTGGTTCGTTTCCAGCACCAGCCCAGGACTCGCCCCCCCCCACTTCCCCCCAATTCCTCCTTTTCCTCTGATACCCACCGAAAAGTCTTCCGTTCTGCCCCAGCTCCAGCGCCAAGAACGGCTCCTTCGCCGAAGATGGTCCCCTCGGCCAAAGCCTACGAGACAAAAAAAATATATATCTTTTTGCCCCCTGAATTTATGGGGAGGGGGCATAATCTAAGACCTTGGGGAGGGGGCTGCAGGGGTCTCTGCAATGAAAACACAGAAATGGGTGCTTGATAGACGGGGAGAAATCATCCCATCTTATTCTCTCTATTCCATATCAAAGGAAAAGTACAGAGAGAGAGAGACTGCCACGGAGCCCAAAGTTTATGTCGCTAAGCAAGACCGTTGTTAAGTGGATTTTGCCCCGTTTTACAACCTTCCTTGCCACCGTTGTTAAGTGAATCACTGCCGTTGTTAAGTTAGTACAGGTAGTCCTTGACCGGTAACAGCTTTAGTGACCGTCCGATGCTACAATAGCATCGGACAGGGGTGGGGTGGGTGGGGCAAAAGCCCTACTAAGCAGGTATATACAAAAGTATGAAGGCTATTGCTTAATGCATTGTAAGCTGCTCTGAGTCTCCGGAGAAGGGCGGCATATAAATCGAACCAATAAATAAATAAATAAATAAATAAATAAATAAATAAATAAATAAATAAATAAACTGTGGGAAGAACGGTCGTGAAATGGGGCCAAACTCACTTAACAACAGAAATCTGGGGGTCATTGGTGGTTGTAAGTGGAAGACTATCGGTAAGATGGTCGTTAAGTGAATCTGGCTTCCCCATTGGCTTTGCTTGTCAGAAGGTCGCAAAAACTGATCACCGGGACATGGCAACCGTCATAAGTCCATGCCAGTTGCCAAGCCTCTGAATCCTGATCATGTGACCCCAGGGATGTTGCAACGGTCATAAGTGTGAAAAACGGTCATGGGACACTTTTTTTTAGTGCCGTTGTAACTTTGAGCTGGTTGTAATCATGGCCTCTCTGCATTGAACAGGTATACCAGGTTCTCCCAGCCCCCACCTACCCACAACGGCACTGTAATACGATGAATCTTCATCCTGCGAGGTGGACCCCCCCACGTCCACCGAGGGGTCCCACTCCAGATCTGCAGCCGAGGACTCCCCGACGAGAACTCTGCAACACCGGGCTGGTTTCGGGGTGGAGTGGCCCCAAAGAGCCTCGGGAGTCAAGGCAGCGGGTTCAGGGTCCCCCGTGCGAAACGCCAGCGATTCCTCCGTGAAGCAGTCTGACTCCACGTCGCTGTCGCGGTCCGACTCCCACTGGTCCTCGAAGACCTGGAGACAGGATGGACATACGCAGACAATGGCCTCGGCCTCCGTGGGACAAAGCCACCTGGGCACCTGGCAATGCTCCCCAGTTAAACTCCCTTGTGGAGACCCAGGACTGGATGCAAGATTCCAAGGATGGTCTTACCAACGCAAGAAGGAGAAGAAGAAGGAAGAGAAGGAAGAAGAAAGGTGGAGGAGGAGGAGGAGGAGGAGGAAGAAGAAGGAGGAGGAGGAGGAGGAGGAGGAGGAGGAGGAGGAGGAGGAGGAGGAGGAGGAGGAAGGAGAAGGAGGAGGAGGAAGAGGAGGAGGAAGAAGAAGAAGAAGAAGAAGAAGAAGGAGGAGGAGGAGGAAGAAGAAGAAGAAGGAGGAGGAGGAAGAAGGAGGAGGAGGAGGAGAGGAGGAGGAGGAGGAGGAGGAAGAGGAGAAGAGGAGGAGGAGGAAGAGGAGGAGAAGGAGAAGGAGAAGAAGGAGAAGAAGAAGGAGGAGGAGGAAGAAGAAGAAGGAAGAGAAGGAAGAAGAAAGGAGGAGGAGGAGGAGGAGGAGGAGGAGGAGGAGGAGGAGGAGGAGGAGGAGGAGGAGGAGGAAGAAGAGGAAGACTTCACATGAGATGCTTGACATACCAGCCTCATGCTGACCAGGCGCCGCTGAAACTGGAACACTCTGGACAAGACCGCTTGGTGGAACCCAATCAGCTCCTTCAGGTCTTCCTCCAAGATCTCAGCATCCTCCGGCTGGCTCTTCTGGATCAAATTCTCAGCGCAGACCACGAGATGATCCACGTGTTCCGTGTTGGTCTGGACGTCTTGCTGGAACGCCTGGACATCAAGGAGACGACCCGGATCAATTTTCTGCATGGACATCTTCACCTCATGCACCCCTCTGCTGGGCCCAAACCCCACCCTGAATTTGGGAGTCAGCAAATGGGAGAAGCCACTTTACCCTTTGTTCAATGCCAAGTTCCTAGTCCTCATGATTGTTGGTGCCGGGGTGCAGCTTCCTTTAGTCTAAAATCAGTGTTTCTCAACCTTGAAGATGGGTGGACTTTCAATTCTGAGATTCTGGAAAGCTGACTGGGCAATTCTGGGAGTTGAAAGTCCACTCGTCTTCAAGGGGCCAAGGTTGAGGAGCACTGCTCTAGAGTAGAAGCTACTAAACGCAGGGAACTCCTGTGATTTTTGGCTGAGGAATTCTGGGAGCTGAAGTTCACATCTCTTAAAGTTGCTGAGATGGAGTCTACAGTCCTTTCCTGGATGCTGACAAAATAACTGAGAAACATCTCAGGGTATTTTGCCTCCAGAGCTGGAAAATCCTCCGAAGGAAGCCAAATCCCAAGTGAGGATTCCAGTCCAGAGCTTAGAAAAATTGAATGAACCTTTAGGAAAAAAACCAGGAACCAGGAAAGGTGAAGCAGTGAAGCACCTGATTACCTTTCCGATGGACCCAGGATCCATTTTACCTGCAGTTGTATCATTTTCTCCAGCGGCGTCCCTCCGGAGAAGTGCTCGACGTCTGTCAGCCGCAGGTCCAGTTCCATCAGTCGCACCTGGATGGTTTCCTTCTTCAGTCCAAACTTCTCCCATTGATTGACAAAATGCTGAGGGAGAATCCAGAGCCGATGAAAACACGCTGCTCCTCATCCTCCCAGCCAAGAGGGACTTCAAGGAAGAGAAGCTCTGTAGCTCAGGGTTGAACTGTGGGGCCCTGGGTGCTCTCTGAGCTTGACTGCTTCCTTGCAGACGTTCCATGACCCAACTAGGGAACATCATCAGTGCTAGACGGGAGGAGGAGGAGGAGGAGGAGAAAGAAGATGGGGGGGGGGTCTTTGGTGCTCTCTGAGCTTGACTGCTTTCTTGCAGATGTTCCATGACCCAACTAAGTAACATCATCAGTGATAGACGGGAGGAGGAGGAGGAGCAGGAGGAGGAGGAGGAGGAGGAGGAGGAGGAGGAGGAGGAAGACGACCGGGGGTGGTCTTTGGTGCTCTCTGAGCTTGACTGCTTTCTTGCAGACGTTCCATGACCCAACTAGGGAACATCATCAGTGCTAGACGGGAGGAGGAGGAGGAGGAGAAGAACTGTGAGGTCCTTGATGCTCTCTGAGCTTGGCCATATTCTTGCAGACATTTCATTACCTGACTAGGTTACATCATCAGTGGTAGAAAGGAGAGGAGTCTGTGGAGAGGAGGAGGAGAAGGACTGTGGGGTCCCTGGCGTCTAAGAGGACATCAGGGTTGTTTCTTGCAAAGATTTCATTATCCAACTAGGTAACATCATCAGCGCTAGAAGGAAATGTATATAAGCAGAGAGCAACCCCCATTCTCTTCTAGCACTGATGATGTTCCCCACTTGGGTCATGAAACACCTGCTAAAAAACCGCCAAGTTCACAGAGCACCAAGCACCCCCCAGAGGTCTAAGAGACGTCTAAGGTTTGGTGGGCAGTACCGTCACTAAGGGGTCATGTCCAAACATGACCCCCACTCCAGAGCTGGCCGAGACCAACCCACGGCACCAAGGAGACCCTCCTTCTCTTCCGAATCAAGGCTCCACCCAGCTCACCTGAAGTCTCCTGGAAACAGCAGCCGCTCGAGTCCGCAATTCCTCCCAGCGCCAGTTGACCTCCTGCACGGAGCACTTCAGGCGTGGACTGATGTTCCCCATCCACACCAGCTGGCGGTACTGCCTGTTCAAGGACTCCAAAGACCATACCTTCCCTGAGATGTCCTTCTGCAATGCCTGGGCGGGGAATCCCAGAAGAGTTCAGATCAGCAGCATGGAAGAGTTTGCCCAAACATGGTTGGCTGGACCCCGGGAATTTAATTCCAACTTTCTAGTTCATATCACTTCTGCATCGCTCATCCACCAACCTGCCAGCTTTGCCACAGAAGATCTGTGGACTTCAATTCTGGGAGTTGAAGTCCACAAGTCTTAAAAGTTCCCAGATTGGACCCTTCATGGTACAGGATCTCCTGCCTGAGTAGGGGGTTGGACTAGAAGACCTCCAAGGTCCCTTCCGACCTTCTTCTCCTATTTCTACCTCTGGGGCCCTCCGTTTGCAGCCTCTTTCTTGCATTTTGATTCCGATTTCACGCCTCGCCAAACACATTCAGAGCAGGGAACACAAAGCTGCCTCTGTGTCTCTCCACAAAGGTGTACCCAGGCCTCTCAATGCCACGTTTGTTTGCTGTGACTTTTGGCTCCTGGTGATTTTTGGCCATCAAAAGAGCTGCGTTTATCTCGGGGATCTCTGCAGATCTGGAGAGCTACCCAACCCTTCCTCGCCTGGGAGAAAGGGGAGCCCGTAAATTTCCCAGGATGGCTTTCTTTGATTTATTCTAATTATTGATTCCATTGATACACACGGACACACATCCCTTTCTCTCGCTCCCTTTCTCTCCCCTTCGTTTCCTATTTCTGCTCAGTTTTTTTCTTTGTACTTTATACCATAAAACGAATTTTTAAAAAAATTGAGATAAATTTATACTGCCGCCCCCCCCTCAAATGAATGACTCTGTGTGGCTAACAACAAATGTTAAAATACTACGAGTAACAATGTAATTACAGGTAGTCCTCCACTTACAATAGCTCACTTAGTGACCATTCAAAGTTACAACTGCAGTGACCAAAGCAAATGACTATTTTTCACAGTTAACCCCCTTCCAGCACTGAGGATGCAGCAACCCTAACCCTATGCCTGACTAGGTGGCTCAGTGGCTAAGACACTGAGCTTGTCGATCAGAAAGGTCGGCAGTTCGGCAGTTCGAATCCCTAGTACAGGTCTCCTGTGTGAGCACGGGGTTGGACTAGATGACCTCCAAGGTCCCTTCCACCTCTGTTACTGGGTAACATAGTCCCATATTGACCCATAGTCACAGGGTCAAATTTCAGACACTTGGCAAGTGATTCATATTTACGACGGTCGCAGTGTCCGAGGGTCATGTGACCCCCTTTTGCGACCTTCTGGCAAGCAAAGTCAATGGGGAAGCCAGATTCACTTAACAACGGGGCTGCTAACTTATCAAGTGCAATGATTCACTTAACAACTGTGGCCAGAATGGTCGTAAAAGGGGGCAAAACTCACTTAACCAATGTCTTCCTTAACCACATAAATTTTGGCTCAATTGTAGCCTTTAAGTCGAGGACTTCCTGCAATTATTTTTTCAAAAAATATGTTTATTTTTTTTTAAATATGTGATTTAAAAATATACATTTAGTTTTTAAAAGGTTTTAAAAACGTGTTTAATTTAAAAAAAGGGTTTTACTCTATTTTAAATTTTAAAAAGATACTACTTAACACTTAACTTTAAAAATCGTTTTAGAAATACATTTTCTTTTTAAAAGTATTTTTTTTTAAAAAAAGACGTACTTTTGATTTTGATAAACAGAAAGACTGAAAGAGCCAAAACAAATGACCCCCATAAAACAAGCAGCCAGGGTATTTGTTATCTTGGCAACAAGTCAGCTTGGGAGGAGATGGGCAGCAAAAAAATTTCATAAACAGTGTAAAATCCAGAAGAAGTGGAATTCTGCTTACCCGGAACCTTTGCAGCTCTTTTTTGGAGCCGGCGTAGGAGACCTGGGAGGACCTGGGAGAGGCGGCCACCGTCTCAGCCGCCTGGAGCCAGTCCTGGAAGCGGAAGACGCCGTCCTGGAGGCTCTTCTGCAGGGTCCAGGCCTCCTCCTCCCTGAGGGCAGGGCAGGGCAGGGCATGAAAGGCCGAGATGGGTACCCCCACCCACCCACCCACCCACCCAGCCCCCGTTCTTTCCTTCCTTCTGAATGGAAAAGGACGGAGTGTTTCCTGATGGGGAAAGCAGAGGCAGGCGGGTCACGAACACCAGCCCAGCAAGAGGGGTGGCTCTTAAAAGGTGCCCTTCCCCACACAAGGAGATGGATCAGAAAAGGAAAAGAGGTATCTATCTATCTATCTCATCTAAGTACCATCCATCCATCCACTCAACTATCCATCCATCCATCCATCCATCCATCCATCTATCTATATTTGTTATTATCTAGCTATCATCTATTTATCTCTTTCTCTCTCTCTCTATTCACTCTATCTGTCGGTCGGTCGGTCGGTCTGTCTGTCTGTCTATATTTGTTATTATCGAGCTATCATCTATTTATCTCTTTCTCTCTCTCTCTATTCACTCTATCTATCTACCCACCCACCCATCCATCCATCCATCCATCCATCCATCCATCCATCCATCCATCCATCCATCTATCTATCTATCTATCTATCTATCTATCTATCTATCTATCTATCTATCTATCTATCTATCTTTGTTATTATCTAGCTATCACCTAGCTATCATCTATTGATCTCTCCTTATGTACAATTAAAGCATATACACCAAAGACAAATTTCTTGTATGTCCAATCACACTTGGCCAGTAAAGAATTCAATTCAATTCAATTCAATTCAGTTCAGTTCAGTTCTGTTCTGTTCTGTTCTGTTCTATTCTATTCTATTGTCTATCCACTCTTATCTATATCTATCTATCTATCTATCTATCTATCTATCTATCTATCTATCTATCTAACATCATCTATCTGACATCATCTATTTATCATCTATTATCTATCTATCTACCATCCACCCATCCATCTCTCTCTCTCTCTCTTCTGCATACTCCTCTCAAGGTATTTCATCCATGGTCTGCCAGCTCAGTATGAAACTCGGCTGATGGATGTGCAGGCATAAACCTAGAAATCCTTGCCACTCTTTCTAGCACAATTAATTTCATGCACTGCATTTATTATAGCCATGCACTCCAACAATTCTGGATGGTTTACATAATCCAATCCAAGATAAAATAATTAAAAACATAAATAAAACCAGGCAGCCTGGACTGAAAGCAGGTAATAAAACACTGTGTGGCAGCCCTTCTCATCCAAAAAAAGTATATTAAGCCCAGGCTTGGCACCAAAGCCAGGCTTTAGGAGTGTTTCAGAACCTCAAACACCAAAGCACATTCCTTTCTATGATTGTTGCACATTCTGCACCTGCTTACTCTCTTACAATCCCTTTCTCTCCAATAAATATAAACACAAACATTAATTCCCTTCTTGCTAATTATCCCAGCATTCCCAAGGGCAGAGGAATGAAGAAATGGAAAGCACCACTGCAGTCATGTGATTTTTCCATTTAGTGACCACTTCACTTAACAACTGTCGGTCCCAATTGTGGTTGCTAAACGAGGACTCCTTGTTCTCCTAAGAAGCTCATTCCCCTCACCTGATCCGTTTCTCTACAGTCACCATGCAAAGGTTGCAAGCAGCATTTAGTGGCATCATCGGCTCCCCAGACCACCTGCGGCATCTCTGCTTATCCGGGAAAAGGTCAAAATTCACAGCTCCTCCCTGCATCCCAAATGTTGGTTTCAGCCTTGTGGCTCCGTGGTAGAAGATGCCCCAAAACTCCCCTTGAGATGTCCGAGGGCTGGAGAAAACCCCAAATGCCTCCGGTTTGTTCCAGTGGCTTGGAAGAAGGTAAAATCCTCTCGCCAGCCTTATCTGGAGAATCCCATTCAGACTTCTAGAAAACAAAAGGAAAGAAAATGTGAAAAGAAAGAAAGAAAGAAAGAAAGAAAGAAAGAAAGAAAGAAAGAAAGAAAGAAAGAAAGAAAGAAGCCAGCGTCAGAAGAGCTCTTAAGAGCGAAGCAGGCTTTTTCAGGCAGACTTTGACAATATATATCGATTTTTAGCATTTTGCCCTCCAAATGAATCACGCACCAACTTTGCTAAAGTTTCGATCCATGCTAAAGAGGTGATTATTCCCTTTGCAATTAGAGATCCCGGAATACCTGTTTTTATTGCCTGTGATCTGCTTTATGGCATGCAAATCTACTTTTAATGTTGCACAGCCTTGAAGGTGCATGGCGCTGAATGAATAAATAACACCAGTCACAACATGGGTGTGCACAGACTGCATTTATCTAACAAAGCACATGGGGCACGTGCGGAGTGTATTTATATAACTACAGCTCATCTGGCTCCAGGGGAGAACAGCCACTTCCCTCAAAAAGGTGTGTGCAAACATTCTTCTTTCTTTCTGACTTCTTCGCTTTATAATTTATATTCAGGGTTTGTTCCCTGTATGCATGCTTTTGTTTAAGCAGGAAAAATAGCCCTGCATTTTCGCAAACCCTTATTTTTTCCCCAAAAATTCCATCTCCCTCCCACTGCTGTTATTCTGAAAAAATAACAACAACAACAACAACAACAACCTGCCACATAACACCCCAGAATTAACAACTGTTAAGAAGGAAGACAAAAAAATCTGGGTAATGCTTGGAGACAACGGAAGAGAAGAGGAAGAACTGGAGAAGATCACAAATGGAAGTAGAATGACTGCAGCCCTTGGGTGCAATCCCAAAACATCTGGAGCGCCACTTGAACCTCATCGGCATTGACAAATTCACCATCAGTCAATTGCAAAAGGCAGCTTGACTTGGAACTGCTTCCATCCTGTCACAAGACCTGTAACACCATCAAACATCCACATCTGCCTATCCCAGGTCCATGGGAAGGACTCGATAGGTAGACAAACATGCCAAAGGCAATCTGAACATCTGGCTGACTGTGCAACCAACTGTATTCAGAGTCCTTCAATTCTGGGTAATAGACTTGAATTTTCTGGAGGGGTAAAATTCTTCAATGCACTCTGGAAAACTGTATCTGGATTTTGCAGTTTTGTAAACCTTGGTTGTTCGGCCAGCCCCGAGCTCTGTGGACTATAATTGCACAGATTGCTGGTTTATGAAGTTTCATACTCCATGCAATTTGCAAAACATCTGGATGGAATGTCTATGGAGACTCTCAATTGTCTAGGTTGTGGTTGTCCCAAAGGTGCTTTTCCCTCCCCTCCCCCCCCAAAAAAAAGACAAATGGACTTTTGGCTTTTTTCTTTGAAAATGTTTCCCTGCTGATCCAAGAAGCTTCTTCAGTTCAGGTTCTTTGAGGTCATCCAGACTTTCCGCCTGTTTTGTGCAGGTTTGAACAATCCCTGACCAATAGCTGTGGAGGCTTTGCTTGAAATTACCCAGGGAAAGGGAAAGGAGGGAGGGAGGAAGGGAAAGGAAGGAAAGAAAGAAAGGAAGGAAGGAAGGAAGGAGAAGCAAAGGAAGGAATATAGAGAGAATGGGTGAATTAATGGATGGATGGATGGATGGAAGAAGGGAGGAAGGAAGGAAGGAAATGAAAAGAAAGGAAGGGGGGAGGGAAGCCTTTCTCCCAATTTATCCAATTGCTTTTATAATTAGGAAATTCTCCTTAACTTTCCACTGGAATCATCCTTTCTCTAATGTCTATTACTCCATCCCTCAGCAGCCTCTGAGCATGTACAGAGTGCACCTTGCCTACCTACCCCTGAGCAACCTGCCCATCTCCTGCTGGGGCATTTTTTTCAAGTCCCTGAAAGTACCAGACGCCCCTGAATAACACAATCACCCTTGCTAAAAGTCCACCTTTCATTCAGTCCTGTCTTTTCCGAGGCCAGAGCCCTGCGACCCACCAGCCTTCAAAGAAAAATACTTATTTTTACTGATATATCATTTTTAGAAATCACCTGTCCCCTTCCCAGAGCACGCTTGTGTGTGTATGTGTGTGTGTGTGGGAGAGAGAGAGAGAATCCCAGTCCCTCTTAATGTGTCCATCAATCACCTGTCACTTCAACCTGCAGCCCCGCCTTGCACGGATCATCGAGACAAGGAGGTTGCATTTTCACGGTGCTCAATTTTCAGCCCTGCAGCTTTTGCAAACTCACTCCCACGATCAAAAGAACCCGTGTGAGAGAAAAGGGCTGGCACCGAGACTTTGCAACATCCCTGGCAGGTTGCTGCCTCCCCCCCCGCCCAAGGCTCAGAAGAGACCCCAACTTCAGGCAGCCCAGCAATCCCCCCCCCTCCCGAAAGGGAAACTCTGAATCTACCTGCCATCCAGAAGCCGGGATCCTCTCTCTGAGCTGCTGCATTTCCCCTGCCTGTCAATCATTAAACGGTTGACAAACAAGGACTGGGACAGAGAGCGCCATCCTCTTCCTCCTTGGCCAACGTGACGGAAAACAGGTGTGCAAATGCGCAGCGCAGGCTTGGCGGGGGAAACCTGAAAAAGCCCGCCTGGCCAGGTTTGCTCCTTCTGCTCTTCAAGCAAAGAGCGGTTCTCCACCTCACCTGCGCCAGGAAGGCGAGCAGGGAGGGTTGGCAGGTAACTCTATTCTCTCGGGGCGAAAGGACCTGGCCCAACCCATTTCCAGCTCTGGGTGGCAGCTGCTTCTCCAGCAGGGCACAGTGCCAAAGCCACATATGCCACCTGCCGTTTTCCAAGCCAGGGGCCTCGTCTTAGCCGCCCAGTGGGGCTGGACAGGTGAGTGCCCCACCCAGGGAAGGGACGTTCGTTGAACATAAGAGCATAGAACATAGGATACTAGGGCTGGAAGAGACCTTGGAGGTCTTCTAGTCCAACCCTCTGCTCAAGTAGGAGACTCTTACTCTACCACCTCAAACAAATGGTCATCCAGACGTTTCTTGAAGACCTCCAGTGATGGAGCATCCACAACTCCTGGAGATAAGCCGTTCCATTGGTTAATTGTTCGGTCAGGAAATTTCTCCTTAATTCCAGGTTGCTTCTCTCCTTGGTTAGTTTCCATCTGTTGCTTCTTGTCCTGCCTTGGACAATAACAGGAGTTGGAAGGGACCTTAGAGGTCTTCTAGTCCAACCCCCTGCTCAAGGCAGATCTTATATAATTCCGGACAAATGGCTGCACAATCTCTTCTTTAAAACCTCCAATGATGAAGCACCCAATACTTCTAGTGGCAAGTCATTCCACTGGTTAATTGTTCTGTCAGGAAATTTCTCCTTATTTCTAGGGTGGTTCTCTCTCTTTAATGAGTTTCCACCCACTGCTTCTTGTCCAGCCATCAGGTGCTCTGGAGCAGGGGTCTTCAACCTTGAAGCCTGGCAGACTTCAACTCCCAGAGTTCTTTTGCTGGCTGAGGAACTCTGGGAGTTGAAGTCCACAAGTCTTAAAGTTGCCAAGGTTGGAGACCCCTGCACTAGCATGCCAGCTGGGAAATTCTGGGAGTTGAAGTCCGCCAGGCTTAAAGTTGCCAAGGTTGGAGACCCCTGCTTTGGAGAACAAATCCATAATAAATAGATTGACCCTCTCTTCTCTGTAATAGCCCCTCAATTATTGGAAGACAATGAACATGTCACCCTTGGTCCTTCTCTTCGTTAGAGTAGATATACCTAATCCCTTTAGTCGTTCATCGTATGGTTTAGATTCCAGACCCTTTAACACGGACGTGTCCAAGCTTTGCAATTATTAAGACTTGTGGACTTCAAGTCCCAGAATCCCCCAGCCAGAGTTCTTCACTGCAAAACCCACATTCACATAGCAAATCTACTTGGCTTCCTTGGACAACCGTTTGTCCTGGGTGGAATAAGATCTCCTGGCTTGGGCAGAGGGTTGGACTAGAAGACCTCGGAGGCCCCTTCCAGCCCTAGGATTCTATGGTTCTAAAATTGAATCTGCAGGCTGAGGGACAATGGTCTCTCCATAGTTTGCAATTGACCCAGCCCTTTCTAAACCTCCTGGCTGGGGGATTCTGGGAGTTGTAGTCCACCTCTCTTAAAGTGGCTCAGGTTGAAAAAACTGTTAACCTGGAGCATATTTAGCTGCAAACACCACACTTCCCGAAATATGCTTTGTTTCTCCGCACCAAAAAGTCCCAACCACAGTTTAAGGAAGTACAATTCAGAAACCTGATAACCTAGAACGGTGTAAAAGTCAGGAAGACCTTCGGCCCCAAACAGCCACCAAAGCTGGGCTCCAGAGTCCAAAAAAGCAGACAAAATCATCGCAATTACACAAAACCAAACAAGGAAGCCGACGACGGACTAAAAGGTTTGCATTTTTTTTTGCATAAGCTTAAATCCGGGAGAGGAAAAATGTGACTTTCAGACGGGCAGGTGCAAATATGCTGCTCAAAAAAATAAAGGGAACACAAGCAGAAGACATCCGAGATCTGAATGAATGAAATAGCCTTATTGAATACTTTGTTCTTTACATACAGTAGTTTATACACTGCTCAAACAACTAAAGGGAACACAAAACTACTGAATGTAGCAAACAAAGTATTTAATAAGGCTATTTCATTCACTTAACAACCGTGTAACTAACTGCAATGGCTCACTTAACAACGGCAGCAAGAAAAATCATACAATGGAGCAAAACTCATTTAACAGCTGTCTTGCTTAGCAACATAAATTTTGGGCTCAATTCTGGTCATAAGTAGAGGACTACCTGCGTTTGAAGCACCCAAGAAGAGCATTAAAACGGGCCGAGTGTGTGATTGTGATTTTTCTTTCTCCAATTTATAGTCTAACCCAGTGTTTCTCAACCTTGGAAGCTTGAAGATGGATGGACTTCAACAGTGCTGGCTGGGGGATTCTGGGAGTTGAAGTCCACCCATCTTCAAGCTACCAAGGTTGAGAAACACTGGTCTAACCTAAAAAATGGCTAACCAAAAAATTAAAGTGCCTAAAAGGCTTGGTGGAAAGAATGATCCTCTCGGTGTTTCTGAACTACAGATCCCATTATCCTTTTCCACTAGTCATGTGGACGGATGGCTGACGGGGACATCACACAAATCAGGCGAGATGGACGCTGTAGAAATTTAATAAATAAAATAAACTTTGTCCTTCGCATGACAGAAAAGACGTTCGCAATTGGCCTCCAGGGCAGTTTGAGAAAATCTCTCTCTCTCTCTCTCTCTCTCTCTTCCTTTTTTTAAAAACAATTTTTTAAAGCCGCTTGCCCTCCTTCCTGACATAATGAACGTAATTTTCTGGGAACACCTGGAGAACAATCTTTGAAAACGTTTGAACAGCGGCCGGAGGGCAAAACCTTTGAAATCATTTCATCCTTGACCTAATTAGGAAATGCCAAATAAACTGCATACAATTCTTGGGAGTTTATTTGCATAGTTTTAGCATGCTGGGAAAAAAATAGCATTTTTTGGGCCAAGCATGCCAACGTCTGTTTGAAACTGCACTGTGTCCCATACACAGACACCCAATGTTGGTGATTTTGAGTGGGGGGGCTCGCAGCTCTTCCCTCTCACCGCCTCCTGGGGTGCCAGCCCTGCCATGAAAAATGCCAGTCACTTCCTCCGGCCAAGAATAATGGACGTTTTCAGCACTTTGGGGACGTGGCGGATGGTGAGAGACACCCGGGTCTGACGTGGCAACGTGTCCCCAATCCCGCAGCCACACAGACTGGCGTTAGCCACTTTCTGCGTCACGGTGTCGGTTGAGACAGGGCGGATGCCATGAAGGTAGCGCACATACATGTCTTCCTGCAAGACCAGGAGGCTGCGGGGCTTCAGAAGGAAGGAGAAAGCGTGGCGCTCCTCCTGGGTCTGCGGAGACGAATTCTGCA
The DNA here is from genome assembly GCF_059756535.1 of Pantherophis guttatus. Lineage (NCBI taxonomy): Eukaryota > Metazoa > Chordata > Lepidosauria > Squamata > Colubridae > Pantherophis > Pantherophis guttatus. Next base: position 1,338,643 of record NC_142072.1, read on the forward strand.
GAAGGAAAACGCTCACACGGTTGGAAAAAAGATCATTTACAACACCGGATGCCCAGACCCAGATTCTTCCTTTAACAAGGCCACATCAAATGAACACCAGCCAGGAAGTCTACCCATCTTCAAGTGAGGAGGTGAGAAAAACCCTGCTCTGGAGTAGGGGCTACTAGAGGAAGTCCTCAATGTATAACCATTTGTTTAGTGACCATTTCTTGTGTGTCCAATCTCGGACAATAAAGAATTCTGTTCTGCTCTATTCTATTCTATATTATTCTACCAGTTGTATTGTGTTTTCTATTGTATATTATATTGTATTGTATTGTATTGTATTGTATTGTATCGTATCGTATCGTATCGTATTCTACCCTACTGGTTGCATTGTGTTTTGTGCTTTCTATTGTGTTTTCTATTGTATTGTACTGGACTGGACTGGACTATACTGTACTCTAGTCTAATTCTATTCTATTCTATTCTATTCTATTCTATTCTATTCTATTCTATTCTATTCTATTCTATTCTATTCTATTCTATTCTATTCTATTCTATTCTATTCTATTCTACCGGTTGTATTCTGTGGTTTTATGTTTTGTATTGTATTCTGTTCTTCTATATTTTGTTCTACTCTATTCTGTTCTCTATTCTATTTTGCCTTCTCTTCTCAACAGCACTGAAAAAAGTGACTTATAACTAGTTATAAACACTTACGACCATTGCAACCTCCCCATGGTCACATGATCAAAATTCAGACACTTGACAACTGACTCATATTTATGACGTTCAGTGTCCCGAGGTCACGCGATCCCCTTTTGCGTCCTTCTGACAAGCCAAGTCAATGGGGAACAACGGTGTTCCTCTGCAGCGGTTCACTTAACAGCTATGGCATGAAAAGTCGTAAAATAAGGCAAAACTCACTTAACAACTGTCTCGCTTAGCAATGGAAATTTGGAACTCCATTGGGGTCGTAAATCGAGGATTAACTGTGAAGTTGGAGGATGGTTGTGATTTTGTGTTTTGACCTCACCTCTTGGCTTCCGGGAGACGCTTCTCCGGTGACGGGGTGGTAGAAGTCCAGGAGGGTGTGTGACCCCAGATTGATGGTGGTAACGGTGGGATAATATAGCGGTCCGTCTTCGTGCGGCTGCAAGCAAACCGAGAATTAGTAAAGGACCCCCACTCTGAGATAAAAAGAGGAGGGGGAGGGGAAATGGTTACCATGATGCCCTGGCCAGGTTGGTATTCGTTCACCAAGACATGGTTGGCTGGCCTTCCTCCAAAGACCCCGAGGGAAGACACGCGATCCACGTAACGCTGCAGCCAGGGGGGCAATTTCTCTGCCACCATCCCCTTCGGGTGGGGCAGCCCTCCTGCAGGGTGGGGGGGAGACACACACAGACAACGCTGAGCGCTAATTCTTGGCACCAACGGGACAGTGATTTTGATGGAAATAGAATAGACTGGACCAACTCCCCCCCTCCCCCCGCAAATGGTACATTCCAAAGAGAAAGGAACTCAATTGCCCAGAATTCCAAGGGAGCATGGGACCAAACTATGGGAATTCTGGATGTGGTAGTCCTAGCACACTGGTGGACCTCCTCCTCCTTTCAAACTCCCCTCCTTCTAGCACTGATGATGTTCCCTAGTTGGGTGATGAAATGTCTGCAAGAAAACTACCCAGCTCAGAGAGCACGAAGAACCCCACAGGCCTCCTCCTCCTCCTAAGCCCCATTCTCTTATAGCACTGAGGAGGTTCTCTAGTTGGGTCATGAAACGCAAGCAAAAAAATTACCAAGCTCGGAGAGCACCAAGGACCCCTCAATTCTCCCCTGAGATATGGAAATTTTCTTTTATTGCCACAATTTACCCCAGTTCTGCAGCCTCCTGCCAGACAGCTGTGTCCACTTGGGCTTGGGTGCATTATAAATCTGGAAATTGGAAAGAGAAAAGAGATTAATTTCTGGACTACTGGCTTGAGAAGCAAACCAGCGTACGTAGCCCCCGCCCAAAGCATCACTTGAAAGCTATCATCATTAGAAGGTTCTCCTTTGCGCCACTGGAAGGCCACAACATCTGCACGTACTTGCTGCCAAAGGTATTGCTCTTCTTCCTCATTGATGAAGTCAGGAATATAATAGGCTGCTGGTGGAGACTATCAACAGGAAAGAGATCAGGAATTAATTCTTAACCAATGAGATCCCTAACAGACCCTCCCTGCCTGGCCAGGGGGAGGGGTTGCTAAAACCAGGGTGATAAAATACAACCTAGGTTTGCACAGTGGTGAGCTACCCCCGGTTCGGGCCGGTTCGTAAGTACCAGTAGTAAAACTGGTGGGAGGCTCCGCCCACTGAACTGGATGTCATCATAGGTGATCCGCACATGCGCAGAAGAACATGCGTGGGCATGATGCGAACCAGTAATAAAGGCAAGTAGAACCCACCCCTGGGTTTGCACCTGTGCTGAGGTCTGACGTAGCATGAGGCACGAACCCTGGCAATTCACTAGACTAGAAAAAGGGAGACTGGGAATTCTAGTCCCACCTTAAGCATGAAAGCTGACTGGGTGACTCTGGGCCAACCACAAGGAAATGGTGAGTTCTAGTTCTGTCTTAGGCATGAAAACTGGCTGGGTGACTTTGAGACAGTGTCTCTCGCTCTCTCAGCCCACCTGACAGGGTTGTTGTGGGAGACAGGAGGAAGGAGGAGGATGGTGTATTAGATATGTTTGCTGCCTTATTTGTAATTGTAATAATACAGATGGTGGGTGGGGTGGGGTGTGGATGGATGGATGGATGGATGGATGGATAGATAGATAGATAAAAATTCCGCCTTCATCCAGTCCACAGTTGACACCCTCAGCCAACACCGAAAACCCACCTTCCCTGGGAAAATACCTGGGCTACCCGAAAGGGCTCCATCGCCCACACCTCCGGCCTCTCAGAGCAAGGGTCAGCCATCCAGAGCTTCCTCTGTTTCTTTTCCTACTAGCCAAGGCTTCCGCACCTGGCCAGGACAGGTGACCCTCCGCTTCTCACCTGCGGAAAGACAACGGGGTGGGGGTGGGAGGGTGGCTCATTACAATCTTGCCCTGAGCTCTGGTTTCCCTCCCCACCCCCCAATTTTTTTTTTTTTAGGGAAAAATTCATTTTGTCTCCTGCCTTGGCCAGGAGGGGTGGACTAAAAGACCTCCAAGTTCCCTTCCCGCCCTAGGATGCTATGCCAATTTCTATTTGAAGCAACCTTGCAAAAAAATGTAATGAACAAAATTCATCAAACAACATTAGTACAAATTTAATGAATAAATAAAAACCTGCAAAAAAGCCCTTGCTTAGGCAGCATCTGCTGAATTTCTGCCTGCCATGCAGCTTCAAGGGTCCTATAAAAAGGGGGTTAGGGTTAGATTTGCAGGCAGAAGGAGGGGCTTCAGGAGACCCCCGGCCCCCTTCTCCCCCTGCCCAGGAGGCTGAGCCCCCTCCGTCCCAGGAGTCACTTACATGCTGATTCCCACCGGCTCCCTTCCGGGTAGCTCATGGAGCGGCAGCCGCCTCACCCAATCAAAACTGAGCTCTGCCGAGCCCGCCTTTCTGCGGTGGAAAGAACCAATCCGTATTCAGAATTAGAAAAGTCCGGCTCGCTCGGTATTCTGGGAGTTGAAGTCTAAAGTATGAGGAAGAGTCTATATAGCCCATTTTGACTCTTTTTTTAACTTCTCATTCTTACCCAGGCAGAGCTTTTGATCTGCTCTTCAGTTGACCTTTCTGGAACTTTAATTTTGTGTATTATTATGGCACTGATGATATAATCTAGTTGGGTAATGAAACGTCTGGAAAAAAACAAGCAAGCTCAGAGAGCACCAACACGCTTCATGCATTTTATTTTATTAAATTTGTACGCCATCCAGCTCGTTGTCCTAGGTAACCCTGGCTGGCTTGTTCATAGGCAGACTTCAACTCCCAGAATTCTTAGCAGTGGCCCTCCTGGCTGGGAATTTCTCAGAACTAAATTCCACATAACAGAGTTGGAAGGGACCTTGGAGGTCTTCTAGTCCAACCCCCTGCTCAGGCAGGAGACCTTATACCATTCTAGCAAGTGGCTGTCCAGTCTCTTCTTGAAAACCTCCAGTGATGGAGCACTTGCAACTTCTGATTATTTGTTTTCCAGATATTGGATATCTGAAGATATTGGAAGCCTGTTTCCATGTCACCCCTAGTCCTTCTTTTCATTAAACCAGACATATCCAACGTCTTGTAGTGTTTCTTTATACACTTATGTGGTTGTTCCAAGATGGCCATTTTTACTCGCAAAATTCCTGAACCGGCTTATGTCCTAATCCACGTCTGACGACGAGCGGAAAGGAAGAGTCCCGGACACAGTGCACATAGAAACACCTTTTATTAATTTGTTAATAACAGATAAGCAATAACATACTGAGATTTTTTTTATTTTTTTTTGTCATGCTCATTTTTATTTTCTTTCCTTCCAGAGAGCCTGGATGAGCAGGGAGGGTCAGGGAAGACAGAAACCATGCAAGAGTCCACGGGGAGCTTAGCAGCGGGCACGGCGGGCTGTCTCACGTGACACTTTACAAAGTTATTTCTCTTGGAAAAATTTAAAAAAACAAAAATGACATCTAGGCAGGAAGAACACAATCCTGCGTGATCTCTACGGAAAGAAAAGTTGTGAAAAGAAGCCATCGGAAGGTGTTGCTCTCGAGGCCGGTCTGTGCCTTTTGAGGGTTAGGCCAGTCCTGGTGGATAATATCAAGGGCAGGGGGTTTCCCTCCGTTCAGAAGAGGGGGACACGCACCAAGATTGTGCCCAACGTCAAACTGAAGTCAACCAAAGGTTTATTTATTGCTAGTCAGCGTCAAGAGGGTGGACAAGTGAATTGAAATGTTTCCAGCGGTTTTTCTATACTCTGGCATCTTCCAAGATGGGTCTGGTAATTTATTTAATTTTTTTTTTTTTTAAATTTCCAGCAGTGTTGGGGACTGTGATCCCAATTTATTGGTGAGAGGAGCCAGTTTATAGAAAGCTGGTTTGGACTTCGATGAGAATGAAACGTGGGTCTAAACTGGGTGGGTGGGGGGCACAAGAATCAGATTCCCCACAACACAAGGCAACAATGAGCGTGGGAAGGATGTGGGATGAAATGGATTGGAAGATTCAATGTAGCCATTTGGGTTATTTTAAAATATCGTTTTATATATCTGTACATAAAGGTCCCCAATATTTCACCCAGCTTGGGGTTCCTTCTGGTGGCCCAGAATGCCACCCTTCCTTTTTCCTTTTTAAAATCAGTCCAAAAATAGATGCCCACACCATCTCCCCTTCTGATGTTCACCCCATTTTTCCAAATGGAATATTGTGGTCTTTTAACAGCTATACCACAAGACCAGAATAACAGAGTCGGAAGTGACCTTGGAGGTCTTCTAGTCCAACTCACTGCTGCTCAAGTAGGAGACTCTATGTCATTCTGGACAAAAGGCTGTCCAATGTCTTCTTAAAAGCCTCCAGTGAAGACGCACCTACAACTTCTGGTTGCAAGCTGTTCCACTGGTTAATTGTTCTAATTATCAGGAAATTTCTCCTTAGTTCTAGGTTGGAACTCTCCTTGATTAGTTTCCATCCATTCCTTCTTGTCCTGCCTTCAGGAGCTTTGGGGAATAGGCTGACCCCCTCTTCTCTGTGGCAACCCCTCAAATACTGGAAGACTGCTACCATGTCACCCCCTGGGCCTTCTCTTTGTTGGGCTAGACATACCCAGCTCCTGCAACCATTCATTGTATGTTTTAGTGCCCCACCTATGAAAGGGGCATTCAGAGAGTATAAAACACAGAATATAGAGTCCTAGGGCTGGAAGGGACCTCGGAGATCCTGTGTTCCAGGATGTCCAACCTTGTAACTTTAAGACCTGAGGACTTCAACTCCCAAAATTCTCCAGCTAGCCATAAGTCCGCAAATTTGCCAAGGTTGGACACCCCTATCCTATGCCATTCCAGAAAAGTGGCTGTCCAGTCTCTTCTTAAAAGCCTCCAGTGATGGAGCACCAACTTCTGTGGAAATTGTCAGGAAATTCCTCCTTAGTTTTAGGTTGCTTCTCTCCTTGATTCATTTCCATCCATTCCTTCTTGTCCTGCCCTCAGGTGCTTTGGACAATAGGTTGTCCAGTGTCCTTGCCCCTGGATACCTGTCCTTGCAAAGCCCAACCTTATTGGATTTCTGCAAAACAGCACAAAGATTGGAGGCATAGAGGGTCAACCTTGGCTTCCATCTCTAGCCAATGAGTAGATGGTTCTTCCCATCTCTTCCTTGTGGGTTGACCAAGGTTATAAAGAAAAGAAATTTGGAAGAGGGATGGCCAGGTGAGCAATTTGCTCAAGGCCAGAGGGAGGGGAGGGACCTGCCTCCCAAGCCAGGAAAAAATTCTAGACTTCAGGCTCGGCTTCAAAGCAGATGATGCAAGAACCTCAACGCGAATCAAGAGCGAATGAAGAAACATCAACATTTCTTCCTAGAGGATTGTTCTACAATCAGCACCTCGTTTCTGCTTTCTGAGTTTGCATTGGGAGTTCGTTCTTCACACCCACAACACAGGCATAGCCCTCGGGACCCCCCCCACCCCCCGAGTTATACCATTTTGAACTTTTGCCCTCCCCCAAGGTCCGTGGAAACTACGTTCAGTTCAACTAAGAGAGGAAGCAATAAGTAAAAGGCTGACGTGTTACTAAAATGGATTAAGACAAGTGTTTTTTCCAACTCAGCCACATGAGGGGTAGATTTCAACTCCCAGAATTCCCCAGCCTGGGGGTGGGGGGGAAACAACAACTCTGGATTAAGATCTAGTGCTCTGTAGCTGATAAATGCAAGATTAAGATCAGATTCAGTTTTAGTATCTTCCCCTGCCTTTTGCTTTTTAAACAAAAAACAAAAAAGAGAACAGACTTCTGGTACTGTATTTACACACAGAGAGACACGCAAACACTACACACCCCTCCCTGTATGTTCATTTGCACAGACATAAGCTAAGCAGGGCTGCTAACACACACTAGGTTTCCTTAAAGGTGTCTGGTCGCATCGGTTATCCAAAAACGGAGGTTTTCGGTGAGAAAGGAAGACGGCTAACAAGAGAGGCTACTTACGGCATCGGTGGGCAAAGGCATTGGCACTCTGGGCCCATCCTGCTCACACGTTAGTCGCAAAATAGGGAGGGGGTTTCAAGCCGCGTTCAAATCCGCCTTCACGGGCACGCTTGATTAAGAAGAATTAAGTCACCAAAGTCAGCAGAGGTTTGCTATTCGGCGGACAAGAAGTGACCGGCTTCTGAAATCGTTTGGTTGGCGACAGACAAGATAAGCAAAGCTTAGGAGGAAGATATAAGGGCGACGCCGAGGACTTTTAGTGAGGTCTGCATTGGCATGGAAGAACAAGCTGCAATTCTGGAGAGAATCTTAGCTTGATGATCAACAAGCCGCCTGCTTGGGACTAGGATACTAACCGGTCAACCAAACAGAGTGATCCTTGATCACAGCCCTCCTCAATGGAGCATTTGTGGTCTACGTCAAACCAAGGCAGTGTTTTTCAAACTCGGCAACGTGAAAAATGTGCACGGACTACAACTCCCAGAATCCCCCAGCCAGGAGGTTTAGAAACAAGAGTGCCGGTTTCCTATGTCCGTCACTCAAAGGGCCGGGTCAGTTGCAAACTAGGGGGGAGACCGTTGTCCCTCAGCCTGCAGACTCAATTTTAGAATCGTAGAACCCTAGGGCTGGAAGGGACCTCAGAGGTCTTCTAGTCCAACCCCCTGCCCAAGGCAGGAGATCTTATTCCACCCCAGACAAATGGTTGTCCAAGGAAGCCAACTGGATTTGCGATGTGCGTACGTGGGGTTTTGCAGTGAAGATCTCAGAGCTGGACTACACATTTCCTGACTGCGGGAAAGCTCAGAGACGGGTCTCCCAAGCATAACTGAAGGGACGTCCTCCCCCCACCCCACCCCTGGTACCCCCACCCCCGGTAGAAAAATGACTCTAATGGCCGTTGCCAGATCCTCAAAAGAAGTGCTAGAAGAGACCGGTGGTGCCACAGCTCAGAAAATGAGGGGGGGACAAACGGGAGGGGTTTAGCATTTCTCACAATCTACTGGGGTGGTCGTGTGATCTAGCAAGGCACTGGGTTCACTAGGATGGTGATGGAGGTGTGGAGCAGGAGAGGTGAGCGACAGATCCGAAGAGCAGTCTTTGATTACGTGGAGAGAGCGGAGGAAGAGCGGAGGAAGAGGAGGGCACGGGGGGGGGGGGGAACTCTACGGCTGCATTTCTGCACGCAGCATCCACGGGAACCAGCAACAAAATAGGATCCTGCGGGAGAGAAAAGGAAACGTGGTGCAGTTGACCTCAAGGATAGCGGGAAAGAAAGCTGCAGAAGGCAACGGATCTTCTGAAGACCCTTCAGGAAGATCTACCTAGTCAAGAGAGGACACCTCAAGCGGCGAAGGAATTCTTGGTGGCTTAGGGTAGGATTGAGGTCCACGGGAGCATCGCACGAAGAAGACCCAACCAACTACTCCACAATTAGGACACCCAGACATGGGACAAGGGATACTTGGGCACGATTGTGGAATGAAATTCAACCACCAAGGAGTGAATCATCCGCAGAAGGATCTAGAAACTCAAGAGGGGAATGGCCTTCTTCTTCCAGGGCTTTCTGGATTCATCTTCCACTCTCCCCACAGCCTGTTGCAAGAGGCGTGGATTTACAACCATGGTTCTCCACCTCGGGCCCTTTTAAGATGGGTGGACTTCAACTCCCAGAACTCCCCAGCCATCAAAGCTCCAGAAATGCCCAGTCGCTCTTACCTAGAGATGGAATTTTCCGATGTGATGTCTTTCGGAGATCTGACTGTAGTAAAATTGCGCTTTGGCTGTGAAACTGCGAGAGAGGAGAAAATGTCATTATTGTTCTAAAATCAAGAAAGAGACCAGTTGAAAAACCCCTCGGTTCCTGGATCTTCGCTCCTGCATGAGAAGATGTCGACTCAAGGGCCACACAAAATGGACTTTGCAATACTTGAAATGTGTTTTTTGTAGTACTGTTGCACTGGCTAACTCACATGGGTTTTCTTGTCTTTGAAACGTTTACATAGAATACACAGAATGTTTTTCTACCAGTCCTGGTTACTAAAAGGGAGGGTTTTCCTGAAGGTTAAGGCTTACAGCAAATGACTAACTATATACTTGAAAAAGGCAGATTTACAGTAGAAGAAAACCCATGTTCGTTAGCCTGTGCTATGGGATGTATGTCTAAGTATATTTACCTACGTAGTATGGCTGTATTACTTTTATCCTTCTCGCCTGCTCCACCACCTTCTCTTATTGATATCCTTGTTATGATTACTGTTACTTTGATATCTGATTATTACTTTGTTATTTTGCATGTACGCTGAGCACTTCTGCAGCACAGACACAATTCCTTGTGCGTCTAATCACACTTGGCCAAATAAAGTTATTCTATTCTATATCGCAAGTACTACAAAGTCCATATCTTAAGGCCTTCGTGTGGAAATCAGCAAAGGCCCATGGAGGCATGCTGGAAACCCTGGTTCCCCAATGTCGCTTTCCCACAACACTTCCGTTCCCCCCAAATAGTGTCGAGTGAAATCCGGGGTATACCTACTGGTGACTTGATGCACCTTCTTTCCGGAAGTGCCATCCTGGGGATCTTTGGGACCTCCGATTCTGCAAGAGACGGGATTGTAATTCATTTAAGAACAAAGTTAGCATCCAATGGAATCTCGGGGAGTCCTCAACTTACAATACATTTGCTTAGTGACCGTTTGAAGTTACAGTGGCATTGGAAAAAAGGGATTGATAATCATTTTTCACGCTTGCCCCATCTCCATGGTCACGTGGCTGGCTGAGGAATTCTGGGAGTTGAAGTCCACAGGTCTTCAAGTGGCCAAGGTTGGACACCCCTGGTGTAGAACAGGGAGTTGGCCAAGATCCCTTCCAGCCCTACCTAGGATTCTATGAGATCCAAGTCTCATTCCCAGCACCCAAACAGCCAACTTACCTCTGGACCCTGGACGGGGGCGCAAAAACGCCATGCTTCGGGGCGCAAGTGAAGTAGCGAACCCCAAAAACAGAGCCGTCGTGTTTCCCCGTTGGTTTGTCCAGCTCAATTCCAAACCAGTAGCCTAGAAGAAGACAGGAGGACAATAGAGAGCAGTGTAACCATTGTCTCAGTATTTGCAGTACTTGTGATTTATGTTGTACCTTCCGTGCGGTCCTAATAAGGGTCACAAAAAGTTGAGGTCTCCTATCTCAGCCTCCCCCCTCTCAGCCAGAGTCTTCTCATCCAACCTCCACCCCATCTGCCTTACCTGGGGCAAAATCAGTCTTCCCATAGAAGCGAATGACCCCTTGCTTCTGTCCGGCCACCAGCACCTGATCCCCGATGTCAATCTTCAATCCTTCACGGTCCAGGCTGCCGACGGATAAAGACTTCTTTCTGAGAGCTGGGAGAAAAGAGGAATAAGGAGGACATATTTTGGGTGACCTCATGTAGGAGTCCAAGAGTTTGGAGTCCTTGGTGCTCTCTGAGCTTGGGAGGGAGGGGGGTTGCTTGCAGATGTTTCATTACCCAACTAGGTAATACCATCAGTGCTATAAGAGGAAGGAGTTTGCAGAGTGGAAGAAAGGAGGAGGAGGAGGAGGAGGAGGACTGTGGGGTCCTTAGTGTTCTTTGAAGTTTCCTTACAGACATTTCATCGCCCAACTTGGTAACTTCATCAGAGTAAGAGTGGATGGAATTTGTATCCTGTTTATATAGAGTTGCCTTCTTTGCCAGTGTTAGTGGGTGTCGCTTTCTCCTTGGTAGTGCCTTGATTAGAGTATTGTTTTGCTTGATTGTTTGTCTGGTATTAATCCCTGCTTATCTACATGCTGGCTGCTGGAGAGGATGGCTTCCTCCACATTCACCAACACTGATGATGTTACCTAGTTTGGTTATGAAATGCCTGCAAGCAAACCACCAAGCTCAGAGAGCACCCAGGACCCCAAAATTCAACCTTGGTGTCCAGTGCTGGTGCTTCCCCTCCTCTGTCCCTCTTTCTCTTCCAATCCTCTTTCATAGCCCCTTCCCACCTGTTTGCGCTCTGCTGTACCCCTTAGCTCTCCCCCAGAGAGAGAAGAAATGGCTCTTCCTAATCTTCTCCTCCTTCCACCTGCTATGGGCTGCCCCCCTAAGACCTAAGCGAATCAAATCTGAGAGAAGAAGCCGCTCCTCTGGGGCCTGCCAGCTGGTGAGGGCCCCTTCTGCAGCCCCCTCTCAAAAGAGCACCTTTCCGGTCCTTGTCCTTCTCTTTGCGCCCTTTGGCCGTCATGCGGGAAAAATCCATGCGGGGGGTCCGTGGGGTGGAGGTGACCGATGGTGTTTGGTCAGCAGCTTTGGAGATCTTGGACACCGAAGCAAACAGTCCTGGGAAGGCAAGAGAGAAGAAAACGAGAGGCCCAGATTAATAACGCTGGCAATAATTCTACCACGGATGAGTTTCTACTTCTCCGACATTTGATGAATCTGAATTTGAGGGAGGGGGAATTCTTTGTCAGTTGTGCGCCCACCTCTGCTAAAACTCACCATGCTTTGGAGGGCAAATGAAGTAGCGGATGCCACCCACACTGCCATCGTTCTTGCCATCGGGCTTGTCCAGCTCTACGCCGACCCACTGGCCACTGGCAAACTCGGTCGTGCCACAGAAACGCAAGGTGCCCACCTGTATATAGCACAACATGATGGGGTCAAACGGCGCTCGGAAAAACAGAAAATTACCTGCGCATCACCTCTCTGGATACAGATGTAATCTGAGCTGGGAATCTAATGGGACACTTTGGGATCCTTCCAAGACCTAATTCAACAAGGGGGATCCAGCTGGGGAAGCAGCGGCCTGCAGAGGTAGCTGACTGGAGCAGGTGGATGTTCGGATGGGAGTGTAATGTGTAGCCCAGCCTCAAGAGCTATGCAGATTGCAAACAATGTATACAGTTTGAGAGATTCCCAAATGTTCAGTGGCTACGTTCTTGGTCTGCACACAAATGTCCCTTCCTTCCTTCGCTCCAACCCTCTCTTCTTCTCCTTCCTTCCTTCCTTTCCTTCCCTCCAACCCTCTCTTCCTTCCTTCCTTCCTTCCTTCCTTCCTTCCTTCCTTCCTTCCATCCATCCATCAAATCTAATCTTGGGATCTGTTCGTTATCTTTAGCTACACATCTGTAAATTAACGCAGACCTAGCCTTGACAAAGGTAAACAGAAGCTGTTAACAGAAAATATAATTCTGTCCCAGGACAGGGGGAAAAGGTGAGGAAGAAACTCAAGACAGCCATGCCTTGATCTTCTTCGGTATAAGAGAGCATGGAGGGAAAATCTGGCTGGCTTTCAAGATTTTCTAATCATCCTCTACAACAGAGGTCTTCAAACTTGGCAGCTTTAAGACTTGTGGACTTCAACTCCCAGAATTCTGGGAGTTGAAGTCCACAAGTCTTAAAGCTGCCAAGTTTGAAGACCTCTGCTCTACAACATCGAGAGAGCAATTCTGCAATTCTTGCACTATCAGACTCCCTCAAAGGGCTGACAACCTCCACGACGGGGTTCCCCATCTTTAGGTGGGAACAGATGAAAAAACAGGCCGAAAGAGTCCTGGGGGCAAACCTCTCCCAGGTCCTTGTGCACCTGCACCTTCCTTACCTTCTGCCCGTCCACCAAGACCCGGTCCCCCAGCTTCAGGCCGAGAGAGAGAAGCATGAGGTTCCCGGGAATATTGTCGTAGTTGGGCAGGGTGACCTTGGGCAGGCTGCAAGTCAAAGGCACGGCATCCAGCAGCAACTGCTTCAGCTCCTTGGCGATCATGGCGGCCTCGGCCTTGTCCAGCGTCATGTCCATGGGGTCCGGCACGACGTCAGCCGGGACCTGCCCTTTGCTGTTCTGTTGAGAGAAAGAGAGGGGGGACGACAATGCAGTTTTTTCCCACCCAAGGACAATGCAGGGTCTTTCCACCGATTGCATTGAAGGCCCTCTTCATACAGTTGAATTCTCATTACATGGGCCTTACTAAAAGACCAAGGAAAGTTGGGTGCTTCCAATGAAGAATAACAGAATAACAGAGTCGGAAGGCATCTTAGAGATCTTCTAGTCCAACCACCTTATACCATTCCAGACAAATGGCTATCCAATCGCTCTTAAAAGCCTCCAGTGATGGAACATACAAACTTCTGGAGGCAAGCTGTTCCACTGGTTAATTGTTCTCACTGTCCTTAGTTCTAGGTTGCTTCTCTCCTTTGTTAGTTTCTATCCATTTCTTCTTGTTCTACCTTCAGGTGCTTTGGAGAATAGGTTGACCCCCTCTTCTTTGTGGCAGCCCCTCAAATATTGGAAGACTGCTATCATGTCACCCCTGGTCCTTCTCTTCATTAGCCTAGCCATACCCAATTCCTGCAACTGTCCCTCATATGTTTTAGCCTCCAGTCCTCTATCATCTTCGTTGTTTTTTTCCACACTCTTTCCAGGGTCTCAGCATCTTCTCTGTATCGTGGTGACAACCATTTTCTTTCTGCTAATGTCACCTACAGCAGCGTCACTGGAGGTGCTGTCCTACACCAGGTCTCCTGACTAACAGGCTGGGCTATTTATATGGCCTCTTCCAAATCTTATTTTTGCATCTGGTTTGACACATTTTTGTATGTGAGCATCATTCGGTGCCTTGTCCCTCTGGCAGCCGTCTAGAGGGGTTGGTCAAAAGTCCCCAACATGCATAAAACAAACAAATTGCATCTAATAGAAGATCTAATTGCTAATAATAGTAATAATAATAATAACAACAACAATACTTTCGAATACAGACAGATCGTCATTTGGAACACAACATGCCAGATATCACAGCTGTCGAAAACCAAAACGTACAATTTATTGAAATCGCTGTACCAGGAGACACCAGAGTCGAAGAAAAAGAACTGGAAAAAATCACGAAATATCCCGACCTGGCCATCGAAACTCCGCGATTATGGATGAAACATGTGACAGTGATACCCATTGTCATCGGGGCACTTGGGACCATGTCCAAGAACTTTGCAAAATACATTAAGAAATTGCAGCTTCCTGCAATAACACCAATGGAGCTGCAAACGACTGTGCTACTCGGAACATCATACATTTTGAGAAGATACTTGGTCGATACCTAGGATGCTGGCAGCAACCCCTATCAACCATCAGCGCCAGTCAATGATATTTGTGATACATTTTTAAATGTTCAGTTGACTGAGTTTCATGTTTAATGAATAAAAGAGATAATAATAATAATCCTACAACAATATCTGTAACACCGTCAAACATCCAGATTTGCCCATCCCAGGTCCTTGGTAAGGACTCAATAGGTAGACAAAAATGCCAAACCCAGTCTGAACGTCTGGCTGAGTGTGCGGTGATCCATGTTTCTGAGAATGCAGGTCTTTCTTATTCTCAGTCAAAAAAACCATCTGCCCATTCTCTGCGCCCCCCTTTTTCTCTCACCCTGACAGCGGGGTTGGCCCCATGTTCCAGAAGACACTTCACGGCCCCCAAACAGAGATTCGAAGCAGCGATGTGTAAGGCAGTTCCATGGTTGAAATCACTGCACGTCGAGTTGAGAACTACAGGAAAAAAACAATGTAGACTCAGTCGGGATTCTGAATTATTTTAGGCTGTATTTGCAAAGTACTAAGGCTCTGTACAGCCCCTGGCCCTGGAGGGAAGGCAGGCCCAGCCTCTTTATGTCCCATGTTCTGTTTCTCCAACCACAATGTCCATGAAGCTCTTCAGCAGATACAAGCAGCCATGCTAGTGTGCTAGTGAACTTTAAAACGTGTGGACTTCAACTCCCAGGATTCCCCAACCAGCCTGCTATTGTATTTGAAGAGGAGTGGACCGCCGCCCTCCCCTCCTGTTGGCTGGGGAATTCTGGGAGTTGAAGTCCACCCATCTTGGTTGAGAAACTCTGTCTTAGAAGGAAAGCTGAGAGGGAGAGCAGCACCACAGATCTCCCAATAATCCTTACGTCCTACTTGTCACTAGCACGAATTGGTGTGCTTTGCTTCCCGTGATGACTCTAGAAAACAGGGCTGGCTCTCCACATTTGGCCAACATTTTAGCATCTCTGCCATGAGCACCAGCCCAACACTTCCTGGTTCAAAGTCTCCCAATCCTTTTGCCGTTTCTTGCATTTTAGGAGCAAAACTCGAGAGCAGTGCCTGCTGTACTGAGTATCAAAGACTGCAGAGATTAGCAGAGAGTCCCTTCCCTCTGACATGGAAGGTTGCCACGGAGTGGAGGGATCCCAGGAGAGGAGCCGCTGGTTACCGGGAACAGTTTCCCACAGGTTAGCAACCAGGAATCAGAATTCCCCAGCCTGCATGCTAGTGAATTTTCAGATGTGAGGATTTCAACTTCCAGAATTCCCCAGCCGGTGTGCTATTGTACTTGAGGAGGGGTGGGGAATTCTGGGAGTTGAAGTCTACCCCTCTTCAAATTCCCAAGGCTGCCAAACACCGTGTCAACTCTGAAGGTGGCCTGACCGAGGCCATTTTGAGACTTCCGTGCTGACACACTGGCGCCGAGGGATAGGGAGGGGGGAATAGAGATAGTTGGGGGTAGTAGTATAGTCAAAACAAAATACTTTCTTTTGGGAACCAAGGTCATTC
Organism: Pantherophis guttatus; assembly: GCF_059756535.1. Taxonomy (NCBI): domain Eukaryota; kingdom Metazoa; phylum Chordata; class Lepidosauria; order Squamata; family Colubridae; genus Pantherophis; species Pantherophis guttatus. Next base: position 1,354,355 of record NC_142072.1, read on the forward strand.
CTGCAGGTGTTTGGAAGGAGGGGACCAGTGGTGAAATCCAATTTTTTTTACTACTGGTTCTGTGGATGTGGCTTGGTGGGTGTGGGGTGGCTTGGTGGGCGGGGCAGGGGAAGGATACTGCAAAATCCCCATTCCCACCCCACTCTGGGGCCAGCCAGAGGTGGCATTTGCTGGTTCTCCAAACGGCTCAAAATTTCCACTACCGGTTCTCCAGAACCTGTCAGAACCTGCTGGATTTCACCCCTGGAGAGGACTGATGTCACCTACCAACTGGATTATATCATGATTGGGCCATGTGACTGGTTATTTTGGAAAAGATTTCCCCAAAAGTAAAAGTAAAAGGTTTACTTTTAATTAGGGGAAAACTACAGGAATATTCCAAGTCGGATTTTACCAGCCTCTGCCAATATGACATATCCAATAAACTTATTCTTTGAGGAATCTACCTGCCTCGGAGTTTTCTTTGCTATGGGTATGTTACTGGGAACCCTGACGCACCATCCTAAACCATGAATTGCTTGACTTAGAAATGGCGATTGAAGCAAGCTTCAGCGAAAATGCCAGCTCATTTCAACCTACCATCAGCTGGGCAACGTGACTCCTTCGTGCAAACACACCTTTTGGCTTGGAGGCCTTGAGGAGGATGCGGATGAGTTCGGGGACGTCGAAGTAAGCCGCGTAATGGAGGGCATTCATGTTGGTCCAGCGGCTGCGCAGCGTCACATCTGCGTCCAGAGCCAGCAGCTGGTTAGAGAGGCGCACGGCGGCGGCGGGATCACCTGGGATGAGGAAAAGCACAGGTAAGCTCCCTCAAAAGCTTCCCCAAAGGGAACTAACCCCATGGGTCACCTCTAGGTGAGATAGGGGGCACATAAATCAATAAAATAATAAAATAAATAATAAAATAAAATAATAAAATATAAAATGAAATAAAATAAAATGAAGTAAAACATGAACTAAAAAGTGAAGTGAATTAAAAAGTGAAGTGAAGTAAAAAGAATTTATTAGCAAGTACTTTAGGAATGGCCTTTTATTCTGCTTCAAGTCCCAGTGAGCTAAATTTTAATCTAAACTGCAATGACCCTCTTTTCCTGGGAAAAAATAGAGGCAATGAGAAGGATTTTTTTAAATTTTTTTTACAGTTTTGCTTGGTAAAGGAAAATTCAAGCGCCAAATTAAGAAAAAATATATAAAAATGCATATTCTAATAATCAAGGACAGCTTTCTGAAATAAAGGACACAAGATCATTGTAATCTAAATTTTATAAGAAATGAGAGGTTTGCCAAGAAGGGGCTCAGGAAATTCAGACTTCAGGTGTGTGTTTTGGGCAACTCAGCACAAGTCTAAGCTTAGCGCATCTAAAAGCACAAATCCATCTTTTTTTAATCATCTTTACAAATATGCATGTTTTCTGGTTTCATAGCTTTTAATGTTGTAAGCCGTCCAGAGTCACCTCAGGGGCAAGCTTGCCAGTAAATAAATGTAATAAGTAAATAAATAAATATGAATTTCAGTATTTTGTGCCTTACCCACTCCGTGTGCGCCGGCTTTACATGCATAATGCAGGAGGGTCATATCTGTCAGCCCATCCCGGTCATCGACGTGGCATCCACGCTTCAGGATCTGAAGAGGACAGAAGAACAAGAAAGAGGCTACTGGTAGTCCTCAACTTACGACCACAATGGAGTCTGGAATTTTGGTCACAAAGTGAGTCGTCATGATACAGGATCAATTTCATGACCATTTTCATGGTTGTTAAGTTAATCATGCAGTCGTTAAGCAAATTCAGCTTTCATACCTAAGGCAAGACTAGAACTCCCAGTTTCCTGATGATTGGCCCAAAGCCACCTAGCCAGCTTTTGTGCCTACGGCAGGACTAGAACTCACCATCACCTGGTGATTGGCCCAGAATCACTCATCTACCTTTCATGCCTAAGGCAGGACTAGAACTCACTGTCACCTGGTGATTGGCCCAAAGTCACCCAACTGTCTATCATGCCTAAGGTGGGACTAGAACTCACCGTCACCCAGTGATTGGCCCACCCAGCTGACTATCATGCCTAAGGCAGAACTGGAACTCACTGTCACCAGGTGATTGGCCCAAAGTCACCCAGATGTCTAGCATGCCTAAAGTGGGATTAGAACTCCCAGCCTCCTGGTGATTGGCCCAGAATCACTCATCCATCTTTCATGCCTAAGGCATGACTAGAACTCACTGTCACCTGGTGATTGGCCCAAAGTCACCCAGCTGGCTATCATGCCTAAGGTGGAACTAGAACTCCCAGGCCCCTGGTTCCTAGCCTGGGGCCTTTACCACTTAACGTCGGGGATCTGCCCAACGCCTGCTCACCTCATTGCCAATCATGTCGATCTTGTGCTGCACCTGGGGAACCCATTGGCGGATAATGGCAAACAGCTCCGGGACAGTAGTGATGGGATCGTAGAGGATTTCTTGGCAAGCGGGATCATTGGGATCAAAGAAAGTGAAAGCTGTAGAGGAGAGGAGGGGAGAGGAAAAGGATTTTACCCCACTGTTGGTTTCAAAGCAGGGGCACTCTGGTGGGTGGGTACTGGTTAGAACCGGGGTCTCCAAGCTTGGGAATTTGAGGACTTCAACTCCCAGAATTCCCCAGCCAGTCCTGAAAGATACTCCCACTCGAGACCTAATACAGGTATTCCTTGGCTTAGGACCACAATCGAGAAAGTCACTGAAAAAAGTGACATATGACTGTTTTTCACACTTAATGACCGTTGCAGCATTCCCTAAGGTCACATGATCAAAATTTGGGCACCTGGCAACTGGCATGTATTTATGACAGTTGAACTTGGTGATGTGATCCCCGTTTGTAACCTTCCCAGCCGGCTTCCGATGAGCAAAATCAATGGTGGACGTTGGACTCGCTTAACAACTGTATGATTCACTTAACAACTGCCGCGATGTGCTTAACAACCGTGGTAAAAAAGGGTCATAAAATGGGGCAAAACTCATTCAACCACTGCCTTCCTGAGCAGTGGAAATGTTGGACTCAACTCAGGCCCTAAGCCGAGGACTACCTGTCCCATATTCCCCTCCGTTCCCATGCAGGACAGCTGTCCCAGTTTCATCCCGGGCTGTATTTGCTGAATGAATCAGCTGGAGTCCATGAATCAGCTGCCCTTTTGTGAATTCCTCTCATTTTGCCAGCAGCCTCCTCGGATCATGAGCAGGCAGATTTGAAGCTCGTGGGATCTATTTTGTGTTTTTTTATTTTTTATTTTGAAGCACAACCGTTGCCGAGGGTGCCCACGGAGACCTGATTCAGCAGCTGATGAATTAAAATCAGCAGGTCGGTTTGCTCTTTCTGTGAGCAATGCACATTTTTCTGGATGCCAACATGATGCTCAGCCTTGAGTGAGTGAGTGTGAATGGGCCGTGTGAAAAACAGTCATTAGTCGCTTTTTTTTGGTGCTGTTGTAACTTTGAACAGTCCCTAAGTGGACTGTTGTAAGTCAGGGACTCCCTGTACTCCATGGAGCATCTGAGCCACCAATCGTCATCACCGTTATTACCTTATGATATCACCAAGAGCCACGGTGGTGCAGTGCTTAGAGTGCAGTACTACAGGCTACTTCTGCTGACTCCCAGCTGCCTGCAATTTGGCAGTTCAAATCTCATCAGGCTCAAGGTTGACTCAGCCTTCCGTCCTTACGAGGTGGGTGAAATGAAGACCCAGATTGTTGGGGGCAAGAGGCTGACTCTGTAAATCGCTTAGAGAGGGCTGGAAAGCAGTGTGAAGCGTTACAGAAGTCTTAAGTGCTATGGCTATTGCTATCAAGTCAACTGGTCAAGGAGGAACTCTGTTCATGCTTCGCAGGGAAGGATGAGGCTGAAGAAGAGCAGGGTGGAAAGGAAACAGCTCACCATAATCTTTAGGGAGCGGAGCTGGGGCTGAAGGGTGGACGATGGGCTTCTTCCTCCTCTCCAGGGTTGGGCTCTGGAATTCCAGCGTCTGGTGGTCTTCCTCGGAAGGGAGCTCGGCAGAATCGTCTTTGGTCATGGTGGCTGGAAGCTTTTTTCGCTCTGCAAGTTCCAACAGGAGAGGATAAATCGGTCAGCCAGGGGATAGCGAAGGAATTTGACACCCAGAGCCAGGAGGTCTGCTCTGGATTAATTAATTTATTTTTTGTCCCACCTTGATTATCTTTATATATAACTCAAGGTGGTGAACATGCCTAATACTCCTTCCTCCATTCCTATTTTCCACGTAACTATAACCCTGTGAGGTGGGTTGGGCTGAGAGAGAGGGACTAGAATTCACCATCTCCTGGGGATTGGCCCAAAATCATCCAGCCAGCTTTCATGCCTAAAGTGGAACTAGAACTCACTGTCTCCTGGTGATTGGCCCTAAGTTATCCAGTCGGCCTTCTTGTCTAAGGAGGAACTAGAACTCACAGTCTCCTAGTGACTGGTCCAAAGTTACCCAGTTGTCTTTTGGGCCTAAGACAGGATAAGAATTTCCCGTCTCCTGGTGATTAGCCCTAAATTATCCATCTGGCCTTCATATCTAGGGAAGAACTAGAACTATAACTCACAGTCTCCTAGTGACTGGCCCAAAGTCACCCAGCCGGCTTTCATGCCTAACGCAGAACTGGAACTCACCATCTCCTGGTTTCCAGCTGATGCCTTAACCACTAAATCAAGCTGACAGCTTTCCCACTCACGAGATAAGTTTAAGGGTTACAAAAGGAGTAGCTCTCCAAAAACCGAGAACATAGAAATATTTAAGAGAATGATCTTAAATTTCCCTTCTGGCTAACTTCTTGGTCATTCCTGATCAAATTTATTTATTAAATTTATATATTTGTTAAATTTATATGCTGCCCATCTCACTGTTGAGCGACTCTGGACAGCTTACTACCTCATAAAAATAATGATATAAAATATTTCTATATAAAAATAATTAAAACATGAAAACATGGAATATGAACAAAAGAACTTGAGAAGCTATAGAAGTCAAGTTACTCCTGAGCAAGATTTGCAAATCCCCTTTTTATCTGAAATCAAATCACAAAACATTTTTATGCATTGGGTTAAGCCACAGCTTGCTTAATTATGCTTTATTGACTAAGCCATAATTAGCCAGGTTCCTGTAATAAATTAAGCTGTAAACCATGGCCAACTTTATGGCTTAGTTTGCACATGGCACTAAACCAATACAAAACAAATGGCCTTTGGCTTCCTAGGGTGAGCAAACCAGCCAAAAGAACCTGCCTGAAAGGCCCTCAGTCTTGTTATGGGGGGGAGCTTGCCAAAGCTTCAATATTCTATTCATTTATCTCAAAATAAGACCCTCTGAATTTAATAAGTATAAATTCAGAGTACATTGAAGTACGATTCCTGGTCACAATCACTTTACTACAGTGCCAATTGAGTTTAGCATGTGGGGACTTCAACTCCCAGAATACCCCAGCTGCATGCTATTGAACTCTGAGATCTACGGACTTCAACTCCCAGAATTCCTCGGCCAGCATTGCTGCCTGGGGAACTCTGGGAGTTGAAGCCCACAGGTCTCCAAGTTAGCACAGTTGAAAAACCTTTCTCCAAGGTAGAGGCTATTAAAGCTAGAGAACTGCTGTGATTTTTGTCTGGGGAATTCTGGGAATTGAAGTCCACCCCTCTTCAACTTAGCAAGGTTGAAAACACACAGCTTTCCATTTAAAACGACTGAGAATTGAACACACTAAAAACATATTTTTTTTTCTTCCTTTAACTAACAGCTCCATTCCGCTTCAAGAGAGTCACCCCACTTGTCACCTCTTCGCAATCCACACTATCACATTTTGACTCTTCTGGAAAGACTCTGCCGTCTTCCGATTCCCACACGCGCCATCCCTGAAACGGAGGAGACCTTGCTGAGCATTAAAGCTCCATAAAGGGACTCTGGGATCCATTTAACGGTGAGCAGATTCCATCAGGGCTGCTATTCCCAAGCTTTCTGCCATAAGAATGGACGCCGTAGAAAGCCCACACTCACACACTCTTCCTTCCCACACAAAACCCACATTCACACACTCTCCCTTCCGAGAGGCCCATGAGCTGGAGTCGATCAATACACAGCCTGCAGATTGTATGTGTCAAAGCTGGGCTTCAACAACGCAGCGACGGCTTGGCTCTGTGGATGTGTGGATGTGTGCCTCCGTGTTTGCATGTCTCTGGGTGTTTCCAGATAGGTAGCTGGCTCTATTTTGCAGGTTGAGAGAGGAGGGGTGCTGGCTGCCCTGTGTGTGCCATTCCCATGCCATGCGTGGCTAGGCACCAACCCCCCATTCCTGGATCTTTGGGGTCTCCTGAGGTTTGCTTTACGTGGCTGCATTTGTATTTTTGCAAAGAGATATGCCTTCCCCCCCATAAAAACATAAGAAAGGAGGAAAATAAAATAATAAAATGAAATTTAAAAAAAAGATATAACATAAATGAAATAAAATGAAACAAAATAAAATATAAACTAAACTAAAATAATAATATAATATAAAATAATAATTCAAATCAAATCAGTGAAATGAAATAAAACAAAACAAAACCCTCTTTGGAGGGTAAAATCTGGGCTCCTCGGCAGGAGAGGGGGGGGTCTCTTTTAAAAATGCCCCCATCCTCGATTGCAGCCAGGCGGGCATCCCGCATGCCTATTTACATCCTCAATCTGGCACTTTCCAGACCCCCTGGGACTTTGGCTCCCAGAATTCCTAGCAGCTGGGACAATAGCAATACTAGCTGAGGATGATGGGAAAGGTAGTACTCCGACATGGAGCCCGTCCTGCTCCCTCCAGGGGTTTCCTCTGGCTGAATGAGCCCCACTTTAACCTGGCGAGCCTTTTTGTTTTTGGCGGGGCGGGAGGGGGGCAGCACAACGATGCTCCGGCCCCCCAAATGGGGGGCTGCCTGTCCCCTCAGAGGCCGAGCCAGAATTCGCAGCATCTGATGGAGGAGGAGGGGAATGGTGGACAAGAGGGAAGGGGAATGAATGGGGAGGAGGGACATGGGGGTTTAAGCGAGCGCAGCATCCTTTCCATCTTGGGATGCAGGAGCGGGACGGGGAGCATCCCGGTCCAGCGGCCGGGGGAAGGGGCGGCGGGGCTCGTCGCAGGTCCTGGTCGAGCTCTGCGGTGGGGAGGCGGCCGAGGCGGGCCGGGGAAACGGGAGGGGGGTCGGAAGGACCGGCGGGGACGGCGGTGTGTGTGTGTGTGGGGGGGTAGGACCAGAGGCAGGGATGCTGCGGGATGCAAGGCGCAAGGACGGGGCCCGGAGGAGCATCTCTGCCGCTGGAAGGACGGGCGGGTGTGGGGGCGGGAGAGGGAGGGAGATCGGCGGGGAGGGTCCCGCCAAAGCCGGCCATCCTCCGGGAAGGGCTCCCCGGCCGGGATGCAGCGCGCCCACCTACCGGGCGGAGGAGGCAGCGGTGAGGATGCGGCGGCGGCGAAGAAGCGACCCTCGGCTGGGCTCGGCGGGCGCAGCGCAAATGGAGGAGGAGGCGGAGGCGGCGGCGATCGCAGCGCTCATGCGCCGCCCGCAGCATCAGCAGCGGCATCAGCGGCAGAAGCCGCCCCCCGCCCGGCCCTCCTCGCCCCCCCCCGCCCCCTGCTGCAGCCCCCCCCCCGTCCAGACGGTCGTTGCTGCGGGGATCCGAGGGGTCGCGAGCCCGGGGGAGGGCTCGTGCGGGCCCGCAGGGTTGTTGACTCGGGCCCCTCCCTCCACTCCGGGGTGGGTTGGGGTCTCTCCGGGCGCAAAGGGCGGCCGGTAATCCGAGCTGGCCCGTTCCTTCCTCCGGGGCAGCCGCGGCTGAGAAGTTGGGGGGCCCCCAGCCGGGCATCTTCCAGCCTCCGATGGGCAAATGGCAGTATTTGCAACCTGCCCCCTTCCAAGTCACACAGAGTCCTGCTGCAGTCCAGCCAGAGGGTCCTGCCTCCCGAGAGGCTGATATGAAAATCCTTTTTTGTTTCATTGAAAAGCCTTTTGTTGCATTTGTTAAATCTTTATCTAGCCTCTATTATTCTATAAGCAAACATACATCATACAATATTCCTTCGTCCTTCTATTTTTGCCCACAACAACCCTGTTAGGTGGGCTGGATTGACAATGAGTGACCGGTCCAAAATCACTCAGACAGCTTCCATGCCTAAGGCAGCACTAGAACTCTCCATCTCCTGGTGATTGGCCTCAAATCACCCAACTGGTTGTAACAGCTAAACCAGGACTAGAACTCCCCATCTCCTGGTGATTGACCCAGTCAGCTTTCATGTCTAAGGTGAAACTAGAATTCCCGGTCTCCTGGTGATTGGCCCAAAATCATCCAGCCAGTTTTAACAGCTAAAGCAGGACTAGAACTCCTCGTCTCCTGGTGATTGACCCCCACCCATGATTGGGCCCATATAGATGATCTCGAAAACCTCAGCCAGTTGAAAATTCCAGGAACGCAAACCAGACTGATATATCCATAGCCTGGAGGAATGTGTTTTTTCTCGCCAACTGCGGGGAAGACTTGCCATTTCCTTCTGGGAAAATAAATCTCATCCTGCCTGATTTTATATGCCATGATAACTCACTCTCCCTTTGGCTGCCTTCCAAGCTTAAAATCTCCATTTTCTTTCCTCCTGGATCTGCTTTGGTCTGCAACTTTTCCAGCTCTTAAACTTCACTCATGGTGGATGAGGGGGGGATGACCAGACATATGCAAAATATAACTTAAGTGTGATCACACCATAGATTTATGTAAGGGATGAGATAAAGAATAGTAATTGGCTTTTGGTTCCTTGGCCAGTGAGTCTAATGTGGAATTGGCTGCTTTCCAAACAGCTGCATAACCCATTATACCCAGTTGGTTATCTTTCTCCATCTCAGCAATTTTAAGAGGCATGAACTTCAACTCCCAGAATTCCCCAGCGAGCACAGCAGTTGGGAGTTCATGTGTCTTCAAGTTCACTGGCTGGGGAATTCTGGGAGTTGAAGTCCACTCATCTCCCACTTCAGTAACATGCTGACTGGGGAATTCTGGGACCTGAAATCCGCAACTCTACATTGCTGAGGATGAGAAATGCTGACCCGCTTTAGGCTACTCCCATTCTACTTCTTGTGCGTGATGGGGAAGGATAGATCCAAGCATGGCTCACACAGTAGAGTTTTAGAAAAATCAAGATGGGGAGCTGGGTCACACGATCTCCATCTTAACTTTGGAAAACTCCACCCTGTGGACACGTCTGGATCCAAAGTCCTGGATTTCCTCCTCCTGACGTAATCAAAGCCAACCAAAAGATTTTCTGACAGATTCCCTTTATTCATTTAAGTTACAGAACTGTATAAACACACAGCACATGCAAAGAGATCATCCCTGCTCAATTCTCTCAAGATTTACCCTGGCCTTCCCCGAACTGCCAGCCTCCATTATGGGGTGGACTACAACTCCCAGAGTTCCTTTGGCTACCCTGGCTAGGAATTTTATCTGAAAGGCACCAGACTGGGGAAGATCGGCCCGCATTTGTAAAACCTTTGATGAAATCTTTACTCCAATGCTTAGGTACACAGAAACCAGTCTATTTTGTTTGTGTGTGTGTATGTGTTTTTTTTTTTAAATGAAGATTTAACCAATGAAAGGATTTATGATCAAAACTCATTCACGATCTTATTTGGCAGCTAGTTGGGAAGACTTTTTGGGTTTCAAGACAGTTACAGGAATTGGCCACGAGGAAAAGCAGAAAGAATTCGAGACGTTCTTCGAATTGACAATGACATGTTCTTAATCTTGTCGACGGAGAGTTTCGCATTCATCTTGATGGTTTCTCCAGGTACTTTGAACTACAATTCACAGAAAACTCCATCTTGTATCACTGGGGGATTCTGGGATCTACTCTTAAAGAGTGCCAGGTTCGAAGGAGGCAGACGTGCACAACTGCAGCTGGCTTTGGGCTTGCAAAATACAGGCGCATTTCCAAATGCACGAGGCCTATTGTCGATTGTCGCCGTGTCTCAATCCTTTCCACACTTCCCTTTTCGCTTGTTTGTGGCCCCTTAAGACTTTCTTCTCTCTTCTTACCGTGTTTCCTACACGCTCTTCCTGCCCTCCCCTTCCATTCAACCCCCTAATAATAATAATAATAATCATAGTAATAACCCATCGGATTGCAAGCTCTGCATGAAAGACGTTGGGATCAACAGCACGGAACCATTTCTCCCGTCTAGTTGGAATCAGCGAGGAAAAATGGAGAGGCCAGCAGCAGCCCCTCCAGGAAGGAAAATCACCTTGCAGATGCCGAGCCCTTCGAAACAAAAAAGCACCAACAGACAGCAAAATTCTAGGATATGAAAATGAACAGGGGACTCGTTGGCCGCTATCCGGTGACGCTGATGAGAATTAAAAGCGAGGGAGGAAGAACGGTGGTTGAAGTCTTCCCTTTTGCACTACAATTCCCATCACCCTGGGCCACGGCCACGCCAGCCAGGCTTGAGGCAAATTAGCAGCCTCGGAGCCCCGAGGAGGATTAGGGCTGAAAGTGCATTGTATATATAATCATCTCAAATACCCCCAGAGAGAAATCACAAGATAAGGTGCTGAAGGAATAAGGCCACCGAGAGGCAGCTGAAGCTCTGCTTAGCTGGGCCGGCGTTCTTGGGGGGCTGTGGCCTCTGGCCACTTCCTGGGGAGGGCTGAGGGGGCAACCAGATGCAGAAAGGCTTGTTCTCAGCTGCCCCCCTTCCCTCCCTCCCTCCATTCAGTCCCTGCTCACTGTTCTTCCAGCTGGAGGATGGTCTCGTTGCCTTCACTGGGGAGCTGAGGCATGGCGTAGACCAAGGCTTGGTCTCTGTCCTGGCAGATGATGGCCACTGCGCCACCGGCCTCTGGCACGAAGGTGCTGGACTGCAGGCAGGCCTGGAGAAGGAAGGAAAAGGGGGGGGGGAGGAGTTTAGGATACCTGGGCACCACTTCGGATGGTCGGCCTTTGGCCAGTCGGATAGGCAGCATCCACTATGTCCAGATGGGACTGGAATGGCCATTTTGCTCATGGCCAGACAGTTTAAGTAAGTGTTTCTCAACCTTGGAAGCTTGAAGATGGGTGGACTTCAACTCCCAGAATCCCCCAGCCAGCGCTGCTGGCTGGGGGATTCTGGGAGTTGAAGTCCACCCATCTTCAAGCTACCAAGGTTGAGAAACACTGGTTTAAGTACAGGCACTTCTAGACTTACAAGAGTTTGTTTAGTGACCGTTCGAAGTTACAACAGCATGGAAAAAATTGAACTGTGACCATTTTTCACACTTGCGACCACTGCAGCATCCGCGGGGGTCATGTGATCAAAATTCAGAGGCTTGGCAATAGGTTCCTATTTACGACGGTGGAAGTGCCCCCAGAGACCTTCTGACAAGCACAGCCAATGGGGGTGGGGACCCTCCAGATTCCCTAGCCATCGCGATTCACTTAACAACGGTGGCAAGAACGGTCATAAAATGGGGCAAAACTCACTTAACCAACATCTCGCTTAGCAACAGAAACGTTGGGCTCCTTTGCGGTCGTACTTCCTCGCGCCCCGATTCTCTGCCTAGCAGAAGGAAGCGCCCCGTCCACTCACCAACTCCAGAACCTTCAGTTTCTCCTCCGACACCAAGTTCTCCTTCCAGAGCTGCTCCACCATGCTCTCCATGGCCTCCAGCTTGGCACAGTGCCGCCGGTGTCTCTGCTGGAGCACCTTCACCTTCTTCTGGAGCCCCATCACCACCTCCACCAGCTCGGCCGTCGTCCCCTCGTTCCGGTGGTAGCGATGTTCCTCCAGGGGCTCCTCCGAAGAGTCGGCGGAAGAGCTGCCCTCCTCCAGCTTCACCTCCTCGGCTGAGAGGGAGGCCTCCGGGGGCGCCTGGTTGGAGACGATGGGCAGGGTGGAGACGATGGGCAGGCTGAGGGCCGAGGACAACACCGTCTCGGGAGGCGTCAGCCCGGAAGAGGCGGCGGTGGCGGCGACGGGAGCGGTGGGGATGGTCTCAAAATAGGCCACCATCTCGGTGGTGGCGGTGGGCTCTTGCAGGACGGGGACGGCCACGGAAGGGCCGCCTTCCAAGAAAGGCTCAATGGAGATGTTCTCGATCACCAGGGCCCCCTGTTCAGCCATCGCTGCCGGCTCGGCCATCATGGCCCTTATCGAAGTCTGATCGCCCGCGGCCACCACTTCACAAGGCAAGGCCACTTCAGTGCAAAGCTGCCCGGCCAGCCCTACGGAAGAGCTGGGCAAGGCTCCCAGCGTGGCCGGGGGCAGAGAGGCCACAAAATCCACCACCTGCTGCTCCAGGGGCTCCTGCAAAACGTGGCCCGCCACGGCTGGTGTGGGGGAAGCCACTGCCAGGGTCACGGCTTTGAGGGGCTCCATGATTTGGACCAGAGGAAGGAGGTTCACCGTCCCAACTAGGGGTCCCGAGAGGGTCTGGAAGTCCAAGTTGGGGGCCGAAGACTGAGTCTCCACGTAGACCGGGGTGGCGGCCACACTGGGGTCTATGGCTATGGTGAGGGTCTCCATGGTGCTGGGCTCCTGGCAGGTCAGGGTTTGTGCAGCGGGGGTGGCCCCCTCTCCACCGCACTCGAGAAGGAGCTTCTTGGCAGGTGTGTTTGAAGCCGGTTTGGCAGGAGCCTCCCTCTTCTGAAATAAAACAAAAGAGCCACCCGTCAACGATGCAGTGCAGCCTTCCCTAATTTACTAATGAAGGAGAATGTTTGTAGCTGGGGGTTGAAATGTGGAGTCCTGGGTGCTCTCTGAACTGGGTGGTTTTCTTGCAAACCTTTCATGACCCAACTAAGTAACATCATCAGTGCTAGGAGAGAGAGGGGCTTGTGGGGTGAAAGAGGAGGAGAAGGGCCAGAAGGGGGGGGGAAGAAAGAGGGGGAGGGGGACTGTGGGGTTCTTGGTGCTCTCTGAGCTCGGTTGTTTCCTTGCAGACATTTATTGACCCAACTAGGGAACATCTTCAGTGCTAGGAGGGAGGAGGAGGATTTTGGGGAGGCACTAAACAAATCACTGTAAGTCGAGGACTAAATGTATGATCAGCCTATGGAGGAGGAGGGGGAGGATTAGGGGAGACATGATAACCACCTTCCAGTACTTGAAGGGCTGTCAGGGAGCAGAGGGTGTTGACGTAGGGTTCAAAGCCCCCAAGGGCAGGAGAACTCTTTGATGTCTTCTCTCATGTTTGGGAGCCTGGAATCGAGGGCTTGGCCTCTCCAACGGCAGATTCCAGGTCTTTTATCCCTAAACAAGCTCCAGGCCTCACGTGGCACATACCTGTCTCTCAACCGGATTCTCTCCAGGGGTAATTAAAGCTGCACTTAAAATCACCTGACAATAGTTGTTTACTCCTGGATCTAAGTCCAACCTGCTACAGAGCCGGAATATTCGGCTGTGGCCACCAGGGCCCTGTTTAGAAATCAAAGCCCTATCAGCAAACACACACACACACACACCTGCACAATAACAAAACCCTAATATTTATCTTTCCCAAACGGAGATAAACCTGAACTTATGTTTACGGCCAGCTAAATCCGAGCCCAAATAGTAGCATGAAACTGTTTTATTCTCTGGTCCTCGGTCCCCAGCACACGGTCCCCGGAATCAGATTGTGTGAACAGGAACCCCGAGGTTTCAGGATGAGGCACACGAGAATAAATAAATAAAATGCTCTTGCTTTTTAGTCTCTTATTTCATCTACTTGTAAATGTTTTGTATGGTCTTTTTTTTTTTTATTTTGTATTTTTCTGTAGACTACCCACAGTTGCTGTAAAAGTGAGATGGGCAGCATATAAATAAATAATACATTATAGGAACAGACCCCCTTGCATGTAGTATATATATATTTTATGAGAAGACACCAGCATTGGTTCGCTGCTTCTTCCTTTAAAGCAGGGGTGTCCAACTTGGTAACTTTAAGTCTTGTAGACTTCAACTCCCAGAATTCTCCAGCCAGTCATGAATGATAGAGTTGGAAGGGACTAGAAGGATCACCTAATCCAGGGGTCTCCAACCTTGGCCACTTTAAGACCTGTGGACTTCAACTCCCAGAATTCCTCAGCCAGCAAACCAAAGCTGGCTGAGGAATTCTGGGAGTTGAAGTCCACAGGTCTTAAAGTGGCCAAGGTTGGAGACCCCTGACCTAATCCAGTGTTTCTCAACTAAGCAACTTTAAAACTTGTGGACTTCAACTTCCTCATGTCTGGCTAGGGAATTCTGGGAGTTGGAAGTCCACAAACCTTAAAGTCACCAAGATTGGAGACCCCTGCTTTAAACCTGCCTACACCTCTTAATAAATCTCTAACTTTACATAGAGAGACTTGCTAATCTTTTCTGTATCGTTCCAATTTTAGTATATGTGCTGCCAAAGTGAGCACATGAGAGGCTTAAATCGCCTTGTTTCCTCTCCCTCCTGACGTTATCCGGCAGGTCATTCCCACCCCATGGAGGAAAAGCAACAGGATTCTCACCAGTGGGCTGTCCGACGTCTGGAAGATGGTGGGAACGGCATCGGGTTTCAGGTAGCGAACTCCCCACCGGTACTCAAAGCAGGAGGGGGCAAAATGATCACTGCACAAATGTTGGTGTTTGGTGGGGATCCATTTTTCTTGGTTCATTTGGGAAAGCCACTGCCGGAGACGCTCAGGGCTGTGTAAGGGAAACCTGAAGGGGAACGGAAAAATAAGGATCGGGATTAATGAGATATCCATTAAGTATTAAACACAGGCCACTGAAACAAGGGTGTATTTTGCCCACTGCATTCCTCGTTTCTCTGCCGACGCCCTTATCTCATTTGCGGAAACTTCCTTCCATTCTTTGTAAAGCTTCAGATACCAGAGTGGTCACAAGAAGTCAAGACCTGCAGTTAAAGCTCTGCCTGTTTTGGAATGTTTATAAAATTTGGCCCCATCAAACACACCGTGGCTTACTCCAGAGGAGATGGTATTATTTATTAAATGTATATGCTGCCCAACTCACTGTGATGTCGTTTTACTAGACTATTAAAATCCATTTTGCTGAAGGACAGGCCCGTTGCTGCTAGCCAGTCTGGTGTTATCAGAGAAATTCCGACCTCGCCACCTTATACATGGAGTCAGGTTTCTGGGTTTGTGTTATGAAAGTCATAGAGTTACATTTGCTGGACCCAAAACCACAGTTTTGGGGAAAAAAACCATCTACCAACCACTTCTCCTTTTTGCCCAGAGGCCCATAACGACACATCCACGAAGTCAGGAGAAGTCAACGTTACTTTTAGAAAATCTGCTAGATGTTTGCCCCATTTCTGAAAAGCCCCAGTCAGTGCAGATCCAGGCAACCTCGACTTTATTTCTTTGTATTCTGCCTTTATTGTTTTTTTACAAATAACTCAAGACGGAGAAGGTATGGAGCACAACTTCCTCCTCCTCCTATTTTCACCACTACGACAGCCCTGTGAGGTAGGATAAGCTAGCCCAAAATCACCCAGCCGACTTTTGTGGCAACTAGAATTCACCATCACCTGTTTTCAAGGCTGGTACCTTAACCACCACACACCTATTCATGGGGCTGCCCAGGAGCCCCAGAGTCAAGTCCCCATTCAGCCCTAGAGACCCCTCTCCCTTTCCAGGGGGGTAAATGAGGAGTGGCCTCTTCCT